>NC_134835.1:4662729-5034916 GCF_004210375.1 Tachypleus tridentatus | reverse complement strand
TTCTCAAAATAATTTCATAATTTAGATAAAATTTGAAAGGAAATGCAGAGTTTATTTCACTTATAATGATTCTTAAGGTGTCTCACTCTAATATCATACATGTGTATGAAGTATTCCTTTATCACTGTAATCAATGTATGTGATATTACTAACAGTTAGTATTAAGAACAAGTACAAACATTGCTCATAATTCTCTGTACTTACATTTGTGATGACAGAAATCTTTCCAACAGAATTAAGAATTCTGTACCATATTCCTATCAAAATAGAATCAACCTATTAGGATAACTGGAATATATTTCAATAACTTTACTGTCTAATCTTTTTATTATTTTTTGCTTACAAAACAATTCTCTTTCATTAACATTACATTCATGTATAGAATGGATTATATATATCTCAGCTAAGTTATGAATTAATACTTATCACTAAAGACTAATCAGGAGTTATTAATTAACTCTAATAATTCTTCTCTGTATATTTAGTGTAAAAAAAATCGAGGTTTAAAATAAAACAAACTTCAAAGTATGAATATTAGATTACTTCACTATCTGGGTAACTAGAAATGTCATAATGAAAATACCTAAAAGGCTAAAATCTAAATATTTCTTACAACTGATTGGTTCACACATGACTGTCAAATGATTGTTATTATTTACTAATAACAGTCCTCACTCAGTTAATGGAAGAGTGTTTGTACATCATAGAGAAATTTTGTACCATGACATTGTTGTCTACAGTTTAAGAGCTTCAGACTGTGATTTCTCTGTTCTAACAGATTTACCATTATACATTTGTTTTAGTACCTATGCTTGTTTCAGTATAGTTTTCTTTTTTGCATGTGACGTATACTGTTGGCCATGTATTGCACAAGAATAAGATTTAACAATATTTATTTTACGAAAACACTAGCATCTTCCAACTTTGGTGAATATTCTAGAAACTCACAATAAACTATATAAACTAACATGCCAAGAGCAGGAAGAATATTATTAGTCAGTTAAAGTCAGTGTGATATAGGCCTCAGAAGCTATAATTGTGATTAACACCAATTAATCATAAAACTACAAAATTGGAGCCAAGGTACGTGGTAGATTTTGAACATTACAACCCATTCAATTTCAGCACATTAACTTGGGATGCTAGTATTTCTACAAGGACATTAAATAGCATCCCTGGAAAAAAGTCAGATTGTAACCAATGCAAAGCCATACAAGATAGCCAGCTTAAGTGAGGTGTGACAGTCTCAACTTGGATTGAATTTGCTTGTCATGGACCTGGACTGTCGATAAAATATCGAGTTCTAGACCATATATAAAACTCAGTATTGTTTCTAAAACTCTTGTACCTAAACCATAATTTGTAGTAACTCTTATTATAAATTGTATCATTATTCTTTTTTGTATATTTTAATATATTTCTGTCAAAAAAGAGAATAGTACATGCCAGTCTTGTTGGCAAATATATTTTAATACATACTAACATTTAAATAACAACTAAATTCAAATTACCAATTATTTAGAGCAATAATACATAATTTATATGCAAAAACGGCTCGTTTGGGCTGAGAAAACACTTTACATAGAAGAGCGAACAACGTTTCGACCTTCTTCGGTGTTTTCTCAGCCCAAACGAGCCGTTTTTGCATATAAATTTCTCAACAAGTGGGTTTCTCTCGTCATCACTGAATAATACATAATGTATGTAACTTAATAAATCAGAGACTTGTCTGAAATAAAAAATATGAAACATTGTCAATTTACTTTCTTCTTAACAGACTAAAACTAAACAGCTTGCTGTATTCACCACACTGTGCACTCACCAATGTTCTTAACTCTTTCTGCAACAGGTCGTCGTAAGAAAGTGATAAACTTCCTAGCATCGAGCCTGATTTCTGTGATGTTGTTTAGTAAAGCAAATAATGGTGCCAGAGGAAATGCAACCACAAAAATTGTGACAAATCCAAACTGCAACACTGGAGAAGGGGAACAAATTACAGAAACGTTTATTAACTAAACTGTACATTTAATGTTTAAGGAAGTTTTTATGATTAGACAGTTAAATATAGTCTAAAGTTACTGTAATTAATGGAGAAAATCTAACCTAATGTAGTTGATTCAGGTCTAGAGGTGGTTGAATAATAGATTTAATTTCTAGTATGACATAAAAGTCAATACAGAAACATTAACGTCAAAATCAAGTAGCATAATAATGTTTCATTTAAAAAACAAACAAACAAACTAAAACACAGACAAGGACCTTTAAAATTGCTGTACCAGAAAATACTAATCATTGAGGTGGTGTAGCTGTTTTACAGGTATTTAATAAATGTTTCCTCTATACATTATACTGTTCTGAAAAACAAGCTGAAACCCATAAAAAAAAAAAGTGTTTGTTGTTAAATGCAAAGTTGTACAATGTGGAATTTGACCCATAACCACAGCAGGAATCAAACACTTAATCTTAGCATTATAACCCTTCAGGCTTAGCAATGAACACAGTTCATATCCATTTCTGCGTCTTCAAAAACTTTCTAAATGCTGCTCCAACTATTGTTTTCACATGCATTATCATCATATTGCACATTTAATCTTTACTGTTAATTATATATTAAATATTTAAAAATATTTTAAACTATGGTGGAGGAACTTAAAATAATATATCATTCATTTCCATAGTAGTCAGTTACTCAGTTAACTTAAATTAGAATAACTTTATTTTAAGGCTCTTGAATGATGTACAAACTACGAGGTAATTGTTAAAGATTTAACATTTTTCACAGACATGGAAAAAGTACCATTTTAATCTGTTCAAGTTCTTATGTGGAACATATGTATCTATTAGTGTAGTTATTTTCACATCATTATTTTAGTTAAACTTAAGCCTCACCCATTTCAAGATATTCACCAAAAAAACCCAATTCTTCTTGGTTTATTAAGTTGTAGTCACTCTCCCACTGAGTGGGTGCAAGGTTTTCATGAACACACTCACCCTTTTTATGCACTGACCACTTCTTGTAAACCCACAATAGCCATCTAGATATATAAAACAAAATTTTTACCTAGTTTTAAAATAATATCAGTTTTTGTTGTTGACATGAATGTATAAATAGTTTAACTTTACATACAATCTGACATACTACATGTTTGACTGAACATTAATAAACTATGAATCTTGAACATATCAAAATTACTTTAAAAAAAACAAACCCTACAACACAGTTCTTAAGTTTCAAAATGAGCTGACTGTCATAGAAAATGTTCTTACATGAAATTATTGAAATAAATATCTTTTAACTAAAAACCTTATGGAACACCCATTTCCATCACGGCATTAACGAACTGCTTCCCTACCACAATTATAGCTAGTTGCAAAGAGTGTTCAAACAAACACCCTCCTGTTCCACACTAGAATGAAATGTAGAAAAACAGTTTCAAAATTACTGTGGCAATACCACTTTAAAAAATATTTTAGAAAGGACACAAGACTGAAAAGTACAATAAGATATCAGTTAGTGAGCGAGAGCAGGATCAAATGGTCCGAAAAAATAATGTTTCAAACCTAAATATTTAAAGAATGTGTGTGACTAATATAAAAAACTTTGCAGAGATTGATTCTTTATAGTTTAACTTTTTCACAACAGGCTCAATCCCAGGAACTGATCTAATAATTATTCTGTGCTTGTTATATTACAATGTATTCACATCATTTGGCAGGCTTTAAGTAAACATAAGTTTTTTTGCACAACAAAGATTATATTTTTTAATGGAGTATTTTTACTACTTACTGTGAATACTTACACACATACATATATATAGAGAGAGAATTTCTGTATACTAGTCTGAGTATTGATTTCCATGTTTAGATTTAAAATACTTTTCTTAGTCTCAAAAATTTCAAACTTTTTTTCTGTGTAATATCTAAACCTAAAGTAGTAAAGAATGACTGTCTGGAATGACTTCAAATTGTTATATTAAACTACTTATGTTTATACTAAATAGTTTTATGATCATAATAGTGTGTGTATGTATATCTGGTTTGGAATTATGAGCATTGATTTTCAGTCACTAACCAAGTGGATAAGGTGTATTCTACTTAACCCTGGAATTATGTGGAACCTGCACTCAGCCAAGGACTTAGGATGGAACTGCTTTGGTTTCAGAATTACGATATAGTGAACCAACTTCCATGAATGATAAACGAAACTTGCACTGATCAAAGAGAAGGGTTTTGCACTCCCCATCTAGATAACTGTGTGCAAAATATGAACCAAAATTATGAGTAGGTTCCCAGGAAGGCTGGAGTTACTCTAACTGAAATCTGAAAAAAATATCCAGGATCCTTAGAAGAGTACCCCTGACTTTGCCCTTTTCTCCAAGAGTGGTTGAACACACTCAACTTTGGTGGAAAAGCCTCTTGTCTGCAACAGATTTTCAAGCTCCACTAATACAGCCTGGGATGCTAAAATGCACTGGGGAGTCCTGAAAAACAGAGCTCTGGACACTGTGCAATAGGTGAATCAAGTTCCCTACATTTTATTCAAAGCAAATTGATTACAATTTATTCAACATGAAGATTAGCAAGATCCTCTTTAGCTGTATTCATGAATACCACGAGTGGCAATCCATAATAAGATAATATCATCTGGTAGGTGTCTAAATGATCTTACAGGGCACCTCATTTTGACAGAACCTGTTGCATACTGGTGGTAGTAATAATAGTAATAGTAGTTATTAGTATGAAGTTGAAAAGATAAAGCATACCAAGAATGGGATACCATGAAAACCATAAAGGAACCCTGAGAACAAAAGAGTATATGACTGAGGAAAATACTCATTTCTGGTAAAAGCCTAGCAGATGTGATAAAAAACAACTACAGGAAGTAGTGGAAATACCATCAGAAGAGGAATTGGCCAGATCACGTAAGCAACAAGATAGATAAAAAATAAAATCTAAAAGAGAGTAATAGAAGTATTCCACATACCAGCTGACATAATATCTTCACAGAACCACTGAACTGGGCAGCCAATGACACTGGAAATTGAGAAATAGCCACAGTGTCAATAGACATGAAGTATGTTTTGTTTTCTCACCTAGATATTATGTGCTAACCAATACATTGTTTAGAGGTTAAGGGGTCATCTGAAAATTCATTTCCAGCATTTTCTGTTATGCTGCACCTGACCTTACGTGCCAATCAGGACAGTTCACCAAGTAAATATGTGCCATTTAGGAAAATGTTTCACCAAAACAACCGATTACCATCTGAGGGCTGGGACTAACTTCGACCAAAACTGTAAAGTGGCTGGATAATTATAATTTGTAAAATAAACCTTTTTATACGATATGTGAACTATATAAAAGTAGCCTGTTTTGATCAGCTGATTTAAAAACTTGGAAAACAACACAAATTCATTTCACATTCTATTTTGCAATCACGATTAAAAGAATAAAAACAACAAAAATCTATAAGAAACTAGTTTCCACACTACCACAGTCTGAATTACCCACTGCTACATAACTACAAAACATTGAGTGTTAAGAATAACATTCAGACCTCAGGAAATGATACACAACACGAAAATGGGAGGTTTTTAATGTTATTAAAAACAAATAAATAGAAACAGCTAATTGTTTTGCTTTGCCTTAGTATCAACAGATCTGATCTGTCAAATCTGCTGAACATATTCTTGGACCTGTGCAGTACATCATGATAGCATTCATGTATAAGCATGAAAATAGAGTCCATTCAATATTTAACATGTTTTCAAACTGTTCACTTATCTATAAACTCAAGTAGAATTTGTGGGTCACAGTATGGGCAAAAAGCGCGTACAGTAACAATTAGTATTAGTTTTATTTGAGAACCTGATAACTTTATTGATTACTTTTAACCTTAATAATCATAATGATAAAAGAAATTTCACTTTAGTGTTTATCAATCCAGATACTTTTAATATTTATAATTAAACCCTTTCTCTGAACGATGAGTACATATGAATACAACTTTTCAACTCCGAATATCCAACAGCTTGTTTGTTTGTTTGTTTTGGAATTTCGCACAAAGCTACTCGAGGGCTATCTGTGCTAGCCGTCCCTAATTTTGCAGTGTAAGACTAGAGGGAAGGCAGCTAGTCATCACCACCCACCGCCAACTCTTGGGCTACTCTTTTACCAACGAATAGTGGGATTGACCGTCACATTATACGCCCCCACGGCTGGGAGGGCGAGCATGTTTAGCGCGACGCGGGCGCGAACCCGCGACCCTCGGATTACGAGTCGCACGCCTTACGCGCTTGGCCATGCCGGGCCATATCCAACAGCTAAGATCACATAATACGTGTTTTTATATATACTTCTAAAGAATGCGATATTCTTGTTAAAAAGTAGTTTTAAAAAACTATCATGTATTTTCATTTCTGTGTCAGACTGGTTAACAAACGCCTAGTCCAAAATAAATAGTTGTGAATAAAAGCAATAAAGTTAATAAACTTAAGAGACGATTTAATACAATGAAATACCTTAAAGTTGCGCTATTATCTTGTCTTCTCTCGATGTTTGGGAATGGTATATTCCATTCCACCCTGAAGGACCAGGTTCTCCTCCCCGTACTTATGTGGTCTTGCAGTATTTGATATTGATAATTACTTCATTTTTGGGTCAGAGTCAACTGAATATTTCTCCGACCCTTTTCAGGGCAATGTCCATGTATTGTGATACATATATGAGTATTATTTTGTCCTATCAGGAAGATGTCGAGTTTGTTGGTGGCACACATTTTTTATTTATTTTTTTAATCAATTCATTCATTATATGTATATATATATATACACACACATACATTTTTACTATATATTTATTCCCTTATTTTTATTTATCTTTTTTATGTTTATAATATATATTGACCCGTGAGAGATGTTTAGGATTAACTTCAGCATGTATGAGGTACCAATCTAGTTCGCACAGTAATTCGTTTTTCATCCAATTTTTTATCGAAGTACGTTATTGTACTATGTAGGAGTCTATCTGGTATGGTTGGTATTTTCGAATATTTGTGTATGATTTGAGATGATGCAGTTCTTGGAACTCTGTATGCAGTTGTGAGGAGTGTGTTTTGGATTGTAGTTTGGTCTTAATTATTTTGTCGTTCACAGTTATCCATGCTGAAGCTGCGTAGTCTATTACTGGTCTAATATATGTTTTGTAAATTTTTAGTATGTTGTCTGTAGATGCTCCACTGTTCTTGCCAGTTACATTCCTAGCATAGTTGGTTCTTCGCCAAACTTTGTTTTTAATTTCGTTTACATGGTTAATCCAAGTTAATTTTGAATCATCATAGGTTAGGCCAAAAAATTTTGCCGATGTGGCAGTCTGAACTAGAGTACCATTCATATGTATTTCTGGCTGTAGTGTTTGTGTTTTGTCGATTTCGTAAAGATTATGAGTTGTGTTTTTGCTGTGTTTATTTTTATTCTATATTTTTGATAGTATTCACTTATTCTATTTAGTTGCGGTTGGATGTTTGTGGTTACTATCGTTGGTGTTGTAGCACTTTTCCAGACTGCCACATCATCAACGAACTGTGAAGAGAATCCATGATTATACCTTTAATGGTATATTATTTATATACATGATGAAGAGTATAGGGTTAACCACCCCTCCCTGATGGACACCAGCTTCTGGAGTAAAGTACTCAGAAAAGGTGCCCTCTACACTTTCTATTTTCCAAAAAGTTAGATAGCCAGCGAATAATTCCACGCGGTAGTCCCATTTCATTCATTCGGAACCTTAGACCATCGTGCCATACAGTGTCGAATGCTTTCTCGATATCATGGAAGCAAGCGACAGTGTATTCTTTTTTTATTGAAGATGTTTATTATAGTTTCGGTTAATCTAATTAAATGATCTGTCGTTTGTCTAAATTTCCTGAATCCGTTTTGTACTTCTGTAATTTTGATATTAGCTCCAAGAATGTGGAGAGTCTATTACTGATTAATCTTTCGAGAATTTTACCTATACAGCTGGTCAGGCTGATTGGTCGGTAGCTATTAGGTTTATTTGCTGGCTTTCCTTCCTTATGGAACAATATATTAGCAAGCTTCCAAGAAACTGGGATGTATCCTGAGGATAGATTAAAAAGTGTTTTTAGGTGGTCAAACAATTTCGGAGTGCCCTTTTTTAGAAGGATAGCTTGAATTTTATCTTCATCTGGAGATTTGGTTTTTATGTTTTTTATTGCTTCAAGTAGTTCTTGTAGGGATATTTCATTTCTTAGTAACGTGTTTTCATAATCTGTGATAGGTTTTGTGTTTGTTTCAGTTATATTTATTGGAAAAATTGGTTCAAATTGTTTTTATTGTTTAATATATGGTTGGTGACTTTATTGTAGAAATATGTATTCATATCTGGATCAGAGTGAGTTTGAAATGTATTTTGAAGTTGAGCTTTGAAAGCTTCTGCTTTTTCTTTATTTTTGTGTGTTATTGTATTATTGTGTTGAAGTGTATGATATTTCTTTGCGGCTGTATTATCATTGGTGAGTATTTTAAGATGTATCCAGAATTTATTCGGGTCAATTTTGAGCAGATGTTAACCCATTTTTCTTGTTTTTATTGTTTTATTTGTGTTCTGATATGATTTCTTATGTTGTTTATTTGCGTTTTTGTTTCTTTGTCTCTTGTTATCATAAACTGTCTTCTTTTAATTTCTTCGTTTTTTAATTGGGGTAATTATTTCGGTATTGGGTTTCCATGTGCTATTTATTGTTTTATGGTGTTGTTTTGGTATTGTTAACTTGGCTGCTTTCTGAAGGCACTCCGTGATTGTTTGACAGTAGTTATCCATTTCAATATGAGTTTTAACTTTTATAACTTTATTAGGTAACAGGTTGTCTAATTCCTGTTTATAATTTTGCCAATCTGCTTTACCATAATTAAATTTTTCTTTCCTGTAGGTTAGATTTTTATCGGGGGAAAGATCGAAGACGCAATATTTTAGTAAGTTGTCATTATCAAAATCTTTTCTCTCCTGGAATTTTATTAGCTTTTGGTTCATGTTATATGTGCAGAGGCACAGGCCAAGTATGTCACTGGTGTTAGTGGCATACGCTGTGTGTGTAGGGGTGATATCATTTAGTAGGACTATATTGTTATCATTTATGAACTGTAGGAGACTTCTACCGTTGTTGTTTGTGTATCTGCATCCAAAATTGACACTTTTACTATTTAGGTCTGCAATAAATATGGAGTTATGGTTGTTAGAAAAGATGTAGTTGAGTAATGTTGTATCTAGTTGTTTATTTGGTGAGCACTATATTCCTGCTACAGTTACTTTTGTATTGTTTCTTTGCAGAATATCCACAGTAATATGTTCGTTGTTACTGCTCAATCTAATTTCTATAGCTGATAATTCCGTTTTATATAGTAACATAACGCCTCTATTTTCATCATTTTTGTTAATTCTATCTTTCCTTATTGATGTGTAATTTGGTATTTTAAATCTATTGTTAATGAAAATTAAAGTTTTGCTTACTATTATGATATGGGGTTAGTTTCTTGTATAAGGTCTTCGGTCTCGTGTTTCTTGGAAGCTATTGCACCTTGGATGTTGATATATACAACTGTGAACGTTATGTTGTAAGCATGTATGCAGTAAGTGTTGTTATATGAGGTGTAATGTGTTTTTTCAGTATGTTAATTATCATATCGATACAGTTAGTTGATCTTGTGTTCGATCTTCTTGTTCTTTACCTTTGAATACAAACGTAATGCGCACAAGTGACAAAGAAAGGCAAGTGCTCAGGTACTACAGGAAGACATGCGCACTGCGTATGACAGAAAATATGTCGTTCGCCTATTTCTGGTTGTCGTTATTAATATTTATTTTACAGCTGTAATGTTGTTGTTTATCCGTTAAATAGCCATTAAAATTAAGATTTGCAAATAACAATTGCATCAAACTCTATTTTTAGATAAAGATTGAAAACTTATTGCGACAACTAATAAACTGTAGTTGAGTTACCATATAAAATCCTCTACAAAAATTAAACATCGATAATTATGCACTGTACTTTTATATACGTAAAAACGGCTCGTTTGGGTTGAGAATTTTTTTTTTATGTGTAGGAGCAAACAACGTTTCGACCTTCTTCGGTCATCGTCAGGTTCACAAAGAAAGAGAGAGGTAACTAACCAATAGCTGACCACATGTTTGAAGGGGTTGTGAAATTGAGTGTAGGAATGTAGAGGGCGTGCTTAGATGTTTGTTTTTTTAATTTCGCTCAAAGCTACGCGAGGGCTATCTGCGCTAGATGTTTGAATATATGTGTGTGTTTATATATTTTAATATAGGTATAAAGGTATTCCTTTGTATTGGTTTCAATGGCGGCGTCAGGATATTTTCGTTGGGGGAGTTGAGGGGGGCTGAAGTAAACTGTGGAGGGGCTTCCTAATGTGCCATCAATATAAAGTATAGATGGTAAATTATAATAATGTAAATACCAAGGTACATTTCAGAAAGGTGTGATATTTTGAACTGCGTTTTCAATGCAGTTTTCATTGGAAACTCATACTGTGATTAATAATTCATTATTACAAATTAGAAATAATCTGTTTATGAAAATATGCGTATATGTAAAAGAGGAAGCTCACCTGAATTCCACCAAAGGTAATACATAATAATAAAGAAAATCAAGATTAGCTTAGAGAAATATATATGCAAAAATGGCTCGTTTGGGTTGAGAAAATATTTTACATGTTTTGTTACTGTTATCTAACAGTACACAAATTTTACACAATGTAAAATATTTTCTCAACCCAAACGAGCCGTTTTTGCATATATATTTCTCTACAAGTGAGTTTTCTCGACATCACTGAAGATTAGCTTAGATTGAACATTTAATATACCATTAAGAGTAAAGCTACAAATCAAAAGAAATATAACATAAAGACATAGTTTACATAGCAGAAACGAATTATCCCATGTGAAGTTAATACACTCTGAGGAAAAGTAAGGTCACTATCAGGCTAACTATTTTTCAGTACATTGCTATGGGAGGCATGACACATACTTCCATTTTAATGAAGACTTTGAGTTATACAGATTTATGTCTCTGACATTAATTGTTAAGCAACAACGATGATTGTGTTTTTCAAATTTTATGAATATATATAGGTAACAATATTGGGGAGCTGAGGGAGATTTGGCTCATTTTTGGGGAGGCTCAAGCCCCCCTTGGCGCCACCACTGATTGGTTTATTTTTGGTCTGAGTTGTTTTATAAGTAAGGCTTATTTAATTTTGCGCATGTTTATGTTTGTTTCATTATTTAATATATATATATATAGTAGCTTTGCATGTGACGTCATTGATCACGTGATTTCAATACTTACGCCATATTGGTAGGCAACATCACCAGGCAGCACAGTCGACCGTATGTATGGATGTACACATTGTGAACTGTGACCGCGTGGTGTAAATGTTGTCATTAGTCATATCAGATCGATCTTCAATATGAATGGACCTATATGTTTATCTGATTATGCAAAAGGCTTGAGTCATAATCATCGGGATCATTATATTTATAAAATCAGTGCCATCAAAGTCGACCGATATCTGATATTGCCTGAAAATTTCATTAGTTTCATTGATAGCTATCCAAAACCTGACATTCAGTACAATGACATTTATTATTACCTCATTAACACTACATCATCATACACTGGAGAGAGACTGAAGTCCCACAATAGCCTGGAAGCCTACTGAAATAAAATGAAAACTACTTGTGATTGATTTATATGTATTCATGTTTATAAAATGATTATCATAAACCTAAATATAAAGTTACAAAGGACATACTTATATGAAAAAATACTCAAAAATCAAACACATCATATGTTACTGAAATAAATATTTTTTTATGGTTTTAACAAAAGTTTAACAATTAAAAACCCACCACATCTTCTTCGCTTTTTGGAGGCTGATCTTCTGTTGAATATTTCCAGAGCGACTTTTGACTTTTTCTTCTGTGGAGAAAACACACATTGGAACTGTGAAGGAACGTAGTCTAGGGAAAGGGGTCATCACTCTTACCTGTAATACAAAAATAAACGTATCACATAATTTTGTGACAATTAGCTGTTTTCCTATAAGTTTACAAATACACAAGTACCAGTATATACCGTGTTTCTCCGATAATAAGACCTACCCATAAAATAAGACCTAGTGTGATTTTTGGGGATAGTTTTAATATAAGCCCTAGTTAAGAGTGGCAGGAAGAAGAAATAAATAAAGAAAATATTAATTAGTTTAATAGTTACTTAATTAGTTTGTTTAAGTATTAATCAGTTAGTTTAATAGTTTAATAATAGTTTATTTTAAATGGTTAGCTTAATAGTTTTACTTTGTAGCTTCATTTTTTTAATATATCAAAATAAGACATCCCCCGAAAATAAGCCCTAGTGTCATATTTTGGAGTGAAAATTAATATAAGCCCTGTCTTATTTTCGGAGAAACACGGTACTAATATATGTAAATAACTTGCAGCCTGAATTATTTTTTTATTCAAATAGAAGTGAAGCATTAACTGTTATTGATTAAACAATAAGACTGTGATCCAAGAAGCAAGAGTAACCGAGTTGTTTATGTATCGTTCTTTTAAATGAAAAGTAAATTTTATACAATTCACAGTCGTGATGGATGTTAAGCTACAAAATAATACAGGAAGAGAATTTTATAATCGTTTCTTTGTGATCTGTCATGAACTATTTTGTTTATGACTGGTTATGCAGTTCCCCTTTCCCCTATATAAAAGTAAAAGAATATAATATTATATTTGTACAGCCTCAACACAACAATAGAACGATTGTATTTCGTTTCTGGTTTCAGAGCCCTCCTATATTTGTAATCTAAACTATACATAGTTTAGTGGTTACAGAAATAGTGGTTACTCAGAATGAAATGGTCGCTGCAGAAACGACTCGCGTTGGTGGACTGCCAACCTTCTCGCATTACTGCAGCGATCCATCAAGATCGACGCTCAGGAACCGTCGGAAAACGGTGAAAGCTCTTTCCTGGATCTCGGTCTTGTCTGTTCTGATAACCAGCAGCTACACATGTTGTCACCATGGTCAAAATAATTCAGAACTGTTATGAGAAACGAACTGCTGACCAGCTAACTGAGGCCACTCATGCGGAGTCTAGCCTACCATCATGGCGGCATAAGTTTATATCGCATGATTGCATGACGTAACTGCAACTCGTCTATACATATATAATCATATATTCAAACATCTAAGCACGTCTTCTACATTACTACACTCAGTTACACAACCCCCTTCAAACTTGTGGTCAGCTATCGGTCAGTTACCTCTTTCTTTCTTTGTGAACCTGACGATGACCAAAGAAGGTCGAAACGTTGTTCGCTCCTCTACATAAAAACATTTCTCAACCCAAACGAGCCGTTTTCACATATATATTTTTTTCTACAAGTGGGTTTTCTCGTGAGCACTGTACTTTTGTTTTTACATAAATGTATGATATTTGTTGTTTGTTTTCGAGCCATGTTCTGGATCGTGTTCACTCTTATTTGCGAGAAAATTACTTATAAATCTGTAGTTTTCGTATACGTGTATTACCGACGAGTTGCTCTTGGTAACAACACACGATAAGCCGAAAAGTACTGCTACCGCCACTCATTGGGTCGGTGATAAACTTACGGACTTCCAGCCCTAAAATTTGTTTTAGATTCCCCACGGTAAACAGAGTTCGGATAGTTTGTTATGCAACTTTGCAACAAGAATATAATAATAACACCTAAAAAGATTTCAAGACAACAAGCACTATTATCAGAAATTTGAAATTGTTTCTCCTTTTTTCTTTGCCCCCTAGTGGCACAGAAGTATGTATGCCGACTCGCACCGCTAAAAACCGGGTTTCGAATCATGTGGTGGGCAAAGTATAGATAGCCCATTGTATAGCTTTGTGCTTAATTCTAAACAAACCAAACCAAAATATTTTGCCTTTAATAAACAGTAACATATTACCTGTTTTGTTTTGTGTTTAAACAGGAATACATGACTTGCTTCGTTTTTCAACAAAAATGCATAACTGTTGTTTTCTCTTTCTAACAAGAATACATGACTTGTTTGGCAAGAAAAAAAAACGTTTTATCCATAATTTACAACTACTGACTAGGACGTAATAAAATCAAACACTACAACATATCCTGAAAGATTAATTCTTGGTATACAGGGGCGTAATTTTTTTACACCCGATGGGGGGAATGATTATTGCAACCACTTATGTGGACTATTCAATTTGCAAATTGGCAATCTCTGATTACGTGAACCTGAAGGCTGTAAACATGCAGTCACAAAGTAATCTTGTTGCCACGATACTTGCATGTATACTTAGGCCTACTGACTGATACTTACGAACTATCGCTTAGATCAAAAAGCTTAGAAGCACGCCTATATTAAAGACGTACATTTCGGCTACTGAAAAAGCCTACATCTAGGCCTAATTATGTAATTCGATTGGTAAGAACACGAGAATCACAAGAACAAACACACAATTTGTAGGCCTGTGATGTAATAAAACAATTCAACAGACCAAACTGTGGGGGATGGATGAACATACCCCGGCCCGGCATGGCCTAGCGCGTAGTATGCAACATACCCCCACCTAAAATGAAGGGGGATGTATACCTCATCCCCCCAGGATCTACGCCCCCTGTTAGTATAACTCTCATATAGCTGGAGAATAATCATGTCACCATTAGGGTCACGATCTCATCAAACCATAAAATTAGAAGCAAGTCTAAAAAAAACAATTGAAGCTGAATGTATGGTACTTCCACATAAAGAAACGTAAGAAGTAGTCGTCTGTGAGGAAAATGCAGGAAGTTTTATGGCAAATCCTCACCTAATTACACTTTATCATTTCGTATATCAATCCAGGTACTCTGACTGTAATCATGATATAGTTTCTAAACATAGATACAGTCTTTGTTCTTCCTCTGTGTAAAATATTTTCTCAACCCAAATGAGCCATTTTTACATATATATTTCTCTACAAGTGGGTTTTTTCGACATCACTGATTAGTCTTTGTTCTTGCCATCATAAAGTTAAACACACATCTACATACCCTAAACACAAAAAAGCTAACAAGAGGATGAAGTTGAAAGACTTCATAAAAAAAAACCCTAAGGGATAAGATTTGTCACTTGGATAGGTTTATTATACTTTTGTAGAATACAATGATGCATATTTAGAAATACTAGGTTATTCTTTTTTTGTCCAAACTCACCATTATAATTACCTAGATTATAAAGGTCGTGTTTTTATGTCAGTTTCATAGAATGTTTTCACTGTACGAACATTTAATCTTGAATCCCACCAATGTTTAGATGTATTTTCATAGATGTAAAATAACTTTAGTAACTAATATATTCTTCAAAGAGTATACGGTTAATTTTATTGCGATTATAGTTCTTTAAAAATCCATTTTTCAAAAAGTCTGCTGATATTTGAATCTATAACCAGTGTCTGTGCAAGTTTTCTTTAATTTTTTTATTATAAGTCCTGTTATATTTAAAATAATTAATTAGTGTTAATCCTTTGTCAATGGTTGCTTTAAATACATGCAGATTTTTTTGTGAGCCCTACACCATATACAACAAACTTTCATTCAACTGCCAGAGACGAACCATACAAGAGCAAATTATCTGTTAGTAGGTTAAAACAGTCAATCATTTTTTTGTATTTTATCTTATACTTGAACACTTAAATTAATCATTACTCGGGCATGCTATCAAATTATACACAATCTATCTTAATCCATCCTCTCATCAAATTATAAATAATACTGCCTTAATACGGACTGTACTCAAATTATACATAATCTTGCCTTAATCCAGTCTCTTATTAAGTTATACAAATCCTACCATAATCCAACCTTTTATCAAATTATATATAATCATACTCTAGCCCAGCCTTTTATCAAATTATATATAAACCTGTCTTAATCCAGTCTGTCATCAAATTGTACCCAATCCTCCATTAACTCAGCCTGTCATCAAATTGTACATAATCCTACTTTAACTCAGCCTGTCATCAAATTGTACATAATCCTGTCGTAATCTAGCTTGTCATCAAATCACACATAATCCTGCCTGTCATCAAATCATCATGATTATGTTTTACTCCAAGCCGCTATCAAATTATAAATACTCCTGTCTTTATCCAGCCTGTTATTAAGTTGTACAAATCCTGACTTAATTCAGTCTCTTACCTGGTTATACATTTTTTATGAAATCCATATTTTTATCAAATTATTCTACAACCCTTCTTAATCCAGTCACTTATATAGCTTGATTACAATATTCCTTTAATCATTTTATACAGCAATTTTCTCTTAACAAGTCCTTTTCTTCAGGTCTGTTCACTTGTATGAAGTTGAGGATGTGAACAAGAACAAGCAGAAATTCATCAGAGATAAGTGTTCATCCTTAACGATATGCATGTAGTAAGGATAATGGGACATAACAGACAGTTAAAGATGTATTTAATTGTATAAGTCTATTGCTTTATTATCCTCTGGTTAAAAAACAAATTTAATTTCTTTTGCAACATTTTCAACAAACCTATTCATAATACAAGTCTATTTTGTACTCATGATACGAATCTTGTGTTCTACTTTACTACGTAATAATCTCAAAATATCCAATTTCATATTTTTATTCAATGACCAAAGTGTTATTTATGTCACCATTTCTTGCTTCATTTGTATGCATTAAAAATTCAAACACTGTTTTATTTAGAGATATTTAAGTTTACTTAACTTGTGCAGAAAATCGTACTCAGTGGCCAAGAACGTTTATAATTACACTATGGCTGTTAGATAATTCAAAGGAAAAGATTATAGTGAAAAGTTATAAATATTTGTTATATAAGGTGTGTTTATTTTCAGGTCTCTGAAATTTGCAATAAAAATAATAGCAGCATTACTTACAAGTCCAAGAAGTCCTTTCCGCTTTGTTGGATCAATATTACCATCTTTGAAACTCCAAGTGAGATGATATGAATATATTTTTATTTCAGGTTATTTCTGAGATTTATCTTGATTTAGAGCAAACTGCTCTAACGGCCAGTTGAAAACTCCCTCTTTGTTCACCTGAGAAGGTCGAAACGTTGTTTTCTGCTTTATTATTAAAAGTATTAGTTCCCATACCCCCCCCCCCCGCTAGTACAGGGGATTTACAACGCTAAAATCAGAGGACTGATTCCCCTCGGTGGGCTCAGCAGATAGCCCGATGTGGCTTTGCAATTAGAAAACACACACCCATACCAGCTGTCCTGATACATTTTTACTTCAAGTGGGTTTCTCGTCATCACGAAACAGATATTAAAATAATTACATAACAGAATTAGCGTTAGACAATTTTTAATTATGATATTATATATATATATGTATTATAACCATAGTTTTTGAAGCCGTAAACAAAATACGCTGCATATTTCTAAAAGGATAAAAAGTATTTAGAACAAGACATGTGAGACATCTTTTGCTATTACACTTTATTACATTTACAGCAATATTATTACTATAATCAGCTTGCTAAGCTAAATTATAGTTTCAATTTTATACGTTACTAGTTAAGGCTATTATACCTAACTTCATAAAGCTTCAACAATGCAGTGGAAGGTGCGACACAGTCAGCGACCATTCACATACACTGAATACACTTTAGTGAAATTAAATAATTACATCCAAATGAAGCCAAATATGTAAACAAAATCATGAGGAAGGCTTAAAAATTTATGCTTATAATATAATTAATCATAGGTTGAGATTTGCTGGTTTTAACGCAGTCCTTTTTCATTATTTAGTCATGATTTATATACACACATACACATAAACACTGCGAACAATACATTAAATATAATACTTTGTCAAATAACTATACAACTTCGCTAATCGCGCAAGTATACAGCACAATCAATACAAATTACTGTATAACCATAAAATTTAATAGCACGTGAAAATGCTTAAATACAAATGTTATCTTTGTGGCTTAACAGAATCAGTAATCACACGACTAAGGAGTTTTTCTAAAGCTGGGATAGGTTTTAAACGGGGAAATGAGAATTTCTGGGTAAATTTTCTGACAAATTGACATTTATGACAACTTATCCAAAACTAAGAACCCGATTGCCTAATTTTTGGCCAACAGAAATGTCTTACAATTTTGTCATACGTCTTGTTGACACCTATGTGACCCTCTATATGAAGTTCATGGGCATCTATAAATATTTTAGGATGATATAATTTTGGAACAACGATCTGTGATGACGATAAAACCCACTTGTAGAGAAAAATATATATAAAACACGGCTGGTATGGGTTGAGAAAATTTTTATGTAGAGGAGCAAACAAACGTTTTCTTCAGTCATCGTCAGGTTCACCTTAGTTGTTCCTTTCTACATTGTTGAATGAAATAGATGTCATTTCTTCTATTGATAATTCTTTGGTTTAAGGTTCTTAGTTTCTTTACGATGGTATAAGCGTGTACTGTGAGTAGTGGTGTAAGGAACCTGACGATGACCGAAGAAGGTCGAAACATTGTTCGCTCCTCTACATAAAATTTTTCTCAACTCATACCAGCCGTTTTTACATATATATCTTGGAACAACGATTTAATAAACTACAGCCCAGTCTTCTGAAGCTGGCACATTTGGTTGTCTGCATTTTCTCATTACACCATTTTCGCAAAAACAACCATTTGGAACTTTCTCCAGTTCATTCAGATTTAGTGAATGGGCTTCACAGGGTATATATATGGCAAACTTATTTTCTTCTAAAATTTTTTGCTGCATCCCCTTATAACGCCCAGACATGTTAGCAGCATTGTCGTTAGATTGACCCTACATTTTGAAAAATTAATTTTGCAAACTTCACGTAAGTACCGCAATACCTGGTTTGCCATATCCTCACCGGCATGGCTTTTCAGTCCCAGAAAGGTTAAAAAGCGTTCTGTAGGCTGCCCATCTCTTAAGTATCGACATACAACATTCAACTGATACACATGTGACAGAACTGGCGTCAAATGACAAGCGAAAATAATCAGTATAATTTACTTCATCAATAATAAACGTATGTACCTATTGAGCCATTGGTTCAATGAGTTCTTCACAGGTGGTTTTGGACAAGTAAGAAGGATTTCCTTTTCCACAATTTCCCCATTTCGAAATGTGCTCTACGAAAAATGAATGAAACTTGACTTGTGAGCTCAAGCAGCTCATAAAATTCCCATTCTGCAGTGAACCAAGTTTTTATCTGTTCCTCGAGAAGCCAGGCCACGTTCAGCTAACGTACGAATAGCAGCTATTATACGCTCCAAGACATGTTTCCAGTAATTGCACTCTTCTTTAATTTGGTTTTCCAACTCTTGTCGCAAGCCGAAACCTTGTCTGGGAGTTAACTATGTTAGCATAGTCTCCATGAGTAGTGCTACTTTCATGATGATTAATTACAATTGAATTTCGCCAGTCACTCAACCCGAGTAGTGCTACTTTCATGATGATTAATTACAATTGTATTTTGACAGTCACTCAACCCTTCTCTTTCAACAAAACACGAAGGAAATTCAGTGGCAAATAGTTTACAAAGAAAGCAGTAAACTAACCCTGTTGATGGTAAATACAATAACTACTCTTGTATTGCTCACCATTGGCTTTTACCCAAAAGAAAAGTTTTTGTGAACAGTATCTCATTGGTTTGCTACTGTTGAAAGTCTGGCAAGATTTGCCAAATGGCCCGTTGTGATGTTGACAGTCAGTGGGTCTACCAGCAATCTAATAAGCCACATCATCAGCAGAGAAATCGAGCCACAACTCTGGATCTTTTGCGTAAGTTTCAGCTTTTGTAGACTGAATCATTTTACCATAGTCCAGCAGATTTTCATTTTCAGCAATTATTTCAACTCCAGATCGTCTTGTAGAGCAACGTGCATCAACATTAACACTATAAACATCAGGATAATATACAGGCAAATTGAAATCAGTTGCGAGACTTGTGCCACTTGAGCTAGCCTGTGACACCTCAACGTCATCATGGTGTTCTGACTCTGAAGTGGTACTTGTAGGTGTGGAGCTTGGTTCAACTTCAATCTTGTCAGAGTCAGATACAGTACAAGTGACTTCTGATGGCAGAGATGAAATTTGATTTGGAAGGTCATATTGTGTAAGTTGAGTGAAAAAAATTAGTCAGCTTTCCAGTCTTGGCCACTAAATCTATAGCCTTTTGTTGGTTCTCTTTTGTACACCACTTATCTGAACACGTTTCATCTTGCAGTCTGAAAAATACAGAAACAAAAATAAAAAATACAAAGGAATATGGATCATATATAGTTATAATGATTAGAAAAACACGGAAATTCATAGAGAAAAACATTGGTAAAACAGTCAAATATATTAAACTCTAGGTTAACATTTAGACAAAGATTGTTAGAAAGTTATCCTAGGACCCAGGCCCATCAGCACATAAAGATAAATTCATAAATACCTTTATTGATTTGCTGCATTCTTATTGGTTAAAAATATTTCGAGACCAGTCTCGAATCGATTCGAGGCTGGCTTCAATCCATTTTAGGAGAATTAGTTTTCAGTCATTGCATAAGTTTCATAAAGGTTGTTACTAGGGTAGCTGCATGCAAGAAGCAATGTGAGTGGTAATATGCACATCCGTTGTGAGCCTAAAAGTATTCCAAAACAATTTGTGATCAACACATTCTGTAGTAACCTATATACACAGTGATCATTCTGTACTGGTACACATACATAACATACAATCAATTGTAAACTGTACTATACATTGAACTACGAAATAATGGGTTAGGCCTAGGCAAGAGTGCCTTAATCCTAATCAAATATCTGAAGAATGAGTTGTAATCTCAACTTTGAATTCAGTTTTGACCTGGGGACTTTAGATGAGCCAACAAACCATACGTCAACAAGATAGGCATATGTATGAAACTTTATCTCCACGCCTGGATGCAAATGCAAATTCAAAACGATAGCCTTAAATTGCGAATGGTCCACTTCATTATTCCAGGTTACAGTAGTGTTTCCAGTGTCTGTATATTAAACTAGTCACAGTATTTAAGCCTAACGTTATTGTCGCTCAGTTCTTAGATAACACTTACGTTAGGCCTAATGTTAACATTGCAACTGAGGCCACTAACTTTAAGCTTAGTACTCAGTACTAACCTTGTTCAGATGAACTTGTTCAATTCATGCACTTTTTCAGACAATCCCAAATTGATTTTGTTGATTTGTTTGTTCTTTACAGTATCTTTGTATGAGCACTACTAGTAGTATAGTGTATACATAACATCGTTGAGAATCATGTTCTCGCACGTGTCGAAGTCATACGCAATTTGACCTAAAAGGTCGAATTACTGCCTTTAGACTGCTCCGATCAGTCAATTATTTAGCCAGCTTTTCAGAAATATAATAGAACACGCAGTGATCTGAATTTATAATAGCAAAATAGTTGAATTACACCTAAAAGTTTGTCATCGTTGTTTCTGCGTTCCTGTCTCGGATTGTTCGTTCGTCTCAGAATAATATCACCAGATGGCCGGGCTGGCTCAGGGCACTATGGCATCAGGATAGGATCAAGGAAGAAGTAAAGAGAGTATAATTGTGATCTCCATTTTTTTTGGTCTAAAAGGGCATATTTGATAAAATTTTATTGCATATTTATGAATGGGAATAAAAACAAGGGTGCCCAGTAGGGTGCGTCAAAAAACAAAAAGTTATGACACTCAGTCGCTCGCTTATAATTTGATTCCATTCAATGAAAAAAATATGCTAGCGTAAAAATCAATCCAATACATTAATATTTAGGGGTTGCGCAATGCGCACAAAATAACAACGTGCTTCCGGAACCAAATGAAAAGTTGGCATTAGTGAAAGGCTAGCTTCGGCTTTAGACAGAACCTAGATCAGTGACCGAAAAGCCGCACAAATTTTGCTTCCTTTTGCAGCTCATATTGGACATAATATCGAGGATCTTGCCATTAGCCCAAGTTCCATAAGGAGGAAACGAATTACTAATCGTACTCTTCTAGCAGCTGAATTGAAGGAATGTTTTTCTCCAAACGTTCCTTTGACATTACATTGGGATGGTAAGCTGATGCCTGACTTGGTTGGCAGAGAGAAGATCGAACGTTTGGCAATTTTAGTTTCAGGTGAAGGTGTAGAGAAGATTCTTTCAGTGCCCAAGATTGATAGTGGGGATGCAAATTCAGTAGCTTCTGAGATCGGATCAGTTTTAGTAGAATGGAATGTAATAGACAGAATTAAATCGCTTTGCATTGACACCACGGCGACCAATACAGGATCCAAATCTGGTGTCTGTCTGAGGATTGAAATGTTACTTGAACGTGAGCTCTTGCACCTTGCCTGTAGACATCACATTTTGGAGATTCTTCTGAGCGCTGTATTCTCTACTGTCGTGATAGAGACATCAAAAAGTCCAGATATTACTTTGTTTTTAAACTTTAGAGATTGTTGGCCTAAAATTAATAAAACTAAGTACATAACAGCAGTAGAAACAATGCCACTCCGAATACAGTCTTGGAAAGATGATATTATTCAATTTTGTCAGAATCTTTTTCAATCTCATCAACCACGGGACGATTATAAAGAGCTCTTGGAATTAGCTGTCATTTTTCTTGGATCTCTTCCACACGGATGTTCTTCGGTTTCTTTCCGTACTTCTGGTGCTGTACATCGTGCACGATGGATGGCTCGAGCAATATATTTTCTAAAAATTTGGATGTTCCAAGAGGAGTTTGGTAGACTGCAACCACGGCCTGCTTCATCTCGTGTTTCATTTGACGCACATTACTGCAGCAAACTTGGCGATTTGTGTGTCTTTATAACTAAACATTACTTGCTCTCATGGTTTACAGCAAAGGATGCTTCCGTGGCAGCTCGAAGGGACCTTACACAACTCAAGGAATTTGCATTGCATGAAAATCATATGATTAAGGAAGTTGGTACAAAGGCAATGGATCGGCATTTATGGTATTTATCTGAGGTTGCAGTTGGGCTTGCGCTCTTTGATGACGGTGTAACGAATAGCGACAAACTCAAGATGGTCTCAAATATGAATACCGTGAAAGGATCTCCTAGGCCAACTCCACGTTTAACAGTTGATGCTGCAAGCAATGCTGTTTCCAGAAAACTTCCAGATTTGTTTACCTCGGCAACGAAGAAAATTTTCTACCATCTGGATATTAGTAGCGCATTTTTATCATTACCACCGAAAGAGTGGAGCGCCTCCGAAGAGTACAAACAAGGAAAGGACAGAATAAAGAAACTTTTTGTGACAAATGACGCAGCTGAAAGAGGAGTAGCTTTAATTCAACAGTTTACGGCAAAGGGCTGCACCAAGAACGAAGATCAATTTCAGTATATGATTCAGGTGGCAGAAGAACATCGGCGAACATAATGCGAAGGGGGCAGAGAAGGGGGAAGGCAAGGTAACACTTCAATGAAATAAATTTTTCTTTTAAGTTTTTATGTTTTTGCTAATTGTATAATCAATAAATATTAAATAATTTCTTTAAATAATTTAATTACCATTAACAATGTAATGTAGGGTAAATTTAAGGAAAATAGTGAACTTTGCGAGGGATGAGCGATCCCTAAATACTTCGCGATTGAAATGAAACTTTGTCTATGTTTTTTTCTCATGCAGTGGCACAACTGAGCAACTGAGCAAAAAAATTGGGACATTTTAATTTTTATCCTTTATCCGCTGACGCACCCTAGTGCCCAGTCTTAAATCACATTTAAGACCGGACATACTTGTATTTATTCCCTAAGTAAATTTCAGCTTCAGAACTGTTTATATTATTACATAATCACAAAGGAATACAAACATGTCCAAATACTCTTATGGGTTACATATAATCTATGAACGGTGGCATTGCTATAGTGGTATTCCTTTCTAACTTTTTTCATGGTATGATAAATTTCAAAACAAAGGAGGTTTTTTACAGCAAGTTGTTTAAAGCCAAAAACATTACGGCTCAGAGAAGCTTCAGTGAGAAACATTTATAAAAATATGACAAAACACACATGAATAATGCAATACTAACGCAAATAAAACTAAAACAAACGAGACAATAACCCACATACATAACGTACGAAAACAGAAGACGAAAAAACATAAATCCAGCCACGTCTCTGTACACATCTGTCATCATTTCGTTTGACTTGAGTTTCTGTGGTATTATACTCTTATTTTTTCGTAGAGGTGACTGAATAAAACAGTAAAAGTAAAACAAAACAGTTCCACTGCCTGTAATTTCTTATAAATATCCACAATAGAAGGAATGATTGAGAAAAATATTTAATCTTTAAGATCAAACATCATAACACACGATTATCGTTTACCTGAAGTTTTATCTACATTTTGTATTGATCTTTAAGGTAATCTTTCGCAAATCAATGACTTCTAACTTTATCTACATAGTTTAGTAGTTTCTCGAAACTTTGGTTACTCACCAAGGGAAGGAGTGCACCACAGTTTTTTTCCTCGCTATCTTATCCTTCACCTTTTCACTGCCACATTCAACTTTAGTCGATTTTTTGTAACTGTCCTTGTCTGCCGTGTTCGACTTTACTTTTCATTGTTAAAAAAACAACAATATTTTCTTTGGCTACTACACAATATTATATTAAGGCTTGTTTGACCAACCGTGGATTAAATATTAAGTAAGCTTTTATAATGTAGTCTTTATTGCTGAGTCACAGAAACTGGGTCCGGCATGGCCAAGCGTGTTAAGGCGTGCGTCTCGTAATCCGAGGGTCGCGGGTTCGCATCCCAGTGGCGCCAAACATGCTCGCCCTTTCAGCCGTGGGGGCGTTATAAGTTACGGTCAATCCCACTATTCGTTGGTAAAAGAGTAGCCCAAGAGTTGGCGGTGGGTGGTGATGACTAGCTGCCTTCCCTCTAGTCTTACACTGCTAAATTAGGGACGGCTACCACAGATAGTCCTCGAGTAGCTTTGTGCGAAATTCCAAACAACAAACAAACACAGAAACTGAAATAAGTTTTATGATAAGCCAATGTAACAATCCTGATAATTTATTTTAGTTAATTATACTTGCAGGGATTCAACTAATTTAAACTTCGAAAGTAAGATAATACAAAAAGTTGTTTACTTAACAATGCAATAACTTTTTATTAAACAAATTATTGAGTCACATACAACCATAGCTGATATAAAATAGTATAATACTAACCTATACAAAGTACAACTATCTTTGTTTTGTTCTAGAGGACCAGTATTTTGTATAATATAATCACATTTCAGTTGTAATACATTACACGTATATATATATAAGTATTTACAAATAAATATTTAAATTTCAGTTATTTGCCTTAAAACACTGAACAGTAAATAATGTAATGTAGAAAACTGATTTTTCTACTTTCCACAATCTGGTAAGTCTTGTTAAATTTTACAAATGGAATATGTAAAGCAGAATATTTTTTTATGTTTTATCTATGCATTTTGATGTAAAGAAAATCATAAATTACTATACTAAAACCTCAGAATTCCACTGTCATTAATCAGTCTTACTAATGAATCTGTGTTTGGGTCTATAAAATATTTTTCAAAAATACCATATCATCTTACGTTTCTCTGTGAGTCTGCAACAAAAAAGGTAGGTTTACTCATGAAGATCTGTACCACCAGAAATGGACTTTTTTCTCAACTTCTAAATCAAAACCAATAAGACCGTTATTTTGTGAAAATATTTAGTATCAATCCGAAACTTTCAGTAAACGTGCAACAGTTACATTCACATCAAAATATTTAACTCAATTACATGTGTGGCCCCCACATGCTGCAATAATGTCTGCTAGGCGGCGTGGCATACTCTCAACTAACGTTACTAGTCTTTGATTTGGAATTATGTTCCATTCTTCAGTCAGGGCTTGGCGTAACTGCTGTAGGGTTGTAGGGGGGCCGCTCATATTCCTGATGCACGACCAAGTTCATCTCAGAGATGGTCTATCGCGTTGGTATCTGGGCTTACAGGTGATTGCTCAAGGATCAACACAGCATTATGAGCCGGTGAATTGTCCTGGAAAATACCCTGGGCAAATGGCAGTAAGTGGCGATCCAGGATATCCTGATACACAACACCAGTAACGCTTTGATCCACTATTACCAAATAACTGGTTGACAACTACAGAACAGAATGGACCCCAGACGCGCACTGAACCTCTGCCTCCTGCGACATTGGGTTGAACATTTTCATCATTTAGCTGTTCTCCAGGAAGCCAGCGCACTCGTATCCGTCCGTCAGTAGAGTAGAGCAGAAATCTGGACTCGTCAGCAAAAACTACATGATTCTAGTGTGCGATCGTCAGATTACGGTATCGCTGAGCCCACTGTTGCGATGTCTAGCTGTCAGTTTAGGTTTCTTGACCATCTATCTCGTTCTGCGTCAAGCTTGCACCAATCGTCGATGTGAAATCCGGATCAGTTGTTGCGCACGTAACTCAAACGCAATCGACCTGAAGGACATCATACGGTTTCGACGAGCAATGATCAGGCGATCATCGCGTGCTGTAGTGGCACGTGGACGGCCCGTATGTCTGCTGGAACTCACACTTCCGGTTGCAGCTCTTCTACTGAGAACTCTATTGACTGTCTGCTTGGTTATACCAAGTTGTCTTGCAATATCGCCTTCTTTCAACCCTGCGATGCCATAGGCAACCATTTGATTTCTCAAACCTACGTTAGTGGGACCTGGCATAATGTCTAAAATATTTACAGAGTTGAAAACGCGTCGCCAACAGGTAGGGTTCAAAAGTAACATCAAAATCCCTGGCTTTTATGCCTCACCCCAGACACTGCGTTTGGGACAAGTCTCAGAACACTCCCATGTTTAAGGGATTACACCAACTCAAAATGAACTCGGTAATGCAGAAAAGTAGAGAAATAAAACTTAAAAGTTTCAGGACACTACACAAAGTGAATTATATTTTAAAATGATATAAATGACCAAAAATCACATTTTTCGAACACGTAATAACCTTTTTGACCAAGAGTGTACATGGATTTGACCTACAATCTGTAGTTATATATTTATACTATAGAAATCTGAGAATATTACATGTGTGAATAGATACTTTTATCTACGGTCGTTTAGAAATAGATAAATATAAATGTGCAACATTACTAGCTCAGCGATAATACTAAGGGGTAATAACGCTATAAATCGAGTTTCGATGCTTGCGGTGAGAAGGGTAGAGATATCTGTTTGTGTAGTTTTCTGCTTAACAACAACACAACACTTTAATACATTACAGTTAGCGATGCATTTGCAGAGTTTGGACATTTTTCAGGAAGACATAAATAACACGCTACCTACACTGTGGAATTATACGCCCCCTATCAACATCATCCACGAACTGTGAGCGAAAAGTGTTGTTTGGATCTTTGAAAAGCTTGTCGCTAATATGTCTCCCATAAATACGCTCCTACTAATACAGCCTTCTGGTATCAGTTTATGAAACCATGACTCAGGTAACCTCCTTGACCCCTCCCCTTGATGTCAAAGACCACATGACTACATTAACTGGTTTGTGACCAGTTTCGACAGAGACAAAAGTACCTTATAAGCGCAAAACACCACAAAACAAAAGTTCATATCTCTCTATGTTTATATCATGATACATACATAAATTTGAACATTACATAAAGTTAG
The DNA here is from genome assembly GCF_004210375.1 of Tachypleus tridentatus. Lineage (NCBI taxonomy): Eukaryota > Metazoa > Arthropoda > Merostomata > Xiphosura > Limulidae > Tachypleus > Tachypleus tridentatus. The sequence continues at coordinate 5,007,113 of NC_134835.1, read as the reverse complement.
ACACAGGAGGTTTATATATCTATTTCTTAATTTTGAAAATCTAACCTAACAATTATCAATCAGAATTGTCATAAATATAATTATACTTCATATACATATACTTTGAAATTGAAACAATTGATACTGCATCTAATTACATCACAATGTTTCAAATTGGAACACGTTTCAGCTATGACTTCATATTTCATTTTTTTTTTTCATTTCATTCAAGATTTAGCAACTAATACAGATCTGGCTTTTAAAAGACAGTTGGCATCACTACCCACGGTTGACCGATGTTTCATACGAAAATTACCAGGCTATCTTGAATCTCCAATGACGTATGCGATCTTGAGATGGTGCCATATCTACTAGCAACCAGTGGTGTCACTATCGCAGTTAATTGAGATTGTATTAACACTTTCACCGCGAGAACTTCCCTTAAGCTAAATAAAATCGTTTGGCGTTAAGCAGAATAAAATATTAAAGGCCCCAATGCGCGATAAACGTGTTATATTAAAGAAAGAGTTTACTTTTTGTACAGTGTAATCTGATTCAATTTTAAAGCTTTAGGAAAAAATATTAACATTCTAAAATTACCTCGTGGAGCATGGTTTGAAAAAAACCATGAGTCTAGCGTATCACACAATTTTACAATTGTTTTTATCACTGTTGGTAAACTGCGTATCCGTATCAACTTTAAATGTTTGTTTCTTAGTAGCATCCATTTGTGTACTTTAATCATAAAACATTTGTGGTTCTCTCTATTTTATTTTTCATATAACATATACATATAGTATATATAAAAATATATATAAAAGGTTAAAGTCGTATGTACAGAATAAATCTACAGACGACAAATAAACCTTGTCACATCTAAAACATGTTGCTCTGAGATCAACACCTACGAATATAGTCATACTAGTGATCGCGAGAAACAACCATTTATTTATATTCTACATACAATTTGTTAACTAGATTTAAGGTATAAGTTTTCGTTTTCTTAACTCATCTTTAAATATCTTCTGACTTTTCCCACTGTCATCCCTCACTTATTAGTTTTATTTTTCTGTCATTTTTCTTCTCTTTTGTTTACGTCATTTAATTACAACTATTGATTCAAGAGTAGTTTTACACTTCCAACCAATGCCAGAGAGAATGTAGACAAAGACCAGGACTTCTGGAATAATGTTCTTTGGACAGATGAGTCAAAAATTGAATTATTTGGACACCAGAACAGAGGACATGTTTGACGTAAACCAAATACAGCATTCCAGGAAAAGAGCCTCATACCAACTGTGAAGCATGGAGGTGGAAGTATCATGGTTTGGGGCTGCTTTGCTGCAGTAGGACCTGGACAGCTCACAATCATAGAATCCACCATGAATTCTATTGTGTATCAGAGGGTGCTTGAGGATCATGCGAGACCATCTGTACGAAAATTAAAGCTGAAGCGAAACTGGACCCTGCAACACGACAATAACCCAAAACATACCAGTAAATTCACCAAGGACTGACTGAAAACTAAGAAATGGAGAGTCCTGGAATGGCCGAGTCAAAGCCCAGATCTTAATTCCATTGAGATGCTATGGGGTGACTTGAAACGGGCTGTACATGCAAGAAACTCCTAAAACATCTCACAGCTAAAAGAATTCTGCATTGAGGAGTGGGGCAAATTTTCTTCAGACCGATGTCAGAGACTGGTAGATGGCTACAAGAAGCGTCTCACTGCAGTTATTTCAGCCAAAGAAGGTAGCACTAACTATTAGGGGTTACGGTGTTCTAACTTTTTCCTCAGTTAGAATATGCGTTTTTGTAACATTACATTTACAGAAGTTTTTGAAAAGTCTTTTCTTCAGTTTTAATTGTTTAGTTATATTCCTATAATCTCTCAGTATTGTTAAAATTGAAATCAAATATCTATATATCCAAAAATGTTACACAAATACACAGGCTTTCATAGGGTGTCCTAACGTTTTCATATGACTGTATACTAGCCAACTACGCGTTGCGCCTGTGCATTGATCCGCATGTGACGTATTCATATCCTCATAACTGCACCCTGAGAAAGGAGAAAAATAAAGTTCTTTGTGACGAGAAATGAAGATGAAACAGAAATATCGCGTATTTAAAAAGTTATTCCAGTATCATTGATATAAGCAAGAGTTCCGTTATAATATAACGTAAGACGTATTCATGACGTTATTTTTGCACCCTGAAAATGAAGAAAAGTAAAGTTTTCCGTGACGAAAAATGGAAGTGAAATTCTACATGCACACAGGATAAACATTTCGCGAAGTTGGGGATGCACATTACGTAATAAAAACGTTTTTCTAGTGTCATATAAGCAAGAGTTCCAATATAGTATAATTAAAAGTTACTTATTTGTATACATAAGTACAGTTGAGTTGTTTAGTTATTTGAATAGATGTTTGTAACACAATTAGTAGATAGAAGTTTTGCGAATTTTATAATTATTTATTTATCCACATATAAATACACTTTTTTATACATAAACAACTCAAATCATTGAATGTTTCAACCTGTGGCCAGCAGTTCTAGGGTAACATACACACACACACACACTTAGAGACCTGTTTAATATCAATTGTTTTAGAGTGAAAGAGATAACTAAAATGTACAATATGATGCATAGCCAGTATCACTACAGTATTAAAATACAGCTGAGTAATACAAAGAATCAACAAATTCAGCTGTCATCGAGATAGCTAAGGACGTTAGACTTTCATAAACAGGTCCTTAGACGTATGTCCTGCTGTAAAGCCCCCACCCTGTTGTGCTAGCAAACTTAATATCGTTAGATTGTTAGAAAGATGGTTTTGATATCCAAGGTGGGTTGGGTAAAAATAGCTGTTTATATAACTTTGTGTTTAATAACAAACAATCTTCCGTGAAAGTCAAAATTACTATAGTTTAGAAAAATGTTTCAAATAGTCTCTCGAAATTTCGATCTTGTACACTTAAAGGATCGCAATTCGTGTCGTGAATCTTTTGTCAGTTATTCTTCTTGCTTGTTTAAAACATTACAATGAAGAATTAAAAAAATCAATGCTGTCAGAGTATTGTATAATCATTAAACAAACAATAAAACGTAACACAGCAAGGGTAATGGAAATTTTGTTAATATATATATATATATAATTCCAACTCTTTAAATTATAGAAACAACTAATTAAATTATAAAAGACAAAACAAAAAGACAATATGCATTATATTTAGGATTTATTTCATAGAAGTTTCCAAGTGCACTCTACCTAACAAAGTAGACCAGTTGTTTGAGAACGTCTGTACCGAGTTGACTTAACTGTGGAATAAAAAAAGGAAAAGAATGATAATTATTAAAAGTATGTCAAGTTTCCTCTACTTTGTTCTTTAACGAAATGTTACGTGTTATAATCTATCTCGGTTGAGCTTCCAGTTAATTAGATTATATATTACAATTTCTAATAGACTAAACTGAGATAAATTTTAATTTAGAAGTTAATTAGATGTCGAGATGTATCACATTTATGTTATTTGCCAACAAGATAGATGAACACAGATTTTTTTCTTAAAACAAATATATTTAATATGAAAACAAGAATACAATTTATAATAACAGCTTTACAAATAATGATTTACATACAGACGTTTTACAAGCTTATAAACAATATTGAGTCTTCTATCTCATCCGTAACTTCCTTGATATTTTATCGAAGGTTCACGATGAGCGAATTCATTTCGAGTGGATGCAGATACAATCACTTATCCGGAAGCTAGCTAGCTCTTAGCTGATCACACGTGATATTTTATAGCTGATGTTGTATAATGTCTTCGTAAAATAAAAACGTCTGATGTTAATCCGCTGAAGTTAAATGGTTTGTAATGTCTGAAATCTATAAACTTTCCTGGTCAAACATGTGAAGTTCTCAATCAATAAGCATTAATCACGATTATAATTTCCGAAGTTTATGGGATATCATCTACAGCAAATCAATAATATATTCAACACAGGATAAGAGCAAAACAAAGATATGACATTTTGAAAAAAACAGATTGAACTTTTGATTTTTCTTTGATATGTTTGATAATAAAAATAGTACAGTGATGTCAGCAAAGTTTTTATAAAATTCTTGTAATAACCAGCAATTCCCAAAAATCTCATCAGACTTTTCTTGTTGGTAGAGCTTGGATAATTCATAATATAATCAATTTTAGCTTGCATGTCAAAATTAGTCAGTTTAATGTTGCATCCATCTCTGATATTTAGAAACTTCTGGGTGTCTGAGACAAAGGAACTGTTATCAGTATACGAAGAACACATAATGCATAAGATACATCTCAAAGGTGATAGGGCTTCAACACATTAATATCACACAGCTGGGTCGCCTTTCGACAGTCGGGTGATTTTACAGCATAGTTAGTATCATTATCTTTCCAAACAATTTCATTGGGACTATGATACCTAGCTTTGAGTGGAAGTCTCATAGTGGGTAACAATGCTAAGACCATGTCACTGGGATGAATCTTATACTTTTCAGACTTGTGCTCATAAAGGTTTTTATTTTATTCTCGGGTAATTGCAAATTTTTTCGAGCAAATTTACAAGGACGTAAAAGTCTGTAGAAGTGTAGTCCAATCAGTGTATTTTTTATCATATTCTAATCATTGTTTCTTTAGCAACTTGAAATATTCATGTATTGAAAGGCCAAATACTGGCTCGAATAGGGTAAATTCTAACAAGTCCTGAACCGATTCACAAACAGCAAATAATAATAAATTAACTCCTTTATTCAAATCCTTCTCGTTATCAAGACGGTAATTCTACATAATATTTTTCAAGGTGAAATGAAATCTTTCAAGAGCACCTTGTGAGTCCAGATGGCACACACTAGATTGGTTCTGTTTAGCACCGAGCTGACAAACAGCTTGTTGAAACAACAAAGACATGATATTTGATCCCTGTTCAGATTGAATTTCTTTAGGTAAGCCAATAAAAGTAAAGGAATTAATTAAAGTTTCAGAAATATTTTGCGATGAAATGTTTCTTAAAGGGATAGCTTTAGAGAATCAAGTGAATGCACTATGATAGTCAGTCAAAAATTCTGGGCCAATAATCGACTTTTTGATCAGGGCTTAACACAGTCTAGATTCACACTACTGAATGATTTTTCAAAACTTGGATAGGTTTCAAAGGAAAAACAAAAATGTTCTGGTTAGGTTTTTCAACCAATTGACAGGTGTGACTAGATTTGCAAAACTGAGAAACATCTTCCCTAATCTTTGGCCAACAGAAATGTCTCATAATTTTGTCATATGTCTTATTAATACCTAAATGACCTCCCATGGTGAGTTCATGGATAATTTTCAATATTTAAGAACGATATACTTTTGGAACAGGACCGGCATGGCCTGTTAAAGCGTTCGACTTGTAATCTGAGGATAGCGAGTCCGAATCCCCGTCGCATCAAACATGCTCGCCCTTTCAGCCGTGGGGTGTTATAATGATACGGTAAATCCCACTATTTGTTGGTAAAAGAGTAGCCCAATTAGGGACGGCTAGCGCAAATAGCCCTCGAAATTCAAAACAGTAACTTTCGGAACAATGATTTGATAAACTAGTCTTCTGAAACTCGTACATCTGGTGGTCTGAATTTCCTCATGAGCACACCATTTTTGAAAAATAATAACCATTTGGAACGCTTTCCAGTTCATCTTTTGGGAATATAAATTTTATTAATGGAGAGATCTTCAGTTCCTTTTCAGCGATCAGTTTAATTTTAACAAAAAGAACGTTACCAGCTGAATCAGTCCCTTTCGTCCATCATTGCCACTCTCTGGGGAATGGTCAGTAGAACCATAGAAATACACAAGAATCCCGTTGAATCGAAAAATTGTCTGAGCCCAATTTTTTATCATCCTCTGAAAATATGTTTATCATTTTTTTCGGCTTGATTTCTTCGCCTGAGCTCGAATCATAGCACACGAGGATAACACATTGGGATTCTCCTCAATGACAATATCATTCTTAGATGAAATATTGTTTAGGTCGCTAACCATTTAAAGTTTGGGAACAACGACAATTTTTCCCCAAACCATTTCCCCAAAATTATGATACACTCTTAATTGTTGGAGTAGATCTTATTCTACCCGCAAGTGATCCAAAAACTAAATTTAATTCTAAATAAATGTTATGAAGAGCAACAATAACAGTGACACCCTCAATACCCTGAGAAATAACAAACTGACTAGTATCATAACTTAAATCCAAAGGCAATATACTTTCTGACAACAATGATTGTATTGCCTCAGTATCACATAGAATAAGTATGGGTATGAAATTAGCATTTCCATTTGCAAACAACACAGAACCAATGTACCCAAAAAATCTAAATTCCTTCCTGACTATACCAGTGTTAAAAAAAAAAGTAATCTGGTGAAACTATTTATATATGTGAGCACGAACACATCAGGTGTCGCCTCATTTTCTTTTCTTCTTTTTCAAACACCAACAATTGAACGTAACATGATCTTATTACGAAAATGGCAGAAATGTCATGATGGTTTTGATGAAGTATTATCTTGACTATCAGAAGATTTTGAACTAGAGGAGTTGGATTTTTAGAAAAATCTTCAACTTTAGTAGATTAAACAGACATAAGTTTTTGCTGAGATAGTAGAACTTTATTTTTATGAAAAGTTATTTTATGTGTTAAAATCTAATCACTAAAAAGAGTAGCTGCTTCCTGTAGTGTTTCAACTTTATTTTTATTCAAGCAAGTTTTGAGGTCGTCACTTATACAGCGTTTAAATTCCCCAATTAGACATAATTGTTTAGTATTGTCAAAACTGTTGCCAATATGCGTAGAATTAGACCATTTGAATAAAACTTTTTTTTTTTCCATACGAGTTTGATTATATTGCTTGTGATAGATTCGAATATTTGGCGATAAGCCACTGGTGCTGACTCCTATGCTTTGAGAATAGCTAAGTTAACTTTAGCATAATTTGTACAATCTTATAGATATAGAGCAGCATAATATTCTCGTGCTTTACCAGTTAATTCAATTTGTGATAATAATGACCATTTTTCGGTAGGCCATTCATGGTATGGACGATTTTCTCAAATTGTTGAAAGTATTTATCAACTTCATTTTCATTAAATGGTGGCACTTTAATATATCATTTATGTTCAAAGTTGTCATTTTTGCCTTGGTTGAGTGGAGTTGAAGCACAAGATATAAGCTTTAATGTAAAACATCAATCTATTCTTTACAGATAAACTAAACTTCTCTGCAGATAAAAAGTTTCACTAATAAATAATGTTACAACCTAGACCTGAGCTTTGGCGGCCAACATTGTTTAACAGCAACTAAGCAGAACTTAAATGAAGCGTAAATCTAGAGCGGGTGTGGATAATTTCTAACCAAGTACATCATTCCTCTTAGAATTGACTGTTTAATGTTGGACGGGTGTTGGAAGTGCTCTTCAATTAACTAGTACTATTATACTTGACCTTATATATAACAAGAGTTTGGATTACTTTTTGTTGTAATCCTTCAGTTTTGTGATTAAGATAAAAGAAGGAAAAAAAGAAGTTCTTTTGGAAATTTGAAAATATACTTTGTCTTTAGCAAAATTTATTTTGAAAGTTTTTGGTAAGCCTAACAATTACAGTTGGAAAATACGACAAGCAACACTTTAAAAATCCGAAAACATCTAAAAATAAACATAAATGTAAAGCATGGTAATAATGATGGTGAGGAAAATCAGGAAGTTGATGATACAAAGTCAGAAGTGGAATCAAATTATGATACAGGAAATGAAACCAAGAAAGTTTTTAAAAAGCGGTCAAAATTGCAAAGCCCGCCTAATACAAGCCCAAAATAAGTTGAGAATAACGGAAAGAAGATGGGACAGAAAGGAAAAAAATGAATATACGTATTTTAAGATGGCTTCAATAATAGATAATTTATAAAGGCTTATAATGGAATGGATAATTTATGGACACCCTGTACAGTAATTGTGGAAAATGTACAGCGTTAATATAATTACATAAACATAAGCAAAGGAAGCGTGAAAATTGTTTTCTGAAACTGAAATTAGTATGGTGAGAACCGAAAATGTATTTATTAAGCCCGTAGATTGTTTTATTTTGTTGTTGTTTTTTAATTACGCGCAAAGCCTACACGAGGGCTATCTGCGCTAAGCCCGAAGATGTGTTAATATATTAAAAATTGTTGGAAACGTGGCTTATAGAAATTCTTAAAAGTGCCAATCAGCATAAGATTACCATACAAAATATAAGGTTAAAAAAATATAGTTATTAAGGGAGTTAATCATGCAGTTAAGATTGAAGATAACCAAGAGTTAAAAATCAACGCTTGGATAGCACTAGTACTAAAGTTGAAATAATAATCGGCAGGAAGACTCCATGAAGAAAAAACTATAAAAATGCTTTTAGTGACTGAAGATAATGCTTCTAGTTTGATTGAAAATGATTTAAAAATATAATATTGACATTTTAAAGTTGAGGAGTGTAAACATTTATTGCAGTTACACATCCTAAATGTCAGTAATTTGAACATGTGTCGGACACTTTTATAAATATTATAACATTAAAAATACGTGAGATGAGTCGATGGTAATCCTGAAGTTAAAATTTGTCCAGTATCAATAGATCAGACAGTTTGTGTGAACTGCGATAGAAATCATCATATATAAGTTCTAAATTTTACAGTTATTATAAATAAGAAGAAAGTAAATATAGAAGCATATCAAAAACCGGTGGAAGGAAAACATGTGCTGGAGTACTTAGAGAACCTCCTTATTGTACATCTAAATGAGTGTTGGAACAAGTTTGAATTATTTAGAATGTGAAATATTGCAGAGCTGGAATCTTAATTAAGATCAAAGACACCAAAAGAAGTGACATGGTAATGTAGGTATGTGATACTTTAATAAATCGGGTAGATCTCTAGTTGGATCCTATAATGCTATATTAGAAAGTCACTACTTTACTTATGAAATCCAATCAACAATTAACACCTGGAATAAGTTAAATCTCTATAGAATAGTTAATTTAGGAACCATATACATTAATATTCGTGGTAGTATCTAATATAATAATCTATAAGAAGTTGGATGAGTTACAGTATTGTACAAAATTTAATAGAATTAAAATAATACGTATATCATAAATTATGTTAACTAACTGTAAAATTGTTAAAAGTTGTTTAAAGGTCTAACGTTAGGTTGTAGAGTAACTTTATATGTTTATTACTTGATAATATTAAGCACGCTAAAACTTTAACAATAACTAAAACTACAACGGATACAAGTTAATCTGTAACTTACAGTTGTAATTTACCTTTTTTTTAAAATCGAATATAGGCAGTGGCGTATTTAGGGGCCCATTGATAGTTTTATTCTGTATAACATTAATGGAATTCAAGGCCCACAAAAATTATTAGCCCTAGACTCACGAAACATTAGATCCGCCATTAAATATAGGCTGTATTTAATAAAGGCTTGTTGATGTTAGGTCTATGACGTCTAGACTTGCAGATTGTGGTGTCTATTAAAATTATTTTCCGTTGTTATTGAAATTTTGTATTTGAAGAAATATTTTTGCAATAAAAATACTAATCTGGCCGTAAATATTTTGAGTTTGTTCACCATATCTTTTACTTTGCACAATTATTATACATCTATTGTAATAAAATTGAGTCATCCTTAAAATTGTTTTAATTTTTAAATTTGTTACATAATCATAAGTATGTGAACATATCATCTTCGGGAAAACTAAACTAAACTAACGTGGCAGGGGTTCAGTTTAGAGAGAGAGAAATCATAAGAGTTCTCTCCCCAACCGGGGTGTTCAGGAACGTTGTGGTTCCTCTTCGTCCCCTTTCGTGAGTTGTTATTAAGATTAAGTGGTAGTTTTTTTTTGTTTTTTTTTTAATTTAATAAATTAATTATTGTTAGTATTCTTGACTTTTTGGGTGGAGGATGTCTTTTTAAATGTTGTCTTGGGTGGAGGCAAAGGATCATCTTCGGTAAAAGAGAACTAAACTTTTAAAGTGTGGAGGCGCCGGGTATCGATCCCGGTACCTCTCGCATGCTAAGCGAGCGCTCTACCATCTGAGCTACGCCCCCTGACGTTTATATTCTTTTAGTAAGCTGTTTCATCAATACACAACTACTATTTGTGTATATAGACAATATATATGATCAATGTTTCCAACCAAGAGAATGTTTGAATAATAAATAGTATTGAATAATAATCGGTCTTCGACATTTCCGTTCTTTCGCTGTATGCTATATATGCATTCGCTTTAATTTCGACAGAATTGATAATTGTAAGTATGAGCATTTTATTCATTTATTATTTGAATACACTAGCTTTCGAAATATACCAGAAAATAACTGATGATGTAAAAAAAACACGTTAAGATTACCTTATACTGTAGGAGATGTTTCAGGTTTTATTTATGTGTGATATTCTGTCGCGTGCGGAGGGGGAAAAGAAAAAGGGCTGGTTACACTTCCCAGTGAATCACATCGTGTATAGATCTGACGCAGTAATTTCTCCTGAGTAAACGTATGCTTCCGCTCTGATAAACTATTTTTTTACATATTTTTTACACTTCCCAGGGAATCACATCGTGTATAGATCTGATGCAGTAACTTCTACTGAGTAAACGTATGCTTCCGCTTTGATAAACTATTTTTTACATTGTTTGCACTCACCCAAACTTGTCCGTGTCATTCTGAAAAAAAAAAGAAAAATTAATTGTAAATTAACCATAGAGTTGGATAACGCATAATTAATGTACCATTATGTATTAAGGTAATAAATACAAATGAACTACTTCATGATTAATCCATGGTGACATTTATACCTCAGTATCTGTAATTTAATTACAATAGGGTCAACACACTCAGTACCTTTATGTTTGTGAACCAATGGTTATAAAGGAATAAAATGTAATTTGAATATTTTATTTGTTTGTTTGTTTTTGAATTTCGCACAAAGCTACTCGAGGGCTATCTGTGCTAGCCGTCCCTAATTTAGCAGTGTAAGACTAGAGGGAAGGCAGCTAGTCATCACCACCCACCGCCAACTCTTGGGCTACTCTTTTACCAACGAATAGTGAGATTGACCGTAACATTATAACGCCCCCACGGCTGAAAGGGCGAGCATGTTTAGCGCGACGGGGATATGAACCCGCGACCCTCAGATTACGAGTCGCACGCCTTAACACGCTTGGCCATGCCGAGCCACCTTTAGTTACAGACACACACATAAAAGTGATTGATGTCTGCTAGTTTAGTTGGCCAAAGAATAACGAAGGTAATGGATGAATCCCTTCTTGGACGAGAAAAACGTAAATTAGGCCTTTCAGATCAGTTAATTAACCAACAGGCAATAAAAATAATAGACGGGTCCACCCCATCCACTGGTTTATTCATCAGTAATAATTAATCAACTTGAATGCTAATTAAAAAAGCACATTATTAGTATTATTCTCATGAGTCAGAAACTTCTTCGTTTGTTGTTTTTTTTTGTTATTAGGTACAAAGCCACACAAAAGGTTTCCCGTACTCTGCTCACCATGGGTATCGAAATCGGGTTTCTAGCAGTGCAAGTCCCCAGACAGACGTCTGTGCCCCTGGGTGGGGAAGTCAGAAAAGTAGACAACTACCAGTTCTTGAAAAGAAAGAAAGCTAGAAAGCTGCTTGAGCAATGTTATGTTCCAATTTCGGAAAACACAGAGAAGCATAAAAGATATAGTGATTTTAATTTTAAATTGAAATTAGTGGTAAATATGTAGTACAGTTTGATACTATATTTGTGTAATAGTTAATTGTTTACTGGGTAACTATTTATCTTTTAATTATGTTTTTATTACGTCAGATCAAAAATGCTTAAAATATTCTGTAAAGTCTGGGAAAGAATAAACGATGATAAAACCTTTTAATTTGAGAGTAATATATTAAGTAAATCTACTTTGAAAACAAAATTCCAAAAAGTAGTTTTAGTTTAACCCAGACAAGGAGATGGAAACTTAAAATATTCTGCTCTCTTGGCTTCAATTGGCTAAAGTTAACTTGATTAACTATATGAATATTTAAACAAATATCAGTTGAAAAGTCCTGGTCATTTTCATGTATTAGAAAACTGTTCTTTAAACTTCTGTAGAGTTGGTTTAAAGTTTGATTTCGAAGAAACTCAGCTGCTTTTAACAAAATCTAAATTAAAATTTTAATTTGTTTGTTTTAAGCAGAGAGTTAAACAAACGATGGGCTATTTCAGTTTCGCCCACTTCAAGTGTGAAAACCAATTTTGGGAGGTTTATAATCCCTAAGTTTACAATTAGTCACTGCAGAAAGGTGACAAATAACCTAAAATATTATTGTACATTAACATTATTAACGGAAGCCAGTGAAATATATTCACTATTTTAAATTTAAACATTTTTATTCCAAAATTCTATTACATTAAACATTAAACTTCCGGAACTTAAATGTTCATTTTGGAATTTCATTTTTCTTTCTCCACCTTATTCTGTTTTTATTTCTTTATTTCAACTGAAGTGAATAGTCAAACCTTTCTTCATTGTAAACCTCATGACAAGATAAGTAAAAGATAATAATCTGACAGCTTCGTGTACCATATTATCATCCTTAATCATCCTATCTTAAATTTTGTGAACTCTGTTTACTTCAACATTTTTTTTCAAATTTTTAGTCATCATATCTTACAAATTTACTATCATTATTACTTTGTAGTTTACCCCCAGTGACACAGCAGTTATATCAGCGGACTCACAGTGCAAGAAACTGGGTTTTGATGTCCGTGGTGGGCAAAGCACAGATAGCCCATTGTGTAGCTTTGTTCTTATTTCCAATTAATCAATTAAATTTTTGTAGTTTTGTAAACTATAGTTTGGGCCAAAATGTTCGCTTAATTTGTAACAAATAAAATCATTATTATTAAGATGAAATACAATTATACTTATAGTTGCCAGAGTGAGAAATACACATTATATAAAATATTTACATACGTAATTTGTATAATGAGACAGGTTCTATAGACATCATGAGTGATCTGTTAGGATAGCAAACAACTTTATCAGACACTTGCAGTCCAGTATTTCACCTATCACAACAACACCTTACCAAAACTCAAATAATGATAAAATATAACATCAAATTACACTAAAAAGCGTCTTTAACTTTATATTAATTCATATTGGTTCTCTTCATACTTTAATAACCTAAGCATGCTGTCGATGAGGTTACTGATGTAATCCTCCTTAGTTTTATTCACATTTGTCACTAGACAGCGTTCTATTTCAGTTACGGTAGCTGGTTTAGGGTCTTGATTTTTTTTATGTTCACTTTTGTAATCTTATCCTTATTTCATCAATATTTCATTTTATATTTATTTTACTTTTCCTGGTTGTTAGATTACAACATTTTAAACAGCTCTGGATTTTTTTTCTTTCTTTCTGAGTACAAACTTTTAGCTCATAGCCCCGTCATCTGTTGATCGATTTGAGATCTAATTGCAGTTTTGGACACAGGAAGTCAGACCTTTCGATTGATACATCTAACAACGCCCAAGGCTTAATGGGTTAATTTACTCTAATTCTGCCTGAAAGAATTTCAATTTGATGATAGGCTGGTAGAGATCCTGATAATTAACAAAACGGAATCAAGTAAACACATACTCATCGCTTGATATTGCTGGCTGACAATATAAATAACAAAAAGATGAAAAGGTCTCATGGATTAATTTATTCTAATCTATAGTTTATAGAAAGGTGAAAAGGTCTCACAGATTAATTTATTCTAATCTATAGTTTATAGAAAGGTGAAAAGGTCTCATAGATTAATTTATTCTAATCTATAGTTTATAGAAAGGTGAAAAGGTCTCATAGATTAATTTATTCTAATCTTGCCTAAAAGAATTTCGAATGTCGGTATTGATAATCCCATCGTACTTTAATTTTGCTAGTAATGTTCAATTTAAACTTTCAAGATGGATACCCCTTGTGAAATGGGAAATGTGAAGAGACCGACAACTGTCACAGGAAATATTATTTGAACCTAAATATATTTTGTTGAATTTATAAAGCATAATGATGGTAATACAAAAACGATTTGTTGACATTAGTAAAGTCATTATTCAATACTTTAGTAACAGCAGGTTTAAAATAGTCAGATTTCATACATGCCTGTCAGCTATTTGGTTTTGGTTTTGGTATTTGCACAAATCTGCTGTATTTCAAGTGATGGGTTAGAATGAAAGAAGCTGGTCAAAGAAGTAAAAACTAGTTGTAAGCATCTGTTTTTGAGAGCAGTCGGATTAAAAAATGTTCATAAAGAAGCAGTTTGCTTTGTTTATCAACTGGGGCATTAGGATTGAACTCCTAATAATTATGGCTTGTAATAATTACTTGGACAACAATTAGGGTAATTAGATACTTTGAATTCTGAGTTATCGAGTGGTTATTTGCAATAAGATGTGTGTAAAGCATGAAGGAAATACCATTTTCTGTTTTAAGAGCTACTGAATGGTGGTTCGCTGTAACATGTTTATAGGACATTTGGTGAAAAACAATTATTTTATTTCACAGCTAAGGCAATCGACTGGTTGAAAGATGACTGTATTGATGGATGTTACGACCCATACTTCTTCCAGTGATCACTTGATCTGCGTAGGTAGGTTTTACAGGTGAAACAGATCAGCTAGGATTGACGAAGTTGTTTGATGAAATCCAAGAAAAATGTACAGTTGGTTTTCACTGTTTAAAATATCTGGGAGCTCAGACAAACTAGTATGGTGAAAGACCTTTGAATCTTTCCTTACAAAGCATCAAAACTATTTTTTGTAGTGAATGATGGCCGTTAAAAGCCACCCAAGAGAGCGTAGAACTTTGCATGTAAGTTAATTTAACTTTTATTGTATCGTTTGGTAAGACTGTGCCTGATAATCTGTATAAATTGTATTAAGGGCATTGTATTGTAGAAAGAAAAAGTATCGTAAAGCGAAATGTATACCATTTTACCAGATGTTTGTTTCAATTATTTTTAGTATATATCTGATTTGATGTAATAGCTCTTCTTCACGAACTCTAGATGGCAGCACACACGAGAAACGCAATGTTTGTCATACAAAACGAGTGATGAGTGAATATGGCAGGAAGGTTTGCTTTGCTCTTTTTTATTTATTTCCCTTTACGGTTAATTTTATTTTTACGAAACAATGAAATTGATTAGCCAATGAATAAAAAGATAATATATTGCGGATTTGCGTTGGTAATATGTCATATTGATATACAGATATAATTATATATGTCTATGTTAGTACATACACAATAATGACGCTGTACTCTAATGTAGCACGAGGATTTGACAGACAATGCACAAATAATCTATATGTTTGTGGTTAAATATGGACTAGTGTACGTATAATTAATTACGTACATTAAAGTAATACACACACGAACACAATTTTTGATGCAAATAAAACTTGACTGTGAATATTGAAACATGACTTGTTTAGAAGAGAACGAGGTGTTTACCTGGTACTGCACTGATAGGAAAACATGTCATGTTCTGTGTTTTATTAAAACTTGGGAAATATATTTTGATTTAGTGTTAAACTGGAATATTAATCCGTGATTACGAGGAAACCCACTTGTAGAGAAAAATATATATATTAAAGCATTCTAGTGAGAAAACTATACATATAGCTTTCTCTACCCATACCAGCCGTTTTTACATATATATAAACTGGAATATTAGTAAGCTTGCTTTAGGATCTACACAACACCAAGTGAGAAGCATGGTGGATTCAGTGTTTTCAATTATGTTGGTGAAAGAATATCTTATCTTACAGTTGAAGCTGCTGGGATATTTACAGGCTATGTGAATTATTTTTTAATGATGAAATCATGATTAATAGTTCATTAAAAATGAAAGAAAACATAGTGAGTCTACCAAATTCAAATTTGTAACTCACTTTTTCGAAATGCCTAATGACGACAACAGCTTTCCAAAACTTTGTACACTTGTAATAATGTTTGTTTCACCATTCAAGGCTTTTCAAACATTTTAGTGTGATCATAATTTTCAAACACTTCTGATTTTTAAACACACTTTACTTCTATGATTAGACTGTATGCAGACTTTGTGGATTTTAGTGAATGTTTTATCTCGATATACGCGATAATATTGTTAGCTAAATTATCAATATTAGTGTTTGTTGTGACGTAATACAATAAAACCTGTCTAAGGCGGAATCGCACGGGACCGAGTAACATTTTCGGCTTGGCAAGTTTTCTGGCTTAGGTAGTGAACGTGCATTTCCTTAATTATATATATATACTTTTGAGCGGAACGTTATACTTGCTTGACTCAAGAGAAGTAAGACTTTTGTGAACAAAGTTATTACACTGTTTATGCTATATTCATTAGAATAAGAACAAAAATAGAAATTCAAAATATACATAAGTACACAAGTTTGTATTCAAATTTATTTGAAGAAAGTGTTCAGTTTCAGCTCTTTTGTTTATTTGATGGACTTTCTCATGTGGTTAAAAGAGAATGTCAGTTTTCATAAAGCTCATTTTACACCTTCATTTTTCCATACAAGTTATAACTTAACACTTGCGATGAAGTAGGAATTTCTACTTCTTCACTATCTTTTCCATTTTGTTCATCTTCTGAATCTCTCACACTGTTACCATCTTAAGATTCTATCATAGATTTTAAATCAATTTCATCAGTTTCTGTTAAAACATTCTTGTCAACGTTCACAAAACTTTCCACGTTCACAGAATCATCTGCATCAATCTTCTCAATCAGAGTTTGGATTTCACTAGAATCATCATAACAAACAACTTCTCCACAATCTCCACCATTATCAAGAATAAATCCACAGTTTCGAAAGCACTTTAGTATGCATTCATCTTTTATGCATGTGACTGAATGACTTAAAAATGTAATTGCATCTAACACGTCAATTTTCATGGTGTATTCAGATGCTCTCTTACAGTCGTCCGTGTTTGTAATAATATGCTGAAGCATCAGTTTTCTGTATTTCAATTTTATACACTGTATAATTTCATTAGCTAGTAGCTGTAGAACTGATGTTGTACATGGAGGTAGAAAGACTAAACGAACATTTGAAAGCTGAACTTTTGGGTGACAAGTTGCATTATATGAGAAAAGTAGAATATTCCGATTTTCTTCTTCCATTCTTTTCTTTAATTTCTTCAAAAATTCCTCGAATACAACACTTATCCACACTTTATTGTTTGCTTTCCATTCTACAGGAAGTTGATTCTTCCTTAATTTTTTGAAACAGCGCGGATTTTCACTTTCACCTATTACCCATAGTTTCTCTAGTTTTACATCAGTAAATGCACTAAAAGTACAGTTAATCATTCTTTCAAATAGCGACCTCCGAAATAACGACAGCAGAAAAAAAGAACAGAATATATTTAACCAATACTTACTGTAACAAAATGTCCAAAAATTTATTAATATTTAAACAGGTTATTAATTAAATAATAATTTATTAATATTTAAATAAATTATTAATTAAATAAGAAATTAATATTTAATCAAATACATTCTTCCCCATCTTACTCGGGTTCTAATCCTTCTTGTTGATAGATGAGGTAGGTTAAGCATATCCACTTGCTTATACGCCTTATCCAGTGTATAAGACTGTTTATTTGTTTTGAATTTTGTGCAAAGCTACATGAGGGCTATCTGCGCTAGCCGTCCCTAATTTAGCAGTGTAAAACTAGAGGGAAGGCAGCTAGTCATCACCACCCACCGCCGCCAATTCTTGGGATACTCTTTTCCAACGAATAGTGAGATTGATTGTCACATTATCACGCTCCCACGGCTGAAAGGGCGAGCATGTTTGGTGCAACGGGGATTCGATCACGCTATCCTCAGATTACTAGTCGAGTACCTTAACCACTTGACTATGCCGGGCCCCTTTTATAAGAGAAATCTTAAGATAATGCTGCATATTTTGATGTTTCTGGCTTGTACAGGTTTCCGCCCTATGCAGTTTCTGGCTTAGTCAGGTTTTACTGTATTATGTTGGGTACATTAATATAAATAACTCTGGAGTTATTTGGGAAAAAAGGTATACCTTTACCTATTTATTCTGACTGTATTCAGTTTGTTTCAGAAATAAAGACCGAGCTGTGAGTAGACACGTTACAAAACCCATTAAGGATAGAAACTTTTTTGTAACTGCATGTGAGGTGCTTGGTTTAATTTTAGTTACAAATGTGAGATGTGTATTTGCAGTTACGTTTTTTTTTTCTTGTAGCGACAGAAGGACTTTCGGGAAGAGAGTTTATGCATAGAACTTGCCAGTGACCGAAGTTTCATTTATAAGATGAACGCTATGAAAGATGATTAGCTGTTGACAGAGATGTAAACTTACCAGAATATAATTTGAACCTGCATTCCAACAAAGAAACTTAATCTATACAATAAAATGTGTCAATCACATCAATGTTGGTGATAAATTATGATTTTTCCAGTAATCTCGTATATAAAGTTTAATACTATAAATGTATTTTGCACAGAAATGCAAATTTATTCACCAAAAAAATGTTTATGTTTGTTTTTAAGCACAAAGTCACTCCTTGGGCTATCTTAGCTGTGCTAACTGGGGTATCGAAATCCTAATTTTAGTAATACAAGCAGTTACGTATTCAAAGTTTTTCTTGGGAGATAAAACAAAAGGGCCCATCAAGGCCAGGTGGTTAAGGCACTCGACCCGTAATCTGAGGTTCATGGGATCAGAAAGGTTTGCCAGGCTGTTTTATCACGTGTCACCGATATCACTAGAACTTTCTGTAGAACCGTTAGGGAATTTTATATAAAAATATAATAAAACATCAGTTGTTTAATGTTTGAGAACTCCATGTTCTCTTCAAATCAGAAATACAAGTATCTGGACATGATAGATTGCCCTGCACTTTGCTAATATTATTAGCACATATGTACTATGGAAGAAAGAGGGTGATTCTTTGACTGGTTTGTGTTTTCTTATAGTGAAGCCACATTGGGCTATCTTGTAAATCGAACTCCTGATTTTAACGTTGTAAATCCATAGACTTACCGCCGTACAAGCGGGTATATGTCTGTACGTTTGTGTTTTATTTATAGCAAAGCCACATTGAGCTATCTGCTGAGTCCACCGGGGGAATCGAACTCCTGATTTAACGTTGTAACTCCGTATACTTACTAATGTACCAGCGGGGGACGCTCTAACTACTGCCGAAGGTCTTTCTGTGCTTTGATGTGTAATCATTAGTTTTTGTTTTTGTAATAAGTCACTAAAACAGCTACCGTTGTTTCTAATATAAGCGAATATATTTTACAATAATTACCAAGTTGTGGTTACCTCACATTCATTTTGGTAATTTAAGTGTTTTATACCTTTTAATTGATCTATCTTTCAGCTCTTTAATCGATTTATTATAATTATTTGAAGCACTTAGAATTACAAAAACAATTACACTAGCCAAGTACAACAATTACTTTTGAATTTTTCATCTCCTCAGTGAAATACGTAAGTTCAGTGAAGAAAAGATAGAATCCATGAATGACCATGAAACAAATTGCCATCTCTTGGAGAAAATTTGGCTTTGAACGTATATTTTTCTTCTGACGTAAAATGAGCACATTCCGACCTGACGCTTTGGCAACCAATAAGTGACGAGAGTATGTTAATAAAATCAATGTCTTAAAAGAAGGCAATATCCCGATAGTGATGAGGGTAGGTGGTGTGTTTGGAATTTTATGGTGTAAAGCTAATTGCTTTAATGAGGTTAGGGGGGCGAGGTCAAGATTAATAAGGAAAGCACTATTATTAAATTGAACTTTGGTCCAAAGAATAAGTTAAAAGAAAGTTTAGACAAGTGAGTGGAAAGAGAAGAAAATATAACTTATAAAACAAAGGAGTAACGTAAAGTTCTAATTTGTATAAAGGTGAAATGCAAACAGTTAGGGATAGCTGTGTTTGTAAGATGGCGTTTATATTGGTGCTGTTTCTGAGCCCTGGGCTTGGTTTATGTTTGGACTAGGGAGGGTTGGTTCAGTGTAGATCTGTCCCTTCCTCGTATATCTTGTTATACTGAACTGATTTCTGCGTGTTATTTCTGTTACCATGTTGTTTAAACGTTAATATACTCTTCTTATGCTACGTCTAAGTCTGATTGCACTCTCAGTTCTGAATTTACAAACGAATTCCACTTTGCACTCGTATACACGCGCGCAATCCTGATATTACACATTAGAGAACCCCTTCTAACAGTAGTTATAAATTTGTGTCTGGGAATCGGTTAACCTTGAACTGTTGGTCTGTTCATTATGTTATGCATGATACGTGGTATTAGTTGTAATAATCAGTATTATTATGTTAGCATCATTATAGGGTTTGTTAAATTCTTAAGTGGTCGGTTATGTGTGTAATTGCTGTAGGTATTTGTATGCTACGTTCATTGCTGGTGTTTGTACTTTTGTTTTCTCGGTTTGTTTGTTGGTTTCGGAAGACCTTTGGTTTCAAGTTATGGTTGTGTTTGTATAAATGCCAACCATTACGATTTGAGCGTAATCATTACAATTTTGGTGTATACATTACGACTATACGCTCGTACAGACAAACATTACGACTTGTTGCAACTCCCAAATTATTATATATTAAAAAAACAATACAAAAATAAAAAAATACCAAAGAACACCATAAAACAACAAACAACACATGGAAACCCACTACAGAAATAATCAATCTAATCAAAAAACGAAGACAATTAAGAAGACAGTACATGATAACAAGACACAGAGAAACAAAAATGCAAATAAACAATATAAGAAATCACATCAGAGCACAAATAAAATAACAAAAACAAGATAAATGGGACAACTACTGCTCAAAACTAAATGATAAAACTGACCCGAAAAAATTCTGGACACACCTTAAAAGACTCACAAATGAAAATACAGACACAAAGAAATATCCTGCACTCGAACATAATAATACAATAACACACACAAATAAAGAAATAGCCGAAGCTTTCAAAGATCAACTTCAAAATACATTTCAAACTCACTCTGATCCAGATATGAATACATATTTCTACAATAGTCACCAACCATATACTAAACAATAAAAACAATTTGAACCAATTTTTCCAATAAATATAACTGAAACAAACACAAAATCTATCACAGATGATGAAAACACGTTACTAAGAAATGAAATATCCCTACAAGAACTACTTGAAGCAATAAAAAACACAAAAACCAAATCTCCAGGTGAAGATAAAATTCAAGCTATCCTTCTAAAAAAGGGCACTCCGAAATTGTTTGACCACCTAAAAACACTTTTTAATCTATCCTCAGGATGCATCCCAGTTTCTTGGAAGCTTGCTAATATATTAATGTTCCATAAGGAAGGAAAGCTAGCAAGAACACCTAATAGCTACCGACCAATCAGTCTGACCAGCTGTGTAGGCAAAATTCTTGAAAGAATAATCAGTAATAGACTCTCCACATTCTTGGAGATATCATCAAAATTACCAAAAGAACAAAATGGATTCAGGAAATTTAGACAAACAACAGATCATTTAATCAGATTAACTGAAACTATAATAAATAGTTTCAATACAAATGAATGTACTGTCGCTTGCTTCCTTGATATCGAGAAAGCATTCGACACTGTATGGCACGATGGTCTAAGGTTCCGAATGAATGAAATGGAACTACCGCGAGGAATTATTCGCTGGTTATCTAACTTTTTGGAAAACAGAAAATGTAGTGTAAATGTTGAAGGAACATTTTCTGAATACTTTACTCCACAAGCTGGTGCCCCTCAGGGAGGGGTGGTTAGCCCTATACTATTCATCATGTATGTAAACAATATGCCACTGAGGGATCCGAATCATGGATTCTCTTCACAGTTCGCAGATGATGTGGCAGTCTGGAAAAGTGCCGCAACACCCACGACAACAGCCACTAACATACAACAACATAACAACAACTAAATAGAATAAGTAAATACTGTCAAAAATATAGAATAAAAATAAACACAGCAAAAACACAACTTGTAGTCTTTACGAAATTGACAAAACACATAAAACAACAGCCAAAATGTTTAGGTCTGATCTATGATTCAAAACTAACATGGATCAATCATGTTAACGAAATTAAAAATAAAGTCTGGCAAAGAACTAATTATGCTAGGAGTCTAACTGGTAAAAACAGTGGAGCATTTACAGATAACATACTAAAAATCTATAAAACATATTAGACCAGTAATAGACTATGCAGCTCCAGCATGGATAACTGTGAACGACAAAATAATTAAGACCAAACTACAATCCAAAACACACTCCTCACAACTGCATACAGAGTTCCAAGAACTGCATCATCTCAATTCATACACAAATATTCGAACATACCAACCACACCAGATAGACTTCTACATAGTACAATAACGTACTTCGATAAAAATTGGATGAAAAATTAATTACTGTGCGAACTAGATTGGTACTTCATACATGATGAAATTGGTTCTAAATATCTCTCCCCAGTCAATTTATATTTTAAACATAAAAATAAATAAATAAAAATAATAAATATTAATTAACTAAAAAAAAGTGCCACCAACAAACTTGACATTCTGCTGATAGAGCAAACTAAAAACTATATATGTACCACAATACATGGGCATTGCCCTGAAAAGGATCAGAATAATATTCAGTTCAATAATTACAAATTCCAATACGGCAAAACCATGAGTAGGGGGGAGGAGGAAGAGGTCACAGAGAACCTAACCCTCCAGGGTATGAACATTTATTACCCAAACACCGAGAGAGAGAGAGCTATCGTTCACCAGATTGTCTTGTTTCTGGCAAATCTAAAAGGACTAAAACTGTGAAAGGGTTCTGTCTACAATCATTATGCTCAGTCATTTGAAATAGTTGACTGACATCTTTGTGTTTATTCATTTCGGTTTTCTCGTCATGTAGATTCTGAGTATGTTATTTGTATTAGATTTAGTTTATTTTGCATTGGTGGTATTGGAAATAATGGATTCTTGTGTTGTTGTGCAATTTGTTTTTACATTTGTATTATCATTATATAAGCCTGTGGTGTTTAATTGTTCGTACATTATAAATTATTATTATTTTAAATATATGTAGTTTCTATTCTGTTTTATAGTCGCAGAATTTGGGTTTTGTGTGAGTAGGGGAGAACTGTGATAATCTCATGGTTTCCGCTCCATCCCACACGTGGATTTACAGCCATCAGTCACGACAACTGTAAATAGTTTTTGCCTATAGCGACGATTGGTGTGTACTTCATAATTAATCCGCTTTGTATGTGTTTTTAGTATGTTTTTCGTGTCTTCTTTAATATTTGGATATGAATGTATTGGTTTTTGCTGACGTTATTCTTTGTTTTTATGATTTTAATTTGTACGTCGGTTGTTTCCTTTCATTCGTTCCAGATCTATCGTTGGGAAAAGTTCCTCGGATAAAGACTCTTGTGTAGGGGGCCACTTTTTTTGATATCTGTGAATGTCATCCCGGATTTAAAGTGTCTTACAACCATTACCTTCTCTAACCCTTTTAAGTTCAATATCTCTAAATTTAGTCGGAAATTTATAGACTTTAAGTGTAGCGTATAGAAAAGATAAATCTGCAGAAGAATTTTGTTTACGATAAAGCTTTTTTGTTTAATAAGCTTTAATAAAAATGTTATCTTTTGATTCACATCAGAAGTAACATTGAAAATCTAGAAACGGTTGGGCCTGGCATGGCCAAGCGCGTAAGGCGTGCGACTCGTAATCCGAGGGTCGCGGGTTCGCTGCCCGAGTCGCGCTAAACATGCTCGCCCTTCCAGCCGTAGGGGCGTATAATGTGACAGTCAATCCCACTATTCGTTGGTAAAAGAGTAGCCAAAAGTTGGTGGTGGGTGGTGATAACTAGCTGCCTTCCCTCTAGTCTTACACTGCTAAATTAGGGACGGCTAGCACAGATAGTTCTCGAGTAGCTTTGTGCGAAATTCCAAAACAAACAAACTAAAAACGGTCGACGTCAAAAATCAACCATGACGTAAAGGTCCAACTTCAAGTGGCTGACGTCAAGTTTTAACTTGATCCTTGAGTCATCCTGGCGGGTTTTAATATTGTGTTACAGAGAATATCTTCTTAAACTTTGCTTTGCTTTGATTTCCACTAATTTGCAAACGGAATCTAATATCTGGATTAATGAAAGACACAAGAACGAAGAATATTGTATGAATGAATGCTTTTGGTCGAATTTTAAATGATGAAAAATACAAGAAAGCTGTCCATTATATTTAGCAGTTTGAAAATAGTAAACCAACGATACAAACTCATTCTGTTTAATAATTAAGAACAAATGATAAATTTTGTTTAATAATATAGGAGAAATGGCCCGTCTTAATGACTGTTCATAAACAAGTATATCGTGTGGTCAATAATACTGCATGACACCACGTTCAGGCAAGTATACTGTTTATTTTATTTTTCACTTAAAGCCTTACTGGCAACCATGTTTTCGTAAAGGTGCGAAATCAAAAAGCTTGCAGTACTATTGACTTTATACACTACCTGTTGTAAAATCGTCGTTAATAGCAAAGTGTAAGATGTAAGGGAAACATAGACTTTTCCATTCGAGGAAATTAGTGTTTACTAAAACATCAGTATCGTTGTTAGTAACGTAAGCAACAAAGTTGTTACTAATATCCCACGATGTCGTACCTACGTATCGGAAATATTAGTATATAATATAAAAGTATAATGGTATGTGATATACGTTGGACTGATTATTTAATCTGTAAACTGGTTAACTGTACTTTTACAATTTAATTTTCATGAACAACATTGAAAAAACTTTTCAATTCTGTCAATTAGTTGGCACAACCTTTTATAGTTCAATAAATTCCATTAACTTCAAAATCCACATTTTACTTTTTGCCGTCGTTACGATTCTCGACGACGGCACCATTTTAAACATGTTCTGTCCCAAGGTTTGTCCACAACGGTAGTGTTTTTGGTGAAGGTGACACTCCACTTTGGTAATGTTTCAAGTTTTTTAACGACCATTAGTCTTCTTAATGCCATTTAAGTTTTTAAACTTGTACATTAGACCTGTTTTAACATGATTCCCTTTTAAGAATGAAAGTCCATCCAGTTCGATTTGAAATTAGAAAATGGCCGTAACGTTAACTAACTCGAAACCAGGACTGGAAAGACCAACTTCAGGTGACTAACGCTGCTGTTTGAACTATCCATTTGAACTACCTGTTAGTCATCCAGGCGAGTTATTAAAATTTTGCTGCAAGTCTTAAAAGTTTTATTATTTTACTTTTTGAAAATGGCCATAACGTCAAATCACTCGCAACCAGGACTGGAAAGGCAAACTTCAGGTGTTTGGTGGTAGTTTTTGTGCTTACCTGTTGGTCTTTCCGGCGAGTTAAGATAATTACAATTATGCTACAGAAAGTCCTTTACAACTTGACTTACTGTAATTTTTCTTTAACGTTGTAGACTAGATGTAAACATTGGTTTTTTCAACTATGTTTTTGAACTTTGTTTTATTTTACCTTAATTTCTTTTTGTGAATTTTACTAAATGTACTTTTAACTTTTTACCGGATGTTTGGCGCAGATAGCCTAGCTACTTTGTGCCATAAAACACCAAATCAATCAACCAACTTCAAAAATACCTAACACTCTACAAAATATTTTGAAAGCATGTGCTTCGCCGCAGTTTATCTTATTACAACGTGTTCTCTGAAAGAAATTAATCATAATGGTGTCGGCTTTACGCAACAATAGCCCTTTTTATCATCCAGTCTTTTCTGTAACCGGTTTCGCTTCAGATTTCAACAGGGGCCACTAGTTAAGATATTTTGTTTAGAAGGTTATAAACTCATTTCAACTTCATAACTTTTATTACTTGTCTCTCTGTTTTTAACCTGTTCTCCTAATTCCTTAGTACATGCACTTAAATAAATATTAAGGGAAAACTGCGTCCTGAAGACTAATGCATATCGATGTCACATTTTAATCATCCATTTCTCTCATTTTCTGTAAATAATGTTTTCTTCATGTTATAGGCCTATGTTTTCCTGTCACAGACACTGGGTACTGCATTGAGATTCTTACACTAGCTGATACAAGCGGTAGAACTTCTTGACAATTTAATTTCACATGAATTAATGTCTTTCATTGTACTCTCGGGCCACATGCACTCACTACTCTTGTTTAATGTTACACGTTTGTTACTCTTCCTGTAAACATCCAAGAAATTATCTTTTAGAATTTCTACATAACAAATATATGGACATTTAACAACTTATTTTAACACTGGGTGGAGCACTATTCTACTGGTTACAGAAATAGTGTATGTGGGAGGTATTGAAACAGCTCATTGTTATAGTACTTGTCACGCTGAGCTCCTGCCTTTGCCAGCTGAACCAGGTTACCAGTGATGTTCAAGTTTTGCTCTTACTGTTTTGAAACTTATTTACTTACCTGTTCTTCATATCCCAATTAACCATGTATGGATGACACTGAATATTTTATTCCCTCTAGTAGATATGTTTGTGTTTTATACTTTAGCATAGAACTCCTTAGTGGCCTATCTGCTTTAATCCATGAACGAGTATAAAAGTACTGCTTCCAGCATAGTGAGTCTGTTAACCGTAAACCTAAACCAATCATCATTGGGGATTTTAATTCTCCACACACAGAACTAAGGGGAAATAGAAACACACGCAGAGGGTTGTGTATAAAACATTTCTCTCTAGTAACAAAATGCACCCAATTAACGACCATACACCTACATACTTTTCAGCCGCCAACGGCTCATATGACGTACTTGATTTCATCATAGCACCCAAGGACACAGTAAACAAAATCTCTAACTTTAGAGTGCATGACGATATCACGAGTGACCACTTCCCCATTTCCTGTATGATTCACCCGCGCTACCCTGCCGTGACTACCTCAGCATACACTAACACCAAAACAGATTGGCTCACTTTCAACGCTTCACTAGGTTCATATCTACCCCACCCAATTGAACATACTAACAACAAAACAGAACTAGACAACTATGTAAATCAAGTTACAGAAGCCACACATAAAGCCATAAAAAACACAATCCCTAAAACAAGGAGAAAGCACTCACATAATCAATGGACTTTAACACCGGAAATTCACGCACTTATAATCAAAAGCAGGCAATTAAGACGAACACACTTTATGACACGTGATCCATCTATCAAAACACAGATTAACAGAACAAATGCAAAAATTAAACAAGAAATTAAAATAGCAAAAGAAACTAATTGGCAAAACTTTTGTAAAAACTTGAAAAAGTCAAAAACAATCTAAAAGAATTTTGGAAAAAAATTCAAGAGTATTTCTTCAGAAAAAACTCAAATCACTTGCTACAACATATCACACACAACAATATAATCGAAGGACGGACGTAGAGAAAGCTGACTTATTAGCTGACTACTACAAATCCTCTTTTAGCGATTTAAACTCAGTAGACTTTGACACACAACACCAACACCATGTCAACAACTACATAAATACATTCCAAGCCGCATTCTCACCACGATTCCCTGGCGAAACACTAGAAGCATACTCAAATTCAATCAATAGAAAAATAACCATAACCGAACTAAAAATTAATATTAAAAACTTGAAGAACACTTCCCCCGGACATGACCAAATACCAAACATTATTCTGAAAAAAAGCTCTACTCTCCTATTACAACACCTCACAAACATCATGAACATTTCACTAACAATAGGATATTACCCCGACACTTGGAAAAAAGCCATCATAACCACGATTTCAAAGAAACAAACCAACAGGACCGATCCAGATAATTTCACTCCCATCAGTCTGTTAAGTTGCCTTGGCAAACTGATGGAGAGGGTTATCTCCAACCGTCTTCTTCACTTTTGTGAAATAAATAATATCCTCCCAGAATCCCAAAATGCCTAAAAAAAACACAACAAAACAACAACAGGCAAACAACAGATCACCTCACACGACTCACCGAATCAGTCTACAAAGCTTTTAACAACAAACAAGTAACCATTGGTGTATTCCTAGACGTTAAAAAAGCATTTGACAGCGTATGGCACAATGTCATCAAATACAAACTAACTCATCTAAAAATAAACCCTACTATAGTTAAATGGATATCAAACTTCCTGACAGATGGAACAGCACAAGTAAAAGTTAATAAAACTATATCTGAATCATTCAATATAACTGTAGGAGTGTCCCAAGGATCAGTCCTTTCTCCACTACTATATATTATTTTCGTCAGCGACATACCTTTCCCCAGTTTAACATACACGCATAATTCACAATATGCAGACGACATCGCTTTCTGGAGCACCTCCAGAAACCCAGTAATGGCCGTGTCTCGCGTGCAAGAATCACTGAACAACGTCTCGACCTGGAGTAACAAGTGGAGAGCAGCTTTAAATCCAATCAAAACACAAGCAATCACCTTCTACAGGAAACTAAAAAAACAAAGAAAAAATCTAGAAAAAGTAAAATTATTACTCGGAAACACGCCCATTAACAGGAACAAACATATCACATTCCTTGGTGTCACTTTTGACACAAAACTAACATGGAAGAAACATGTTAACAACATACACTCATCAATTAGAAAACGGATTTCACGCTTAATGACACTAACCAGTAGACAATCGAAATGCTCACCAAACACCATTATCCAATTATACAAGGCTTACATCCGTCCACTAATAGAGTATGGATGTCAAGTAACATACAATATATCAAACAACACACTCCAGAAAATCCAAGTTCAACAAAACAGAATATTAAAATCTACATTCAGTCTACCGTCATTCACACTAGTAAATTGTATTCATCAAATCAGTAACTTACCAACACTAAGAAATAGACTAACAGAAATATCACACAAATACTATTTAAAAGCAGAACACAGAAACAAACTAACGGCAACACTTTAAACTAACTAGTGCACCAATAAAATTTATCTCACCATACAACATATTTCAGGAATCACAAATCACACAACAAAGCACTTAAAGGACAAAACTCACGAAAATATTGCGTATTTTCTTTTTCAGGTCTCGGGCACAGGACTGGTACAACTTTCGGCGCCTGTCCTGTGAAAGTGGGTTTTTCTCGGGGCACTCCCGTTTCTCCCCACAGCAAAAATTCAGGCATTGGATCGTTAGATCCCAGCCAAGGCAACTTTATTGCCAGGCCCTGAATCGGGTCGTTTGTGTTCACATTTACTATTACAGCTGCCTTTCGGGACGGGATCTGGCTGTTTTCTCCGGTGCTACCTTTGCCTCGTTCATGAATAATATTAATTACGACTAACTTCACTCCTTCACCCAAAAAAAGAGTTAAAAAAACAACAGCTAAATTCAATAACCTTCCACGAAAGGGGACGAAAAGGAACCACAACGTTCCTGAACACCCCAGTTGGAGAGAGAATTCTTCTGATTTCTCTCTCTCTAAACTAAACCCCTGCCACGTTAGTTTACGTTTGCGTTAGTGAGTCTACATGTGCTCGCACACACCATTGTGTGTGTAACTGTTTTTGAGAGTATTTTTCTTTCGGTCAGATATCAAAAAGTAATAAAGACTAAATCCTCGCAACAGAAACTGACAAATTTGTCTAAGGTAACTCGGACGTTTCGGCGTGTCGCCTTGTCTCAGTACTAGACCCTAGACAGGTTCTTGTACGTTGATTTTCTTATACAAATTATGAAGGAGTAACAAATTATAAATATTGTCGGTTTGGACTGCTTGTTTATGATGTGAAGGATGAATGCAGTTGGTTAGGAAGTTTTGCAGGTCTTGCATTATGTTGATCACAGAAGGACCCGTGAAAATATTTTTCTTTGAAATAAATGTTGACCACAAGTGTTTAAGAGTGAAAGGGGACACGGCCTGCTGAGAGAGCCACTACTTCACTTCTCTTGTCGATCGAAGGGAGCAGTTGTTTGGCCGCTCTTTGGAAGTAATAATTTGTATTCCATTTTCTTCTGGTCGAGAATACGTTTTGGAAGCGTGTTTAATAAACTGACTTGTTGATTTTCGTTTGTTACTTGCACGGATTTTGCCTCTACAGCTGATGGGAAAATTAGATTAGTTCCCATAACAAAAATGTCTTCCCAAAGGTTTACCATTATGGACACATACAGTTAATGCACTTCACTTTATCCCACCACTTTCTTTGTATCTCTTCTATCAGAACTTGTGAGAGGTATCGATCAGCTCTTTGCAAGACCTACCACTTGCAAGTTGAAAAAGAAAGAAAACAAAAATGTCCTCATCACCCGGTTTTCCCAGGTGGTCAACCTCCCAAGTACCAACCGGACCCGACATTGGGTTTTAATTACAAATAAATCAACAAACTATATACACTATAGAAGATAACAAAATTACAATCACATAATCTAGTTAACTAATTATACATGGAAACAAAAATAAGTTTACTTCATTAAACTTATAAAGAAGCTGACAATACACTTAAAAAGAAACGGTTCTCCACAGTGGTTCATATTTTAAGGAACCTTAAAATATCTGCATGATTTATCATACGTACTCGTTAATAAGCATCATGTTAAAAAGACGATCATCATGACATACACAGTATTTGATTTCCAATATTACAGTATTAGACATAACAAACTGTAAGTTTCTTTCCAAGGAGCAGCATATCAAGATCAATAACTAAATGATCAGAACAACAACTGAGGAAAGTAACACATCTTTTTCACACACGATGGATTATAACTGAGGAAAGTAATGCATTTTTTTCACACACAACGAATTATAACTGAGGAAAGTAGCACATCTTTTTCACACACGACGGATTATAACTGAGGAAAGTAACACGTCTTTTTCACACACGACGGATTATAACTAAGGAAAGTAACACGTCTTTTTCACACACGACGGATTATAACTGAGGAAAGTAACACATCTTTTTCACACACGACGAATTATAACTGAGGAAAGTAACGCATTTTTTTCACACACGACGAATTATAACTGAGGAAAGTAACGCATTTTTTTCACACACAACGAATTATAACTGAGGAAAGTAACACATCTTTTTCACACACGACGAATTACAGGACACGAATAAAACAAATGTTCAACATCTTCAGGTGAGAAACAGGAAGGACACGACGGAGATTCAATAATATGACGCCAGAACAAAAACGACTGAGTGGGCAGGATTTGGTGTAATACTTTCCAATGAAGATCAAAAACTCGAGGATGATACGTAATATGTTGCACATACTTCCATTGCCAAGTTAACCTCAAACTTGAATACAACATGGAGATTGTAGGTGTTTCAGACACTGTTAAAAGTTTGCAATAAATGACCTTAACTGTTGCTTTCGACCAGTCAAAATCACGAAACTGAGAACAGCATTCCCTGTAAAGCCTCAACAGTGAACTGTAAAAAATGTGGTAAATGAAAAGGTGAACGTGGTAAAGCATTAGAGAAATTCAGATCGTAAATGAAAATCAAACCAAAATTTCGCAAAATATTTCTATTGAGCATGCCTGGGACTAAAGATCCACTACATGAAATAAAATCAAAGCCTGTGATTTCAGTTTTCTATTACACACACTCAATCCACCATTAGTGACAGCTAAGCATTACAGACAAATGTGATTAGTGATGTCGAGAAAACCCACTTGTAGAGAAAAATATTTACGTAAAAACGGCTCGTTTGGGTTAACCTGACGATGACCGTAGGTCGAAACGTTGTTCGCTCCTCTACGTAAAACCTTTTCTCAACCCAAACGAGCCGTTTTTACATAAATAGCCAAATGTGATTGTTCAAGTGGAAATATACCCCCTATATACCACATTTTGGAACAAGAACACATTAAAATATAACGCTCTCTCTCGCAACGAAAAGTGACAATAAAATGAATCCTTTAGATTTGTGTGAAAAGAAGAAAGACGCACCCAGTTAGCACGACCAGAGTTTCCACTAAAAGAAACTCAAAATCTGGATATTACCTTGAAACCACTGAATAGGATACAAGTCAACGATGCTCAACACCCACGGCTCCAACAACAAACCGTTTTTCACGGTTAACTTTTGCCCCTGACAAAGAACAAATTAAATCAGGTAAGGAAAACACACGATGTACATTGTCTCGAGATCGACAAATAAACGATACATCATCAGCAAATGCAACATATTTAACGAACTCAGCAGTACCAGGAGTAGGAAGACCACAACAGCCAAACTCAAGTGTTACCTTACTCAAAAGTGGATCCAAACACGAAACATACAAGACCGTGGATAGACTACAGCCTTGACGGACAGATCAATGAATAGGAAATAAATCTGTGAAAAAAACCATTAACCAACACACAGCTTTCAGCAGATAGATATAATCTACGAATCCAATCAACAAACACAGGGGAGAACCGAAAATCCGACAGAACACGGAACAGATAACCATGTGACATGCAGTGAAATGTATGATCCTGATAAAAAAAACAAAAAATAGCACAATTAACTTTGCGTTCTCGAATACAATAACCTCATGAATGAGATGTAGTAGATCACTAATACGACGACTGGAAACGACACAAGCTTGATGAAGACCAATGATGAAAAACAAGAGGGATTGCAGACAGTGTTAAAACTTGTTAAAATGTTATAGTCAACATTCAAAAGAGTAATATGCTGCCAATTTTGAATTAAAGTACAATCACAATTTGTTTTGAGAATAAGCGTAATAACACCCCTGGCAAAATCATTACGAATAACATACCTGGAATACTCAAAACCTTTCTTTCTTAACTGAGCTTTATAAAATGACAACAGATTTAAGTGGATATTTTTGACTAAACAAATTTTCCTAACAGTCATAATACAATATTTAACTGATGTAATCAGAAACATACATTGTAGGCTGTCGTCTTTTCTTAATCCTTCTGGAAAGCCCTGTACAAGATTTCGTCGTTTCTGATTCGTTGGTACTGAATTTTGAATTATAAAGGATAATAAAGTTTGTCCAAAACTAATGTCCATAAGGGTTGAACCATTGGACACAGGCAATATAAATGTTTCACTTTCTTTACCACAAAGTGTACATAAACCAGTATCATGTTTTTGCATGTGAACAAGTTTATTGTTCGTCATTAAAGCATTGTGATAAAATAAATAATCCACATCAGCAAAGATAAAACCTCGAAATGGGTGATGGCCTAGCGCGTTAAGGCGTGCGCTTCCTAATCTGAGGGTCGCGGGTTCGCGCCCGAGTCGCGCCAAACATGCTTGCCCTCCCAGCCATGGTAGCGTCATAATGTGACGGTCAATCCCACTATTCGTTGGTAAAAAGAGTAGCCCAAGAGTTGGCGGTGGGTGGTGATGACTAGCTGCCTTCCCTCTAGTCTTACACTGCTAAATTAGGGACGGCTAGCACAGATAGCCCTCAAGTAGCTTTGTGCGAAATTCCAAAAACAAACAAACAAATCTAAATGGGTGAT
Organism: Tachypleus tridentatus; assembly: GCF_004210375.1. Classification (NCBI taxonomy): domain Eukaryota; kingdom Metazoa; phylum Arthropoda; class Merostomata; order Xiphosura; family Limulidae; genus Tachypleus; species Tachypleus tridentatus. The sequence goes on along the minus strand of NC_134835.1, from coordinate 4,973,475 downwards.
AAGTATATTTATGTATTTTTTTCCAGTTAGTATCTATTAAAATATCTTTTCATGCAGTCATTTCTTCAGTAGCTGGGATGGAGTTCTGGTATATTAACTTAATCAGTTTTTTAACAGGAAAATCATTTAAGTGGATAACATTTTCACCATCTGAATCACACATCTCAAAAATAAATTTTGTCGTACCTGTAATGGTGTGAATCTCTCTTTCAACCAAGTCTTTCCATTCTTCTGGAATAGCATCATATAACTTTTGTAATACTGTCTGACTTGAACATGTATCACACTTTCAGATACATCCTGACATAACTCGATAATAGTTTTTAAGGGAAGCCAACGAGGGACAAATTCGTAAGTGAAGTCCCTTAAGCGAATTAGTCCCGCACTAATAAAATTTTTATTACAGAATGTGCTTAATCCCATAGTGGAAACAAAAACATTGAGAAACAGTGGTTGCCCGAAAACAATTTCTGTGTTATTTGGGAAGATTCGACGACATCTGACGAGCGTTTTACATGACTCTAATACTTCACAATACAATGTAGGAACATTCATCTTGTGTCGTGGGAGAATGGCACAATACCACACATCGTGCCCAAGATTTAAAACACCATATTTGCCTAAAAGATGGGCAAAGAGGATAAACAGAGATGGAAATGTGTTATAATCTGAAGAACCATTTTAACCTAAACGCCGCCTTTTTCGTCTTTACGTCTGTTAAATTGAGACCACCTTTGTCTTTCGAAGATACCAAAATTTCATAACGCACTTTATGTACTCAACCATCCCATATAAACCGTAAAATATCGTGTTTAATTGTCAGATAAATCCTACTTTCCATCGGCAAGACCATCAGATAATACACAAATAGTACTGAAAGCAAACGATTTCATAACTATAACTTTTCCTTCAATGACAGACTCCGATATCTCCAAGCAACCAATATGCGTGTTATTCTCTGACACAATACTTCCCTGTTCAGATCATGCATTTCTGCCGCATTTGTATGGAACTGAATACCCAAAACTTTTAAAGGGTCATTTCCAATAGTCAATTTACTTATTTTTACTTCCTGGTTATCAGCTAATGAGCCCAACTACATACCTTTACTTTTTCCCAGTTTACTTGACTACCAGGTGCCCGTTCATAATCGTTACACGTTTCTTGTATGGCAATAAGAGAGTCAGCGTCAGACACTGTTATCTAAGTATCGTCAGCATGCATGTATACCAGTGAAGTAGAACATATATTATCGTATTTGAGAGAAATACCTCGAATTTATGGGTTATGTACCAAGGTTTCTCTAAAAGGTTCCACAGAGAGAACATACAGTAATGCAGATAAAGGGTATCCCTGTCTTATCCCTCTAGAAATACTAAAGTCCTTTGTCAGATATCCATTACATTTAACGAGACCAGTGATGTTGGTATAACATAATCTTATCCAATTGCAATAGTTGGGACCGAAGCCCATTCGAGAAAGAACTGCAAACATGTATGAATGATAAACTCTATCAAATGCTTGCATTTAATCAACAGAGACTAGAATCCCACCCTCGCCCTCTGAATCCAAATATTCCATTAAAGGACGTAATATCAGTTGAGTGGTAATGATACACCTACCAGGAACACAGCATGTTTGATCTATAGAAACAACATTAGCAATAACACGTGACAAACGCAAGGCCAGAACACAGAACAGAATTTTGTACGACAGAGATAGCAAAGTTATGGGTCTCCAGTTTTGTAATATAGTATTGTCGCCTCCCTTAGGGAGCAAAACTATTAACCCTTTTCTTATAACTGGTAGTAGCTGGTTTTGCGAGTACATCTGATTTAACAACCTAACATAATTGTCGACAATAAGAGGCATAAAAATCTAGAAAAATTCTGTGGTGAAGCCATCGAGACCGGGAAATTTACCATTCTTCATCCTTTTCAATGTATTTTATACTTCCTCCGATGAAATGGGAGCTTCGCAAAGTTCTCGGTCGACGGAAGACAACTTTTTACTTAATTTAGATACGAATGTAAACATAAAGTCTCTGTCAATATCGCTGCATTCATACAAGTTCCTGTAATAAGAATATACACAGTTTAAAATACCTGTTACAGCTGTACACGGCACATTATGTTCATCATACAATTTTCCAAATGTATTTTTTACTTTGTCTATTATTTTCTATACGAAGAAAGTACCGTGTGCTCCTTTCTCCCTCTTCAAACCATTTAACACGTGCCCGAACTAGGGCTCCTTCTATAGCTGTAGATCGTTTATTTGTTCTTCCAAGTAGTAGGCGTACCTAGGATCACGCTGAACGTTTTTCGACAAGTAATTGTTCTCCCTACGTAATTTCGAGTTTAGTCATTCAAGCTTATACTTACGGTTTTGAGCTTCTTGTTTTGCATATTTACGGGTAACAAGATAAATATCACTAAATAACTGATCGTACCAAGCAGTTAAGTCATTTTATACGTTTTTCTGTGCTTACTTCTTTCAATCAGTAATTCAATATTTCTGGTATAGTTCAAATTCTCTAGTAATTTATTATTAAACGACCACACACCAGGCCCTCGCGGAGCACGAGAAAAACTGACTGTATATTCAACTATATTATGATCACTGTAAGGAAATGGAACATGGCCAATTTTCGTAAAACGGGATAGACTTTGTTGAGACACCAGTATTTTATCATGGACTGATACAAGTTACCACAGATTATTCTACACCAAGTGAATTCGCGGTTAGTTGGAAAACTATAACGGTAAAGATCAACTATATCAAATAAATTTAAAACTTCATGTAAAACTGTTCGGGATCTGTCATTAATGTGATGAAATGGGTTTTTATCTCACCTTTCATTTAAAACACAATTGTAATCACCCATTATAATAAAAAAATCAGAAGGTATATAAAATTTTAAGTTATGAAAAATGAACAGCTTTCTGCAGAAGAATTTGGTGCGTAAGTATTAACAATTGTAAAATGTTTAGCACTATAAGTAAATGATAAAACTATCTTACGACCTACTCCACTAATATGATAATTGATATAACTAATATCTAAACCTCTGCGAATAAAAATCACAACATCTTTTCTATGTAATTCAGTATGGTCAGATATAACATCCCCTACCCACTGTAACTCAACTTGATCAACAAAACCAGAATGTTTCCTTAAAAAGAGAAAATACGATATTATTTGGAAAGTTAAAACTTTTTCTACCTTGAACACATCAGATAATCCGTTGACATTAACACTGCATAATTTTAACTGGAAAACTGGAATGTAGAGTAAGAAAATAGGGTACAACAGGTGTTGAGGATTGCTCCTCAGAATCTTCAAGATGTGGTCGTTTGCCCATGGACTGTTTTTTTTTTCACTATTTTATTTAAGTTTTTATTTGGAGGATCCATAGTAAAACGGAATATTTCAGTGCCCACCATGGAGCCATATGAGGGGACACACTACAATGCCAAACAAGGACACTGCAGCAATACTAGGGTTTTGCGAGCACTATACCCAAACACCAGAATCAGATACAATGTTCACAACACCTGTTGATAACATCCAACGCTGATGCTTGGTTGTCCCTAGCCCAAATGGACCAGCTGAATGATTCTAGGGGTGCTACCCCAAGGACACCCATCTACAGCAATTCAAGGCCAGTGGTGTGTTATGATTGGACCCCTCAACCACCAGGATTCTCTCCTGCCCTTCACGTATCGCTACGCACGACAAACACGTAAGTGGATGTTTAGATCCGAAAGGAAGTAAACTGAAAGTACAGAACCTTCTTTGGGAGGTCCCGTCACCACATACAGGAATCTGCACCAAAGGGAATTTGGATGGATAGTTGGGAGTTTTAAATTTGCTAGTGATTTAAGGATGCTATATTTTTCCAAATATTTATTTTAATTACGAAAATTTTGACATTCTTACTATCTGGGCGTAAATGTGCAAAAGAGAATGATTAAACAGCAAACTAGTACATATAAAAAAATTGTAAAAGACTCACTTGTATGAAAGTAGCCTTAAATAAAAACAATAAATGTTCAGTTTTTAACCTTTTGATGAATGATTAGCAATGGTGAAAACGAACTAATCATATTTTAAGATATGTTTAAAGGAAAGTTACATTAATCAGGAAAGGTATATTATGGATTACACTTGTAGCTTTAGAGAGATAAATAACTAATATACAATCTGTTCTACTTCGTAAATGTGAGCTACAAAGACAATTATAGAAACCCACTGTTGTTTTCCAAGTGACGCAGAAGAACTGAAGATTACTTAATTCAGTTTTTCAAGATTGTAAGGAGTTTTGAAATTCTACCTAGAGGTGGTTTATTTGAGTGATAAAATAATAGTTATACTTCAAATATACAAACAGACAGAATACAAGGTTTTGTGCAGGTCTTTTCATGGTATAGTTAAATTTAATTTTTGAAATCCAAAGAACTTTAATAATGATATAATTAAAAAGAGTTATGTGCATGTAGTAACTACGAAAAAACGAAACTAAGAGTAAAGCTATTAGTATGGACAATATCACCGTACGTGCTTTGAAAGTTTTAAACTAAGGGAAAATGGTATCAGGATGAGGAAAATATTAGCAACATCACCATATGCATTAGTAGATCGTATTATGCACTTTGGGTGGGAAAGGTATTTGGAGAATGGATCTGTAATCCCTTGAAACACCATCTCAGGTAACAGTATGCATTCAGGTTTTGTGTGTGAATTTCTTTTTGTTTCTAAATATTAGTAATGATACCATCACCTGTTGAGTTTTAATACTTGTAATAATACACTCTGATTAGGTAAGTCAGTCAAAATACCCCCCAACATAATTCAAAGGTATGATAAAAGAAACTTCAAAGAATATTAAGCATTTATAATCTGACTTATTTATTGTACAAATTAGAAGATCAATGCTGACATAAATAAAATTCCTCAAAAATACACAAGTTTTGGACACACACATGCAAACACACAAAAACGTACAGCATAAGAAAGTAACAGTGTTTAGTTTTTCATAATACCTTCTGTTAGTAAATACAAAATCAAAGTTTTCTTATTACATTGACACCTCCCAGTACCTTGAATGATTCTTAATCTCAGTAAAGAATGTTTGAAAACCTAGTTTTACACATATCTATGCTCCAGCTAGCATGATTTAGTTGGTATATACACAAATGTACATTATTTATATGTTTGGAAAACACTAAATCAAAAACCATGGCACTTGAAGCAAAATATTTTAATGTAAATGTAAAATTAATGTTAAGAATACCGATTCCTACATTTATATCTTCCACGTTATATTCACAATAGTTACAATTCTAGTTTCAAATGCTACATTTTTACAACCAAAATGCATGAACAGAATGCAGAAACACTACTTTTCATACGAGATTCATTTTTCATGGCTATATTTTTACTTGCATACTGTAAAAATCTGTTGAACAATGAATTATTTTTGTAATTAGAAATCTTGTAACATAATACATACAGATATAAAGAGCACACAGAACATCATTCACAAAATCCTTTCTTCACCAACTAGCAAATCCTATATACAATTCTTACTTTAGTTATAATAATACTCAAAGGGTATTTAGTCACAGTCAGTATTAGTCCAAAATAAAACTGGTGAGGTGCTCAAAGCTAATAAACATCTTTAGAAAATTCTATGCTTTCAGCCAACTTTAGACCTCAGTGTCTCTAACAATCAACCTATACACACTAGTACTATTTTAAACATTCATTTAAGGTAAACATCAGTATTTTTGTCAATTTATGCGACTTTCTGTAGAAAGAAGGAAATAAATATACAACATTTTAATTTTTCCAAAGGAAAAATAAACAAAGCTTTAAATTTAAAAAATACAGAATGTAAATTCACATATCAGTCAATATTTTTTCACTTGTATATATATATATTAGTCAGTTTTATTACATTTTTGGTAACTAAGCTACTCACAAAACACCAAACCTCTTACCATTACTATACATTATACTATAAAAAGCAGAACCTAGTGCCTAGTCTTGAATTATCAACAAAATAACAGCTTGTCATGAGCAAGAAATGGGAATCACATTTGTTCTATGCATGTTTCACTCATATTCTATATGACAAATACAATTTTATTTTTTACTCCAAAATAGTTGTAAATAGTGCAATACTTTTGTTACTGTTGTATAAAGAGTTATCTGGCCAACTAAAGTTTTTTTACCTTCACAATATAAACCACTTAAACATGTCCAATCTACAGTTCATCTCATGCTCTTGGAAGGCTTCAGAAAAAAGAATAAATAAAACTATTTATTCTCTTAAAAAGTTCTGTTTAAAAAATATTTAAAAATTTGATAACATTTTTACCATTAGTATTTTATTCCATATTCATTCTCTGTTTTTAGCAATTTTTACTAAAACAAAGAAACTGTTTTATTGTAACATTTGATGAGTGATCCGAGTGCTGACACATTCAGTGAAATTCTTAGTAATTTATCAAATTTGTACTATGCATTTGGGATTACTGCTTACAAAAGTCAAAGATATACAAGAAAAGCCACTGATACACAACACACGTTCATACAGATGTTTTACGTGTGTACATAAACCAAGTTCAGATTTGATGCTCCACCTAATTGCAATATTTTACATCTGTATTAGTCACTTCCAACAAAAAATGTCAGTAACTGTAAATTCTTTAGATTTTAACCTATTTTAACCTCTTTTGCTTCATAATATTACTTTATAATTTCTTTCAATTAAGCTAAATTACAGTAAAAATTCTGTAGTTCATTTTAAAATTTTTCTCAAGCAGGCCAAGCTACATAATTCATTAACAGTCTGAAGTAGTCTTAAAAATCAAAATTGCACTTTCTTGACAGAGTTTCTTGCAGTTTATTTAACACAAAAGAATGTTTGAATCATAAGCACTACTATGCTGTTCTCGTTCTTTAGATCTTCCCCGACGAAAGATATTCCAAGTGAGTCTCTTGTGGTTGTCTTTGCCCTTCCCATTAAACTCACTCCCTAGAGAGCTCTGATACTGACTGGAAGCAGAGCTAACCCCAGAACTGCTAGATGTTGTTGATGTTGGGCTCACCGATGGACTATTCTTCGGATGCAGGTAGTTGTGATCCATAGGGGTGACAACCTTCAATACTAGATTATTTCCTGCAGCTTGAATCAGTGAAACTACTTCATCATGGCTACTCCATTTAGTGTCTGTTTCACCAATAGCAACTAAAAAATCTCCTTCTTTCAGGCCTGCCATCTGAAATGTTTAGGGGGGAAAAAAATATAAAAAAATTCTAAACATTCTATATGGAAGGATGTACAACTAACAAAAATTCATCTACACATGCACTGATTAACTTAAGGTAACCAAAATAATTAACTGAATTTATGTTCTTTGTTGTTTCCAACACCACTGAACAGGAATTACTTGAAGTCATATAACTACTACATCAATGGTTTTAAATATAAACCTAACTACTTGTTAAAAATAAGATTCCTCTTTGATGCAACCAACTTTCACAAGTTCCCTTTATGCAAAGCAGAAAGATGTACAAAAAACAACAGACATCAGTCAAACTTTGAGTTTTGTAAGTATGGACTCTAAGAGCTCATGGATTTTAAAATTTCCTAGATTAACAGTGCTAGATTAATTTTGATCTGTTTTTTTTATCAAGTCAAAAAATTAAATTTAAATAACTGAAAGAAATTTAATTTATCAACAGGAATTCAAAATTCTGTATCATGGTTCTGATCTATATTGAAATTATTTCTAATTTCTATTAAAACCACATAACCTTGTGTTATCATCATCATCATAATGTGTGTAATTTTCATAAATACCAGAAAGAATGAATAATCAGTATATGTACTGGGTCATGTTACTTAATTTTCAGATTAGTCTTAATTATCAAAAGAAAATAATTTTACCCAAACTTCACCTTCTAGTTTTTAACAAATTTCTCAACAGGGATATCCATATTATGCTAATTCCTGTTTCAGTCTTAGTTATTCAAAGATACCAACTTGATCACTTCAAATGATATGGCAGCACTCAGTGATATATGGAGACGTGATTTCCTAAATTCAATTACAGTTAAGAAATTTTCTGTTCTACCTTAGATAGACTTCCAGGTTCTGTTCCAGCAACGATGACTGGACAATCCCCCCTGACACTGAATCCAAAACTTTCCTCATTTTCTCGTTCAAGATGAATAGTTCGAGGAGCTGTCCAATGATGACGTGCAGAGAAAATTCCAATTGGTCCCTTAGAAAGGAATATTTTAGAAACATTACCTTTCTATCAAACTATCAATTTTTTTTGAAGATGAAAAACTGTAGTTTGGATAGAATCTGAAACATGATCTCTGTTAACTAGGCCTATGCCAATTGAGCTATCACACAGTTTCAACTTTATCTTGTTTAGGTATAACCTAATTTTGCCCTTAAAATTTTATATATTCCAAACAAACTATACGTTAATTATTAACTATTAATATGGTTTCTGGAATACAACGTGCACAACGTAAATTGTTTACAATATTATATGCCTTACTAACAAAATCATAAGCAGACACTTCAGAGGCACAAAACCAAAATCATTGTGATGGAAATAACTAAACAACTGAATAAAAGAAACTTACCAAATCATGAAACAAATCCTGAACTTTAAACTGGGAGAAATCTGGAGGAGTCAATGTTAACTGGTACTTTGTAGATGCTAAAATAAAAATTTACCTTGAAAATTCCTAAAATGTTTATTAAGTACACATAATCAAATACTTTATGATTTTATATAAAGTTGCTTAAGTATAAATACTGGAGTAGTGTTAAAGTTTGTAAGAAGTTGAATAAGTAGACAATGTAATATTCTTCAACTAATCATTTAATTCATAACTGGTTCATTTATAATCAACTAGAAAAGAAAATATTAAATATTTCAATAAAAATCTAGAAATTTAAATGCAATATATCTGCTGTGCCCACCAAAGAGAAATTGAACACCTGATTTGAAGCTCTAGATGCAACTATGATAATCAGTAGTGTAACAAATTTTGTACATACGTTTGACTTTTAGACATTACCTATTTATTGTCAAAACGTCACAGACACCTACTGTAAAGAATAACAGTTTTATAAAATCTGACAGAACTGTTTCTACTTACGATGAACTTTAGGAGGATCCAAAACTTCTTGAAAATCATCTTCTTCTTCAATGTCTGCATATCTATTAAGAGAAGTGTCATGGTCAATTCTTAAACGAATCTTAAGGTTGTCAACCTGCCTCAACTGCCGACACATTCGATGTAATCGAAGTGCTTCTTCATGAAGAAGGAGAGCTTCTCTTAAATGGGCTTTACCTAAAAGTTACAAAAGATATTTTATTTAATAAGCCTGAAATACAAATGATTTGAGAAACATTTCAACAGCTGACTTTTTTTTGTCTATTTCTTCTAAAGTACGAGTACCTAAACTTCAGATAAACCTGCTTAGTCATTAACACAAAGAATTGTGACTGTTGAAAGTAAATCAGACTTAGTCATTAACACAAAGAATTGTGACTGTTGAAAGTAAATCAGACTTAGTCATTAACACCAAGAATTGTGACTGTTGAAAGTAAATCAGACATGTCCTCAAAGTAGATACTATTTTATTCATACAGGCTCACAAATTAGCCGAGTTCGTGACTCCACGTTAACCTTTAGAATGTCCATACTATAACTTCTTACATGTTTTGTGTGCTTGTACAATATTTTGCAAGTGTTCAGTAAACATTGTGTCTTTTGCAGACAAACACAATTCGACTTTTTAGTACAATACTTTGACCGACCGTGTGTGAGTGAGAGAGAGACAGTTTTCTTATCTGAAGGTCACACTGGGCTATCTGCTACATCCTCCAAGGGGAAACTGAACACCAGATATGAATATTGTAAATCTAAAGACTTGCCCCTAGTCCCACCAGAGGACATAAATACATAGAATCAAAGACATTGACTGCCCTGAGTTGTTAAAAAAAATTACCTCACTGATGTGTTTTCCATGAGAATAAAGTTTGAACTAAAATACAATTCTCTATAGAAAAAACAATGTAATACAATATGTCATTTTAAAGATTAAAATTTTCCCTTTAAATCGGTGACTTGTGAATTTGTGAAATAGAAGAGTGACACATTGATATGACAAGCGAGTTTGATTTTCTAGTTTGTGTTTCCATAAACACAAGATTGAAGGCCATAAAAATTATGCTTTACACGAGTTGTGAGTATACCATAATGAGTAACTTGAATTAAATTCCATACTTTTCAGATAGGCAGTAAATAAATTCGAGAATATCTGGAGTGTTTATATCACAATTCTCACCTTAGAGAAAACTGAGGATTTTTTCAAATACTTTCTTATAAAATTAAAAACTTAAAATTCATATGATATTAAAATTTGATTATTAACTACATTTTGATGCTAAGTTTATTCATATACCATGATGATAAAAGTAGTTTTATTAGACTTTAAATGTAAATCTCTAAAAAGTTCTTGCATATGCATTTTGACCTGCCTGTGATTTTAGGGTTAAATGAAGCCATAGTAACTTTAAATACATCTGTGGTTAATGTACTAACCACATGTATAGTAAATCTACTGTTTCTAGTTGCTGTCATGTTTGGCAATAAGCCAATAACTATGACAAGGTTCAAAATGATACAAACTATCAATATTCATGGTAACAAGAAGCCTACTTGAAGTAAAAATCTGTTCTCAAGATGGCTGGTATGGGAATTAGCACTTCAACCGAAATAAATTACTGAACATTCTGATTTTCTTAGGCTCATCTTCTTGTTAAGCTGAAGATGACCTAAGAAGGTTGAAATATTGTTCTATATTTTAATCAAAGTGCTAATACCCATACCAGCCATTTTGAGAATGCAGACTATTAATATATCAAGAGCTTGACCACAAGAAAAATTATTCTCATGAAATCTCGAAACTTTTTATTTTAATTAAAAAAAACAAATAAATGAATAAGTAGTAAGAATGGCCCAAACACCAAATGCAATAAAACTATGATAGTATTTCTTGTGCCAGCACTTCATTTATACAGAATAGATATGTGATTGATAAACTTGTTGGAAGACAGGAGACAAAAGTGATACACAAGATAAGAAAGCTGTTTTAGTATTTGTTTGTTTTTTTATGAGTATCAGATAGGACTGATACTTGTCTTGTGTAACAATTTATTTAAACTAAAAACTTACCCAACTGCTGTCTCTCAACTGTATTTTGAGGAATGCTTATTCCAATACATGTTTTGTTTTTGTCTTCTAGATGTATCATTTCCAACATCTGTTTCACAGAATCACTTAGTTCTCCTAGATAGGTCACATATTTGTATTCAATATTATTGTGTACATACACAGTACTTTCAAATAATACAGAAATTAAAGACAATAATTCATTTTATTGATTTGTTCATTTTTTAAAAATGTTAGCAAAATTGTATTACTAATAGTAATAACAGTTACATCAAATATGACACGCTAATTCCATGTCATTATTAATTGTACTTAATACTTCCTATGAAAAGTGAGGCCTAATAGGCCCCAGAGCAACTTGAAAGGTTATTAATATTAGGCTAATAAATTTGTATTTAAATGAAATTGTCATTTCATTTGATGAAATCAAATGCTCTTGGGCCTATTAGGCCCCACTTTTCATAGGAGTGTTAAGACTTTCAGTTGATACAATACTACAAAACCATTAATTTTACATCTTATCAAATAGTAATATTAGCTTCTGTGTATTGAAAAAGGTTAATATACAGTATTATAACTTTAAAACTTTTTCTTAAACAATTAATTATATTTAGTAAATTTCAATACATTACTTAACAGATGGAAGTATTATAAGTTATTACCATTTGCAATGGTTTTCACTGTAAGAATTTTAATACTTCCAAACACATTAAACCAAGTGACTGAATTTGGCAGGTTTGATATGTTGAAACCATTTAAACAAACAAATAAATAAATGTGTGTGTGTATAATATTTGATCACCATTAATCAGGTAATCAAGTTATTTATTTATTAATTCAAGTGAAAAAAAGCTACAAAATGGGTGACACACTATGTTCATCACATGGGAATGAGCTCTGGACTCTTGTATGGAACTTGTATGTAATGGTTAATCCAGAAACAAGTACTGTGTTTTTTTTAACAAACTTGTGATCATCAATGGGGCCAGCTAAAATTTATCAGTTATTACCAGAGAACTGTATCTACATCCTACTTAATTATACACATGAAGCAACTTATTTTACTATAGAAATTTTTTTTCTGTTTCATCAAAAGTCTCTGCCTTCAAGCACCTAATTGCAGACTATGAATGGTAATACACATGTGGAACATTGTGAGCTTGATATCAGCATTAACTTCTAATTAGGATCTACACATATAATATAATTCAACATGTGATTCTAGATCAAATCTGACAGTAGTAGTTTCAGTACATTAATGGAAACATGAGATTGGTTGGTTGGTTTGGCATTTTATGGTGCAAAGCAACTAGACTATCTGCACCAAAGATCCAGTAAAAAGTTAAAATTAAAAGCAAAACTATTAACATTTTTATAAAAAGAAATCAAGGTAAAACAAAAAGTTTAATTGTTGAATTAAAACAAAGTGTTAAATCCAATATCTAGTTTACAGCAGTAAGAGACAAACTACAGTAATACAAGTTGTAAAGGACATTCTGTTACATAATTTTAATTATTATAACTCGCCAGGATGACTAATGGGTAAGTACAAACATTAGCGTCAAACACCTCAAGTTGGCCTTTCTCGTTCTGGTTTTGAACTATTTGATGTTACGGCCGTTTTCTAATTTCAAATCGAACTAATTGTACTTTAATTCTTAAAAATGAATTATGTTAAAAGGTATAATTAATAAATTAAAAGTTAAATAGCGTTAAAAAGGTTAATAGTCTTTAAAAGCTAAAAACATTTGCAAGTTGGATAGTGTCACCATCATCAATAACATTGTCTTATGTTATAGATAAACCTTGGGACAAAATACATTTAAAATGGTGCCGTCATTGAGAGTCGCAAGGATGGCAATATAGTAAAATGTGGCTTATTAGGACTCGAGTGTCACACAGACAACACATTGCTGCATCAGTCCCAGATAAAAGAAAATGATAAGTTAAAAAACTATGACCAATGTGTAGTCTAATTAAGACAACCTCCTCTTTCCAATACTTATGGAAGCAAGATGGCCAAAGTCCAATATAGGGTTTTATTTGGAAAAGCTTGTCTTCACGTTACTCACTCCAAGACGAGTTGAGCCTTGAATATAGGACCGTAGTCCATGTATGGAAGAGGCACAGCAGTGATAGTGCCAGTGCAAACAGATTTAGCTGCAGTGTTGGCAAAATCATTTCCGTGAATATCAACAGGGCCTTGTATCTAAAAAAACTGGACAGACACAGATGTTAAAGAGAAATGAGCCAGTCTGTTTTGAATATCAGTGAGAACAGGGCCAGTAGAGAACTAAGCAAGTCAATACAAATAGTGCAATTTGAGTACTGCTAGGCTTCTATGTGATTGACGGCAAGAGAAATGACATACAGTTCAGCAGTGAACAAAGAAACTGTAGAAGGGATTTTATACACAACCACAGACAGCAAGAATCATGGCAGAGCCCACAGAGTTACCAGATTTCCAACCATCAATATAAATTGGAATGGAAGGATGATTCAAAAAATGTTCAGCAAATAACACAGTACTTCCAATCGGGAGTGTTTGTTTTTCTCAGATGACTTAAAGGTCACATTTGGGGTTTGTAATAAACCATGGTGGGATGGGCTGATCAGTGGATACAGCAATGTTATCCAAGGACAGACCCAATTCATCCAACTGTGCCTGGATACCAAAGGCCAAAAGGAAAAATGGCAGATCATCTGTTCTGAAAAAGCATACTCCACTGAGGAAGGAAAACACAAACCCACGTGGGATGTTGTGGTAAAAATCGAAGTTTTGAAGCATACAGTGGAGCCACAGAGGAGGTTCGCCAGACCCTGTGTACAAGCTCTGGACTAGGGAAGTGTGGAAAGCCCTGGTGCAGAGCCAAAGTCTCTGATGATGAATGGGATCCAGAATCTTCAGGGCTGAGGTCCTGGCAGAGCCTTAGACCAGTAAACCATAGTCTAGTTTTGATTCAATAAGAGCATGATATATTTTTAGCAGAGAACATCAATTCACTCCCCAATTGGTGGAAGAGAGGACCATGGAGAATGTTCAGTGCTTTTATACATTTGACTTGTAGCAGCTTGATGTGTGGTATAAAGGTAAGCTTATGGTCAGAGATAAGCTCCAAGAACTTCACAACTTCACTTTTAGAGAGAGAGAGAGAGAGAGAGAGAGAGATTAAAGCCGTTTGCTGTGGTCTACTTCAGTAAATGATTGGGGCAGTCTCAACATACGGCATGTTTGACGACTGACATGAGATGTGAAAATCATCAACATAGAGTCCATTTGCAATAGCGAGAGGGAGTTGTTCAGTGATGGCACTGAAAGTGTGACATTCACAACACAGCCCTGTGGGACTACAAGTTACTGTAGGAAAGACCGTGAAAGTGTTGAATCAATACAAACTTGGAATTGCCTGTTAATAAAAACATGTTTAAGAAAAATGATAAGTGTATCATTACAGTATCAGCTACTTCCTGGCCATGAGAGAGCAAGATCAAGAGGAGAACAGAATTATATCGCCAAATGACATTTCGAATCTTGTCCCATATGACTTTGGAACTGGTGGTAGAAGAGATCCTGGCTGTGAACTTAATCCAAGATTCCTTCTGGCTTTGATGTCTTATCTACTGAGCATGTGCATGGGCCTGCTGGAAGGTAATGCAGTTTGAGAATGTGTGACAAAAATACCATGAAAAATGTGTTGAGGTTTTAGAAATACATTGAGCAGCTGCCTGTACAATGTAGTCAGTTACTGCTGTCATGCAGTCATCTATTGATGGTTTACAGATAATGACAGAATCAAGTTCTGCAAGAGCAAAAAAGAGGGCTAGTTGGCTTGATCCAGCTTCCACTGGGGCACACAGGTTGGGTGACATCACCCATGCCCAGTCTCTGTCAAAAGTATATGAAAATGATTACTGCCTCGTGGGTTAAGGTCAACACTCCATCACAAGTGGGAGAAAAATGTAGGGTAGCAAACTGAAACCAACAGCAGTAAAGGAACTGATTAGGCATATGAAAATAACAATAACAACCAGTATTGAAAAGACAAAGGTTGTGATCTGAGAGCATACACTGTAGGAAGTGGCCCCTCCCATCAATATCAGTACCTCCCCCAGAGAGGACTATGTCCATTAAAGTCCCCAGGATTAAAAAGAGAGATGACAACTGTTCAACAAGAGCATCAAGGTCTGATTGATCATAAGTCTCTTCAGAAGAGAGGTAGAGAGAAGAAACAGTGATGGTATGACCTAAGGAAACAAGGATGGCTACAGCCTCCAAAGGTGTGTAGAGTGGCAAAGAAAGGGTGGGCACATGACAATCAACCACAAGTGCTACTCCTCCATGCACTCCTTTATTATACAACCTATCATTTTTGTACAAAAAAAAAAAACTGCTTAAAGTTGGCTATATTAACATGTTTTAGAAATGTTTCCTGTAAGGAAAGACAAACAGGATGGTAGGAAGCAATCAGAGCTTTGATGTCATTCAAATTGGAACATAAACTTCAACAGTTTTATTGTATAAAAGTGGTCATTTTTATTTATGTGTAGGCAAAGTGGGTGTATAGCCTTTCTGTTTTCTACCACATCTTTTTTCTTTATTCGAGAGAGGTCTGTCAACCTCCATGGATCCTGCCCTGGGTTAATTGGGCAGGTCTCTTTCATTGGAAGAGGATTCCAGTAACTGACAATATGAACGAATGATTATTTTGCATTTTGGGATGAGAGAAGATGTACCTGAAGAAATACCCCTGTCCAAAACCAAAGGAAGTGGATCTTTGGATTTGCTGAAATGAATGTTAGAGACAGAGATGGTTGTTAATGTTGATTCATCAACCTTTTTAACCATGGAGGTCAAAAGACTTTTCATATGGTTTGAGAATAATTCTTTTGGAAGGACAGATTTGTCTGCACTCACACTGTAGTTGTGGAATGAAGTGCAGCAGCATACATCCGAGATGAAGTGACAGGTAGTAACTTTCAAGCCTCAGGGTAAGTAATGTTTTGAATTGTCTTCAAATGCTGCACCTCTTTCTTCCAACCACTTAGGGCAAGAACAAAAGTAGGATGGGTGAAAGCCATTGCAATTAGTGCAATGAGGGTCTGTTTTATACTCACAAGCATTGTGGTCCTTGCCACCACAACAAGCACACATCAAAGAACCATGTCATGATGTCTTCGAGTGACTGAACCACTGACACTAGAAACATCCAAGAGGGTTTGGAATGTATGGCCATACCTTGCAATTAAAGTAACCTGCTTGATGGTGGCAGATGGACATGGTGATTTAAATGTTAAATGAGGACACTGGTCAGCACCATAATTCTATCTTTGCAAGTGGAGATATGCCTCACTGCAGAAACTCCTTGGGTGGAGAAACCAGTGAGAATCTCCGACTCGAGGATGTTCTACAAATTCCTTTCAACAAGGGTATATCCTCAATCACCTTTGAATGTAAGAGGAGTTCACTGTGTTTAGTTGTGGATGTTTCCACCCATATGTCACCAGAGCAAAGCTTTTTGACTGACTTTGAGAATCAGCAAGTTTCTCTAGTCCCTTCTGAATGAAAAAGGGAGACATTTGCACAAAAGGTTTGTCTGAAAGAGAATGTAGTGTAAGAAAATGAGGTACAACAGGTGTTGAAGATTGCTGCTCAGAATCTTCAAGATGTGGTCATTTACCTATGGACTGTTTTTTCACTATTTTATTTAAGTTTATATTTGGAGGATCCATAATAAAAAAGGAATATTTCAGTGCCCACCATGGAGCCATATGTGGGGACACACTACAATGCCAAACAAGAACACTGCAGCAATAGTAGGGTTTTGTGAGCACTATACCCAAACACCAGCATCAGATACAATGTCCACAACACCTGTTGATAACATCCAACACTGATGCTTGGTTGTCCCTAGCCCAAATGGACCAGCTGAATGATTCTAGGGAGGCTACCCCAAACCACCCATCTACAGCAATTCAAGGCCAAAGTGGTGTGTTAGGGTTGGACCCCTCAACAACCATTATCCTCTCCTCCCCTTCATGAGTCACCACGCACAGCAAACATGCGGGTGGATGTTTAGATCCCAGAGGAGGTAAACCGAAAGAACAGAACCTTCCCTGGGAGGTCCCCCTCACCATGTACAGGAATCTACACTGAGGGGAAAACATGCTGAATGATATAAACTGTAAATTGTTATAAATTTTAGGCAGAGATATCTGTATATACTTCAAACAAACATATAATGTAGCATCCAACTCTAAATCAGACATGCATAAAACACTGATAAAAAAAAAATATCTCTAGTCTAAACATATAAAAAATTTTGAAGCATTTTATGGTGGGCTTAAGAGATTATTTATTCAAGAAACTAAAAAGACTAAATAAAATATATTAAATGTCAATTTAGTAACACATCAAATTAATATGTAGCAGAGCATACCATTATGATCAAGCAATCCCACTGCAACAAAATGATGAGCTAATGCTCTGTAATGTTCTGATTTTACCAGAATTAAGCTAATCCAACTGTAGGGAACATAATCCTTCACTTCTGGAGCAGAGATCAGTTTATGTACCTGACTGTATACCACTGCTACCTGATGAGAGACAGTAATATCAACAATATGCAGTTCAGGAATAAAATCAAGTTAGATTACAGTGTTCTAGACAAAAACACCCAACTCTAAAGCATTAAAATAATTATTTAATTGACAATTTAGAACACAATACAGCTTAGAATGTATACATTTGTTTATATAACTTAGATTTCTGAAAGAAAGAACCATGCACAAACCATAGCAAAACCTTTTAGTCCATCATTCTCAAATATCTCTGTAAACTGGTCCCTACAGTATGCAAAAGAAGCACTGTCACACCTAAATATGTAATTTACAGAAATTCTTGAATAAAAAATTATTTTTATATCAGTGAACATGCTATGTAATTATCTTTAAACTATAACATGGAAACTTTACTATTGCTCAAGGATCAGAGGTTGAGAACCATAGCACAACAGAATAACAACACAGATCAACAATTACTGTGGTTTTTACAGTTAAGATGAAATTAAATAATTTAATACAACCACATGTGCAATTGTAGTAACTTCTTTGAAATTATTCTTTAGTATGTTTCATTGTACTTTAAAAACTCTATTATTAATCATTATTCTTAACATTCTTACTATAAATTAATATGACGGCAATACAGCATTTGCTTATGAGATGCCAAAATTAATGTCCATTACACTCAAAACAGTGAAATGAATGTTACATTTACAGCCAACCATGAATAAACTCAACCACAATTCACAATAAAATAACAAAAAAGACATAACAACAGGTAAAACATAGAATTTAAAATTGCGAATATGACTAAAAATAGATAAGAGAAAGAAAATTTGGTCAGCATTTTTGTTAAAGGCTATTTCATTGAGTAATACAAAAACCATAAACTGATGATTTTAAAATTATCATAACTTCTAATCTAAGTGTAGCTATACAATTACTTTAGTTTATTTACTAAAAAAGATATATATACATAGTTACAAAACTGCAAGACTCACCTCTGCAGCTTCTTGTGCTATATCCAAACAGCCTTCAATACCTTGTTTATCAATGTTGCTCAAAATCAGTTTCTCAAACAAACATTCTCTTGTCTGTGCCTGTTTTATTTATTTTAAATATTGACATTAGTGCTAATTTAATTTCAGAAATATTCTAAAGCGTGAAACTGTTTGTTCTAAATGTCTTTAAAAATAGTAAACAGAAATATTTGCACTGAAAACATCAATAAAGGTGAAGAAACAAAATCTATTACTCCATATAAAAAACGTATGGATTGGAACAAAAAATGCTTTAGGAAAGAACAAAATATAGTTGACTTAAAAACATATAGATACATTTAAATACATGCACATTACTTTATACACTTTGAACTGTAGAAAGAGGGCATTTAAAGGTGCAACTAGTTCTTAAAAAATTGCTATATTATAAACTTCTGTTTTATGTGAACAAAGCAATTTAATAAACGTCATTATTAAAATCAAAGGGAATGGATTACAAAGGTAAGTTCAAAATCAAGAGTAGATTGTTTATTTCATTTAAATCAAACTATTGTTAAGAACTACAGTCTACATGAGAACAAAAATCAATTCTAATAAAACATGCCAGCATAAGATGTGTAAGTGTTTGTAAGGTATCTGGAGCAAGGTCCATGCTTGGAGCATTACTAAAATTTTCCTTAATGTAGTGAAACATTCCTGCTGCTCTCAAAAAATTATCTACTGCATCATCAGCAGCTGAACTCTTTGTCCGATCCTAGAAAAAAAGAGAAGCATGACTTAAATATTAATGTTCACAAAACTGGTTTAAGTCATAGATTTTCAAACCTGGTTTATCTATATTATTTAACAAACACAATAATACTTACAATATTCAGCTAGCTAATTCTGACAAATAATAAATACAACTGTCAGGAGAGATAAAAAATGGTTTCAACAAATCAAATTTTGAACAATTTATAAACTGAGGGGCATGTATTTCATGTACAGAAGATAGTTTGTTTTCAATGTACTTTTACTTAGATAGTTTAAAACATTTGAATCAACAAACACAAAAATGAACTTCAATAAAATCAAAGAGTAGATGGAAAACATCAAAAAGAGCACACTATTAAAACATCATTGTTACTTGTGACACTACCCTATGGTATAACATCAATAGGCCATGGTAATGTACTATCAACTTCCAAAAAAAACTGTGCCTGTTCTCAGAACTTAAGTGAAGTACAGCTTGGTATTAGGAAAGGTAGAGGTTGCATCAATGTAATATTTTCAATTAAGACAACTTAGCGAGAAGGCCAGTGAACATGAAAAAAAACTGAATATTGTCTTTATAGAGCATTCATTAATATTAATAGAAATACATTATGGAACATATTTGAAGACTGAGATGCCAGGTCAGCTCTAAGACAACATAAGGGCAATATATGCAGACAGTAAAGGTGCTATGAGAACTGTAAATGGTTTAACTAACTGGTTCTAAGTATCATCTGGAATGAGACAAGGCTGTGTCTTATCCTCTCTTTTATTAACCGTTTCTATGGATCAGAATATCAAACAAGCACATCTAACTCCAAAAACCTTAAAGAAACGTCTTCTTGCTGGTGATCAAAGTTTGATACACCTGACTGAGGAAGACCATGTAAGTAACTTCAACAACAATTGCTAAAGGTGTGATATGAAAATCAGAACAGGAAAAACAGAAGCAATGTTAGTAAGTAATACACCACACCAGTTAAATGTCAATATTAATAATGCCAGGTTACAGCAGGACAATTATTTTAAATAGATAGCAAGTATTTTCACAGAAGGCTGAAAAATACATAGAAACATCAAAATAAGAATGAAAATTGAGTTATGTAAACTACCAGTTAAAACCTCTCCTCAAACATCCAAATGTTCTGAGGGAAATAAAGTGGAAGTTAAAAAAACATCTTTTGTACCAACCTCATATTATCAATGTATATCTGGACTCTTCATAAAAATTAAGAAAGGAAAATCATCACTTGTGAGATGAGATGCTTATGGAAATATACTGACATGACCATAAGAGACAAATGTAAAGGTCAGAGAAATAGTTAGACTAACCCTAATTAGTAAATACATTGAGAATCAAAGAATTAAGTAGCATAGTAAAATGGTGAGAATGAATGTAGCCCAAACAACCAATAATTCAAACATATAATAACAAAATAGGGACTGAGACTGAATAAACAATAAACACAGCCTTACACTGGCCCAGGCATCTCAACTTGCTTTGGAATGACAACTGTATCTCCTACATCTCTTAATGGCATATGTGGAAAGAGAAAATGAAGTAAGCAAGTTTAAATATTATTCCATTGATTGAGGCAGCGGTAGCCTATTTCCACTTCTCTAGTGCAACTAGTTGCAACTACGAAAGTTGTTTTATTACTAACGGTCATGCATGTATTTTATCAAATTTTCATTGGCAAATGTAGTAGTCAATCTAATCTAAAATTTTGAGAAATTAAAGTTTCTTAACACTCCTGAATACTGACTAAGTGGCTGGTACAATTTAGTTTTTATAATTAATTTGTTAAAAGTGAAGTTCTATCATATACCACCTTCTAAAATTACAATCATAATAATACATTTCAAATTTTTGACATTAGCAATTTGTTTTTACTGGTATCATAAGTAATTTACAAAGTGTAGAACTGAAATTAGTGTAAATTCTTTTTTTATTGTTTTTCAAAGAGTAAAAATAGTCTTTTTCTTAAGATTTAAAACATGTTTGCTCTTTTTCTAATAAAAGGTTTAATTTCTCTTTCTGTTTTACCTTTAGTATTTTTTTGGACAGTTGATGAAGAAAATGTTACTTTCATAATAAGTAGAGCCTCAGATTTCATTTTAAAATTACTTAAAACCCTTTTTCTATTATGCTTGCAGTTACATTTCTTTTGCATTACCTATTCATGAAGTCACATTATGCCTTTGATGTAAATTAGGGTTTAACCTATTATATGTTTAAGCTTATTAAGTTGAGTAATACCAGAGAAGAGTACATCTGTACAGAGTTATTAAGCCCTCAAAACATTGTCTTTCTTAAACATTTTGAGTTCGTGATGTGTTTTAATTGTTTTCTAAATTATTTGAAAATTTTTTAGTTGTCTCTTTATCCTACCTGTTTAGCTCCTATTTGAGTGTACACAGCTGCAATGTTAAAAAGAATGCTAGCTTTTTCAAAAGCCACAGTTTTCTGGATGCTTGGAACACCTGTTAAAGAATCAAACCTGAAAGACAGGATCTTTTTTATTATTATATTCATTTAGTGATGTGATTTAGTATACCAAAAATTAAGATCTCATTTATTTTTATTTTATATCTCTAGAAAAGTTAACATTTACAAATAATACTACATTAAAAACGTGTTTTTATAAACTAGTACTCACATTTTGCAAGTTATAACTTCTTTTCTGAAAAAGTTATAAATTTTAAACCACTATTTGTTTGCCTCAATTGTAACAAATGATAAAACTATAAAATTAAGTACATAATACTAGAAAACAATTCTTAAAATATTTTCAATTTTAGGACTATTAAACTGAATTAAAAAAGTTACCCACATCCCACATTATGTACAACAGACCACTTTGAACATCACTTTTAAGATAAACTTTGTACATAATATTTTACAATGAAAAGTTAACTTCTAAAAGAAAGCAATATTACTATAAATATCATGTGGAAAAAAATATACTTGAATAAATGAATGTATTATGTTAAAAAATAATTCAATGTTCAATAATTTAAGTGATTGCTTCATATTATGTAGCCATAATTTTAAGATACTCGAAAAAGTAAGGACAAAAAAAACAACAACATAGGTATGATAATGAAAACCATAAGAAGGTTATTGTTATAGAAAATTATTTAGCAAAGCATGTGAACAGAATAGTCTGTGGGTTAAATAGGTAAAAAAGAATTAGATTATGTTATCCATTAGCAAGGATGAAGGATGTAAACAACAGTGTAAGTGATGTAGTAAAGGTAAGGTATTCATGAAAAACATGACTTGTCTGTTAGTCTTTACTTCTCAAAATTAATGAATATCATTAATTATATTAAAGATAAAATTGAATTAAAGGATAAATAATGAGCATATAAAATCACTTGTTAATTAAATTATTTTAGACAAATAGAAATATGAAGTTTCAATTTAATGAACACAAAATTGCAAGTGAGGAAACTGAAAACTAGCGATTCAGTCAATAACCAAATATGTGGAACTTTTCAACATTGAATGGAACGAGATTCAAACATGTAAAGAAACTAAAATAAAAAATGAACTAAACATAACAGAATCTGTAGAAATTGTTAAACAAAAAATGGCTTTGAAATGAGAACTAGGCACAAGTGCCACATAAATGTATTTTTGGTGATCTATTCTTTAGAGGGCATTATATAAGTGTAAAGTACACACATACAATTGCTTGTATGAAAATGAAATTTCCTTCATTTATCAGTGAAACAAGTAGAGTTTCAGTTAAATATTTTGCTTTTAACTTTATAGAATAAATTATTATACAATTTAAAACATTGAAGTTCTTACACAATTAATGATACAAGATGGTATCTGTCCACTGTTCAAAGACTTAGAAAATAAAGTCTTTGAACAGTGGACAGGTGCCAAAAGATTGGAAGTTGGTTAATATTAATCATCTTTTCTGAGGAAGCAATAGAAATTGTCCCAGTAATTATAGGCCTATTAATTTTACTTGGCAAAATCATTACACAATGTTTAAGTTTTGTGGAATTATCAGCATACTTCACAAGGTTAAATCTTGCCTTACCACTCTTTTAACATTCTTTTAAAGATTGTCGTTAATATAAATGAAGGTACAAATGTAAATTTAACTTTTCTACATTTTCAGAAAACAGTTTACAGGTGACACATAAAAGGCTTTTTTTTAAATGTTCTTTACAGATATGGAAGATAATTTGGCACTTTTGATGGAAAACTGGCTAGATGCAAGAAAATAGAGAATGTTATAATGGGAATTCAGTCAGTTTGCATGGATTAATATCATAAGTGGACTTCAGTGCTTAGTGTTAGAAGATTCACTCTTTTTAATCTATCTATATCAATAACACAGATGAAGGAACAGTTAATAGATTACATACAATTACTGATAATGTTACCTTTTCAGTATTGTTGGCTGTGAAAAGGATAATGTTACTTTACAAAAGGATCTGTATTATTTGTTTTGTTGGGCTAATAGATGATAGGTGGCTTAAATTATAATAAATGTAAGGGAATGCAAGTTGGACATCACAATTTTAATTATGAGTATAATACTGAAGGGAGTAACCTTAACAGTGTAATGGAAGAACAAGACCTTGGTTTTCTGGTTGATTAGTCTCTTAAGCCCTTCACACAATGTGCTGTTGGTAGTGGCTGGGCAAACAAGATTTTAGACTATATCTATAGAAATATTGAAGACAACCCTGATGATATCATAGTGTCATTGTACAGGTCCCTGGCTTGCCCACATTTTTGAATACTGCATTTGGTCTTAACTTCTTATCTTAGAAAAGAGATTTAATTGTTGCAATGGTTCAAAGGAGAGTTACTAAATTATACCTAGGATGGAAAGACACCAATATAAGAAACATTTAAAATCTGTGAATTTGTTTTCTTTTGAAAAAAAGAAGACTTAAAGGGGTTCTGATCGAGTAGAACCAAGTGCCAAACCATCATCTTTTCTTATGCTTATTGGTAAGAACAGTAGAACTAAGGAACATAAATATAAATTTTGGAAGACTAGGAGTCATCTTCTACTAAGACAGCTTTATATTTCTAACAGGGAGGGTGGCTTTCGAATGTGGTAAATGTAGTTAATTTAAGGGAAAGCTTGATAAATTAAATATTTAAATAACAGGTTGAGTTTTTTCATATTTAATTTAATGGATAGGACTGTCTACATAGACAAAAATGTTTCTTGTTCTCCTTTAATGCTATATTAATTAACTTGCTCATTCACCAAGGTTCTTCAAGAAATATTGTTCTCAGAAACAATGGTGTTTCTTTATACTTAGTTTCATTAATCATAGTTAATTAGTGTTTGGAATAATTCACATTTATAATTATTTTACACTGTTTGCTAATTTTGGACTAAATTAAATCTTAAGATGGCCAAACTTCACAAGATATGAATAAGGCTATATTTGAAAGTTCCATTAACAACAAGAAAATAGTAAATTCGATGCATTTCATTCATTACAGGTTTTTTGTACTGATTCATAATATTAAATGCTTCCAGTCAATTTTTCTTAGTACAAGTGGTTAAATCTACTTGAATTAACAAAATATCAAATTATCACAATATACAAATAGAAAAAGAACAATGGATATTATCATTGCAGTAAATACAAATTACAACTAATTTTGCCCACTTACCATTCAAAGTAAATACCCATACTTCGATGCGAGGGAAAAAATCTCCTTTCCACATAATACAAAAGATTATAATATTGAAAGAGCAATAAAACTCCACTTGGATCTCTTGCAGGAGTTTTGCAAGCCTTAAAGAAAATATCACCATTTTGTAAACATATTTTCCTTAAATATTCAGTTTTATAAAATTTATAATATTGATATAGTTTTGTATGTAATTTTTTCTTTTAGTTAATTCATCATCATATTTAATGTTAATAATAAATTACAGAAAATATAAATTAAAATGAATAAATAGATAAACATTTTGAATTTTATCTAAATTATTTTAAGGTGTATCTTGTGATAAATCAATCTCAATTAATACACAAGTTATCAATAAAGGAGACAGGTACACAAAGTTTTTGAAGTGTCTTTTGCAATGGTATCTCTTGCAATGGTAATTTTTTTCATAGAATATTTACAGTTAGTCTAGTGCTTTCACTATACCTATACACCAAATTCATCTTCAATAAGTATGGATACTGCTGCTGTTTTTCTGATGTCTTGACAAACAGTCAGGATATCATCATCACATTAACAGAAACTAAAATTTAAAAAAAAAACAAACTTTAATCTAGTCCCTTAGACTAAGAAAGAAAAACGGAAACTTGCAAGGTTTTGTTTCTTGTTAAAAGGAGCTCACAGAGCTAAAAAAAAAAAACATGAAACTTGGTTTCCTACAATAGTGCCTTACAAGTCTGAACTCATGATTCTTATGCGAAATAAATGATAAAAATTTAAATATAGGCAAACTACATTTTGAAATGTCTCCAAATTATCCAAAAATGGAGCTTGTGATACAATTCAAAATGATTATTACTAACTTTGTTTTCTAACAGTTTTTCAAGGGGCATAGCAAACCCAAACTTATCTCTGTATACTTGTATGCAAAGATACTCCTTTCTTATTTTCACAACTATGTTGCTCAAAGTCTAAACTGTTTCCACCTTACAATGCATCTACATAATCCACTATCTGAAGTAGTTATGCATGTTGCCTCTGTGGCTGAGTACTGTATCACAATTACTGTATCACAAGTGGAAAGCCATTGTGCTATACAGACTTAACTAACTTGTAAATGATTAATGTGCAACTCAATCTCTCAACTGAAAGTCAACCAATTATTGTAAGCTCACAGTTTGAAACAAACTGAAAAAGCTAAATTTTGTTGATTGAATGTTAGCTTCAGATTTGCAATTGCAGAATACATGTGTTTGATACATTCTTCTTGATAATAATAAAGTTAATTCTTCTTTCCCTCATAGAATATTGCTCTGTGTATTTTAAAATTTACACTATTAACTTCTGAAAAGGGTTAATTTTGTTCAAATATTCACAGACTATGTTAACTACCAAACCATTATATTCACTTAAATTTAAAACAGTTTTAGTTTTACTTTTATCTTTATGTATGTGAAAAATATCAAATTTGTCACAAGTTATGTCTTCAATTAAAACATTTAAATGGACTGTTTATCACTCAATGTTTTTTAGAGCACTAGATATACATTAGCTTTAGTAAATAAAAGTTTATATCCCATACTACCATACAAGTACATTTAGTAAATTAAATGCATACAAATCATACACAAACACGTACTTACGCCCTACATTTTTATAGCTTCAAATGTAAAGTACTTGCAGAACTAAGAGCATTAATTTAGGGGCCTCAACTTTTAAATTAACAAACTCTCTTTTATTTAGAAACTGTTCTTCACTGGCCCTGGCCAAGATCTTAAACAAGGATCAATGGATGGGAAAATGTACAATATATTTAACAGGTAATCTTAGGTTAGAATGTTCATTCATGTGTTAATAGTTTTTGTTTAGTAAAATTAATGTAGCTCTGCTTATAGGAGAGGTAAGTAAATCTGTAAACCTCATAAAATGATTGTAAAATTGAAATTTGGTCTTTAAATCTAAAGAAAAAGCTAAGGCAGCAATTGGGCTTAAAAACAAAGCTCACTTGTATCTGTGGGCATACCCTATGAATGTTAATTTTCATCTGATTCTTGATAATATAAGAATATTTACACATATAGGCAAGTTTGATAAGTGACTACCAAATTTGTAAAATTATAATCTTACTGTCCAAAAAGTGGCTAAATTACAACATTATTTATTTCTATTAAAAAAAGAATACAATATTTTTAATGAAATATCAAACCATCAGGAAGTCACCAATCAGGATGCTCCTCACAGTTATAGTACTGAACATTGGAACTCACAACAACGATCTGGCAGGTTTGTAGCTTTTTCAAGAGGTTCACAACAAGTGGACACATCCTGAGAGCATGTTTTGAATTTTATCATGTAAAAAACAACTGAAACTTGATAGTATTGTTCACAGCATCAAATTTAATACATATTACTAGAAGAGACTATACAGCCAAATTCTAATTTGATTAACAATGACTATTCTAATACAATTAACATCTCAAAATCAGTTCTTTGAAGTTAATTAATTTAAGACACAAAACTAAACTGTTTCATTTTCTTTTGAATAGAAAGTTATATGATGAGGTCAGTGGTGTTATCATAGATTCAAGATTCGTGCTACCTTCAGCTACTTTGTTTTCATTTACAACACTGCGTGCAAGTGCTTAAAATCAATACATTATTTCACGTAGGTGGACAACACTTTCATAGTCTTTTGAAATTCTGATCAAACTTCCTGCGCAATGAAGTTTATTGCAGAAAAACAGAAGAATCATAAATTACATCTGGAAACTTTAATCGGTGATAACAATGTAAATGTGAAGTGCATCACAAACTGAAAACTATCATAGATTTCTATTTTAACTTCGCAACTTTTATTCCTAGTATTATTACACAACACAAAATATCTAGCACACATGACGATTTGCATAAAAAATTATGATATAAAAGAAACAGTGTAAAAATGATTTTCCAGATTATGTTATTGATAAAACACTTCACTGTTGTGTAAATGAATAAAATATTTACTTTGTATTATAGATATGCCTAAGTATCTTTTGGTTATTAGTCTTCCCTATTTGAGTAAATGTACTTTGATTAACAAAAATCAGCTGAAAAATATTATTCATAGGGTACATCTTCTGATACACCTGTGGTAAGAAAATATTTGTCACATTTTCCTTATATTTAAAGACCAAATTTTGATTTTACAATTGTATTTTGTTACTTACAAATTTACTTATCCCTGCTGTCAGCAAGGCTATGTTGATTCTACTATGAACAAAATTATAAATATATGTAAAAGAAGATTTGTTTACCAGTGCATGTCAGGCAAATACTTAAAGTTCTCATCCATTAAAATTTATTTATGATTTTTGGCAAGAACCAATGATGAACAAAGACTGAATAAAACTAGTTGGCCATTCATACCCTGAGGCACAAAATTAATGTTCTTTGTGTTGGAAATACACCATACACGTATATAATTGTATGCAATAGAATTTTACTCTGAAATAATTACAAGCATGAGTTCTTTGAAACTGAATGAATTTATAATGTATTTTTTGACACAATTCATCACAATACTTAAGTAAAATTGTTATCCTACAGGGTATATTCTTCCAATAATACAATGTTATGTACTTTGAGTAAAATATTTTTACAAATTCAAGTCAGATTTTTAACCCTAATTAAAGGAAAGTATATATTTGTTCTTTTCAGATTTAGTTATCTGTGGTGAACAAAGGAGTAAGAGGGGCCAACCATAGCAACACAATCACATAAAATAACACAAACCCATCGAACTGGGAAATATGTCATATACAGTTCACTTCATATTTTCAGAAATTAAAGTTAAAACTTAAAACAATTGTACTATGAAAATAATTAAAGCCAATATGCAATTAAATACCTGAAAGGGTTTCATTATTTAAAATCTGAAGCTAGTCTCAAACTGAAAGATTTTATATAAGTGATACTTGAAACTGTCAGTGTTTGATGAAACTTCACTATTACACAATTCGAAAAAAAACCAAAGATAATTGTGTATTTCACAGAAACTTCATTTATTAGTAACTATGGTTTTACCAGTAAAGACATCACCAGATCATTATAAAAAAAAAAATTAATGTGAAGCATAAAACTATGTCTTTCCTCAATTTGAAAGATCTTAATTTACCTTTTTCTCAAAATGAGTTTAATTGAAACAGTTAATATTTCTGTATCATCTACATTAATTATACCTCATGGTACCTTACATTTTTTATTCCTAATAGAGATAGATATACTATAACTTGCTTTATTCTTCTTCAATGACATCAGATCATTTTGTACACTCATGTACTATATTAAAAATTTTATAATAAATGAATATATTTGGTAACAAATTAGTTACTATATTTATAACAATTCAAATAACAAATATACTAATATTATTATAATGTAATTACCAAATGTTAGAAAGAAATGTTGTCTCTTTTAAAAGTTCATTAATATCAAAATACCCATGGAGAATTAAACCTTAAAATATATAAAATTACCTGTCGAATGTCAGCTAGTTCTTGTAAAGAACTTTCAAACTTATTGCCATCTTCACTATAGTGCTCTAAAATAAAATCCTGCAGATACAATAACACTCAAAGAATTAGAATTTTCTTACATTTGGATTCATATGATAAAAAACATTCATCAACTATTATTTTCACATTTTAAGAAAATAGAATATAAATTTTTAAGGAACTCGTAAAATAATTACTTATTCACTCCAAATCATCTATTACATAAAATTGTATATTATTTACATATTACTTGCAAATGTTACAGAAATATCTATTTATCCACAATCAAATGTGAAATATTTATATTTTCTGACACTTCATAATACATTAGAATCAAAAAATCCTATACAAAAATATTTATCATCAAGAATCCAATACTAATCAATTATAAAAAAATTGATATACTCCAGAGTTAAGTGCATGGATAAAACATGTTTCAGAGATACATTCATGGAGGAAACATGTATAAGACTAATGTGTATGAAACAAAAGTAAGATATTCAGATCAAGCATGTTTCAAAGAGGAGTAAAATCTATGAATAAAGTATATTTCAAAGTAATGTATCTGAAGAAGACTATTTTCATAGTCTTCATGATCATTACACAGCAACTTTATGTCTTTTTTGAAATCAAAGTTTCATTTGTTCTGGAATTTGCTATGGGGACAGCTGGAGTTTTTTAATTTAGTTTTAAACACCCTCTTTAATTAATGTTTTTGAACCTCTTATTTTTACAATAATAATATATCAAACTTTTAAATAATTTAACTCTATATTTTGTTACTATTGCCTAATTCTTTTATTTAAGGCTGCATCTTGCCTATACTACTTAAAATATTCTACATTAAACTATATAAACTGTTCATATTCTAAATATGAGACTACATTTGTAGTTTCTGTTAACATAACCCAGAAACAACTTTTAATTAAATGATTTATTCAAAAGTTTGATGCACACATCAAAACAATGTCACATTTTAATGTCATTATCTTCAAATAGTTTTGACAAAAATAGTGCCATGCACAACTCAACAAGTCTTTGAAACTACTTTTATAATTCAATTTCATAATGGTTGATTTTTGTTAATTTTCAATTTGCAATCAGAAACAACTGTGAATGTGCATCTCACCTTCTTGACTATAACTCTGAATGACCACTTCTATTATCAACTAACAATAGTTTTTGAATAAACTTTACCTTAAACACTTCTTGAAAGTCAATATCTTTTGTTTCTTTTAATCCTAATGGTATCATTGGAACCAACTGGCTAGCACTGAAATAATTATGCAAACAACTTAGAACAACTTCTACAGCACACACAAGAGTTTGGAGCAAAACTTTACAAACAAAGATAATTTTCTCAATATTAACACCTGCCACACAATCCAGCCTGGCATCTTGATGTGGATCCAAAAAAAAGTCATTACAAAAAAATATTCAAGTTGTTTAGACAAAAAGATGTGTGGTTCTATTTCTGAGATCTAGGTTGCTGGATCAGACCTTTGATCTGACCCAAGACCATAAAAGGCAATGTGGAGAAGTTTACTTGTAAACATAAAATAAAATGATGTAGCAATAAAAAGTGCTTCACCTGTTCTAGATACGGTTGTGAATACTACGATTTAAGTATAGCAATTAAGAAAAATCATGGGCCCAGATCAAATAAGGGAAGAACTTATTTGAAGATAACCCAACTGATCTGACACCAGCTGAATCAGACATTCATAAATTAATTACTGCGATGACAGTGAAACAAATAATGGGCACAACAGTATTGTTATCTTCAAATAGATGAACTGGAATCATATTTAAGAAATCATTTGTTTTAATATTTTATGGAACTAACAGTACAGTGAAGCCCAAAGATACATTGTTCAAGTTTAAGCAGATGCCTGATGCATTAGAAGGTAATTTCCCAAGCAATCCTCATTTTCAAAACAACATTTCTGCAACGAAGCATAAATACAAAAAGGACAGAATGGTATCATTGTAGTATAATTCATATAGATTTCATTATATTTTCAATATTTAATTTTACATTTCAGATCTTGTGTCAAGCTTCATTAAAAGAGATCTACTGATATACCCCCAAAGTCATTGGTTTATCAAATGACCATCCTAAGTTCTATACTAAAAGATGCTGGGCTAGCTCATGTGGCATACATTAAAAACCTAATGACAGAACAAAACCCAGTCAGTAGTTAAGCACACTGATTACATTTATTTAACTATATAAAAAAACCCAAGAATGTTAAATTTTGACAGACTGAAAGTAATTCAAGAAATCTAACTATAACCTAAATTAAAACAAAAGAAAGATTTTATTAGTTAACATCTTCCTCTCATATCACAAGAAAAAATATTTAATGACATAAAATGTAAGTATTATAGCACGAAACAAAGCTTCAAAAGTTTTTAAACCAAAAAAAAAACAAAAGAATTGCGTGGCTCAAAACAAATATCTTATGTCTTTTAATGCTCATCAAAAGTAACTACATCATGGTAATTACAAAAACAACCTTTACTTAAAATAGTATTACACTAATTTTTAAAACTGGTCATAAACATTGCACCATACTATTATCTTTAACACAGTTTATGTACCAGCTTATTCCTTAACAAACAAATCACTGCAACAAATCAATACAGTATAAATGTGCCAGCTTAGTCCTTAATGATAAACATTATATGAAACTCATCACTAGTTAAAAAGTTATGAAATTGTATTACTTATTAAGACACTGTATCAAATTCTATTCCCTAACAAAATTATTATGATTTGACTGTAATTTAATTTATATACTTGTATTATTGCCACATGATGTACATAATTGCTATATAAAACAATATAGTAATCCTTAAAAATAGCCAAGATATGTTAAGAAAAGCCAAATGCATATTTAGAAATAGTAAACACTACAAAAAAAAATCAAACAACTTGGATAAATATTTACAGCAGAGAAAATAAACATGTTTATAATCAATGAACCTTTATTTAAAAAAAACAAACAGACTATGTATTATTCAATTAGCTTCAAAAATAATAAATGATAAATCAGAAAAAGTACCTTTCATTCTGATAAATCTGTACTGAACTGTTCATTTCTGCAAGTTGTTCTTTGAGTAACTGCAAATTGGAATTAACAAAACTCAGCTCAAGAGCAACTGTTTCCCGCATTTTCTTGTTGGAAGTTGCTCTGAAATGTAGATCCAACAGATCTGAGCAAAACTTTAAGTGAAGTTCGATAATTATTATTACATAGATATGACTAAAATATCTTAGTCATTTCTCTAATACAAGTTAATTTGTAAAGTACATTTAAAAAATATAGCATAACAATACATACTTATTTTTCAAATTAATTAATCAAATCACACTGGAAAAGAAAGATCATGAAACTGAAAGAGTTCATGCACATTTGTACAATGTGAAAAATAACACTACATCCAGGTCTCACAGAAGTACAAGACTGGGACATTCTTATCAATATGCTTGAATACCATGACAGGAAAATTATCATCACTTATGTACAAATTTCTTTACATTTTAAATACCCTTTTGTATTACCAGCAAATACTGTAATAATAAGGATTCGACATGACTAAATAACGACAGGATTTTGAAGGTATATTTAACACCTTAATGCCATTATAACACTACCTAAACATTGACATATCCCTATGTCCACATGCACTTAAAAACACAAACACATTTTTCTCATTCAAAAATTTCTTGCAGAGAACAAAAAAAACAAACTGAAAATATCAAATGCTCTTGTAACCATTCTTCTGATACATACCAAATGTGATAATTAACTACAAAATTTATATTCTAAATGGATTCAAGTAAAACTTGTTTTATGAATTAAAATGTCCTTTACAGATTACAGTAAATGAAATTAATGTGTCTTATATGTCACTTCACTGACTTTAATATAAGTAGCTTGTAGATACACCTGCCAACTAAAAATAATACATTCTGTGTTCAGAACATGTAGCAGCAAACATATTGATGGATAACTCCTCTACATGGATGTCCTAGATCTGAACGTATTTTCAACAGCTTGTGTTTACTGAGGCAAGTTTCATGTGAGACAGAACTGGTAGATATATTACTCTACACATTGGTTTGATTGAGCTGGTTTTGTTTCTCAAACTATTTCAAAACTAGGTCAAATACTAGCATCTACAAAAAATATAGTTTATGTATTAGCTTATCCCTTAATAACAAACTTTCACCTTTAATTAATAGTTTATGTACCAGCTTAGTCCTTAATAACAAATATTTTATGAAACTGTCATTACTAGTAAAAAGTTATCATACTAACAATATTTGATCCTACATCAATACTGGAGAAATAATTAATGCCTTTCACTGCCATGTTTATTAATAAGTACTTCATCTGGTCAGGGTTTTTTGCTTTTTACATCTATCTGAGCTACAGTTATCCCTCTTGGATAATGCTCACTGTCAGTTCATTCAAGTATTTCCTATTCTTTGTATACCATGTATATCAATTCCTGTTTCCACCATTATATTGTCCCTCCATCTTCCCTTTATACCCCCTTATAGGTTGCCATTTCATAGTTCTTAATGTCTACCTATTATTTAAATACCTAGCTACATGCCCATCCAATTCAGTTCTTAGAATGAACCTTACTGCACCTATTATACGTGTTTTTCTTACATGAGAAGGGAGACAAGCAAGATACAAAAAAATTTGTTATATACACGATAAAACAAATAACAAGATGCACAACAGAAGCGTTTCAAATACAATTGGCAGCATTGTAGTACTGACAGCAAACTCAAAACTGAAAAACCATTAAATTATTATTAACATTAATATCAAATAACCGTAGAAAAATGATGGACTTCACAAGTGACATTATTTCAGGGCGAAAAATATCTTTTTAATTATCACTCTTTGATTTCCTATATTAACCTTATGTAATTTGTTGGAATCAAAGCATGCCATTCACAACAGCATTTAATGTTAGTTATCAAAGTTTATTTAGATTTCCAATTTTACAACACTTCACATTAAAGTAGAGAAAATACCAGATATGACATATAGAGATAGATTTTGAAAAAAAAAAAAAAGAACTTTAGATGTACAGGGTGGCCCGTAAGTCCCTACCCATCCATATATCTTATGTATCCAGTGCATCTATGTGCTATCCCTCATTCTCGCTGCATAATATTATGTCACAATACGCTCTTCAAGTGTAAATGGACTTACATCGGCCATGTTTCTTTGAAAAAATAGAAACAAATTTATAATACATGCGTAACTGAATAGAACATAACAACATATGGATGGTAGGGACTTACGGGCCATCCTGTACATTTGGCAACTTGTAGAAGTTAGGCATGTGTAATATGCAAATCGTATGATAGAAAAAAAATTAATTTTTCAGATGCACATCATCTTGAACTTGTCAGAGTTCTGTGTTGGACTGATTTTATCAGTTCACAAACATATCTTTAGCACAAATACTTTATTAATACATCTAAGATTTTGTGTACAATAGACTTAAATTTTTTTACCAACAGCTTGCCACATGGTAAATTTGGAGTTATACTGAACATTAACTCTCCAGAATGGAGCTGATCCTGTGCACATTCAGTTCAGCAAATAAAAGATATAAAAGATCACTCGAGCTGAACTGAGATGCTCATTAGGTATATGGTCATATGGACTTCAGTTTCTTTGACTATCTTTTTGATGAAAATAGACAATGAGTTTACAAAATGTCTGGAAAAAGATGAATATTCTTTCATAACAAAAGTCTTCATTTTACATATGGAAATGCTCATCCAGATGTGTTTGGATGTAGATTTAATGTTCCTTGCTATATTTCAATGCTTTATAAACTATAAGCATATCATCTGTGGTGCCCCAACACATACCTGTTGCGACATTCTATTGTAAAGTGAAGTTGGTCTAACACATACCTGTTGTGACATTCTATTGTAAAGTGAAGTTGGTCCAACACATACCTGTTGTGACATTCTATTGTAAAGTGAAGTTGGTCCAACACATACCTGTTGTGACATTCTATTGTAAAGTGAAGTTGATCCAACACATACCTGTTGTGACATTCTATTGTAAAGTGAAGTTGGTCCAACAAATACCTGTTGTGACATTCTATTGGAAAGTGAAAATTTGCAATTTTCTTAACATTGAAGAACCACCCTGAACATGTCATAAATATCACACAGTACACTGACTACAATTTTAAAAAAATGTTAACAGTGTATAAAATAATGTTGAAATTTATAGACTGTAAAAATGTTACAAGAACTGTTGAAAAATCTAAGCACTGCCCTGTTTACAGTACTGTGTGTGTCATTATGATCTAATTTATTACAAGAAGGATACAGCCATGTTGGAAAGCTTGCAGTGATGAGTATGTTTTGCCTTTTTATTTTTTTTAGTAAAGTCACTTTGAGCTATCAGCTGTGTACAACAAGGGAAATTGAAATTTTAGCACTCTAAATCCATAAATTTATTGCTGTCCCACTAGGGGATTGCAGTAATGGAATACTATAATTATATCCAACTTATGAAGTTTGATCTTTAATGAAAATTTCAAACATTAGGACTTTGTTTTTTTCTAAAGTGCAGGAGAATATGACACTACATGGTTTGGTGTTCAATCTTCTTGTCAAAAGTCAGAGTATGAAAATTAATATATGAATAAAAACTTCAAAATCAAGGCAACAAATTTAATGTTTGAAGTAAATATTTTAGCTGAATTATATACCACCTTACAGAATGGTTTATCTTATGATGAGGTAAACATTGTTAACATAAATGAATTTATCTTTGGTACATAGCAAAGCTCTGCTCTCATCAACTAGTTGTTCTTTTGTATTGTTTATTTAAATCTGTTAAGTAGAAAAGTGACCTTGCAAGGTGAAGCAATGAATATCTGTTACCTTGCTCACTGTATCTTAAGTTATTGTTTGTACAAATAATTATAAGTGCCAGTGACCAAAAATAAAGTATTTTCAAGTCTGTGTTGAGTGTAACTTAATGATGACTTGAATTATGAATTCAGCACAGCATGTTATATTCCATTAATATCATTCATGGCAGTAATTTAAATTCATAATTGCAGCATATTTAATAAAACTGTAATGTTTTACTGCCTAATTAAGTACTAATTTACGTCAAAACTAACATATGGTCATATCTCAGGTCATTTGCAATTTTATCAATTAACAATCAAGGAAGCCTAGACAGGTTGGACAGGTTTTATCTATACTATTAATCTTTCAGTCATCAAAAGTTGTATAATTATTATTTATAACTTCTTTGCATCTAGACTTAAACAAAACAAACTGGTTTTGTCAGTTCATGTTACTACCACAGTTGAACCTCACTAAAAACCTTGACCAGTATTTTTTGGTTCACCAGCCATATTTATATTCAATAATTTAGGCAAAAATATATTTCTTTCTCATCAACTGAACTTGTTTAATTTGATTAAACAGCACTATAGAGATAACATTATGAAATTTAAAAGCTTGTACAGTCAATAAGAAAATATGCAAGTCAGAAATTTAGATAAGAATATTAATAACCAATAATTGTGTTATTTTTCATTTATAAATAAAGAGTATATTCTGAAAAGTAAAGGAATAAATAGTGACATCCAAACAATTAAATTATGCTTAAAATAAGATGAAGCTATCTATAATACTTGTACTTTCAAGTTAGAAAAACATCTACAGTCGTTTTTCATTGGTTGGATAACTTGTTACTTTTATTTATTATTATTATTATTATTATCATTTCAGAGGTACAATCAAATCCTGTATCATGTAACACTATACTAGTAATATAATGTATTAACTTCAACATAAATTATATATTAACTCCTCAATAGATATAGATTTCAGCTCAATATATTAACTGTATAACAGACCAAATTATAATTAATCACAAATGTGCAATTTTCTGAGCTCTTCTCAAAATATAACATTTCAATAACATTTAAACATGTTTCAGTGACACAGTTAAGATTATAAATAAGAATGAACTACTGAAAAGATTTATAACATTTAGTTGAACTCCTCATTACAATATTTCATGAGTGTTGCCATTATTGAGTAAACTGATACAGCTCAATCATCTACATTCTTGTTGAATGCCTTTTCTAATCAAGCTAACAAAAGGTTTTCAAATCCTGCATAAACATATTAGTTTCATGATTGTATAAATTAACATTTTCCCAAATAATGCTCTTTATCAAAGTGTTAAAAACAAGTATTAGAAACTTTAGCTACATAACCACAGAATCTTTAGTTTTCCAATTTACCAAGATGAGAATCTACATGTAACCTTTATACAGTATGGAGGAGCATTAAAGATAAACAGACTTTTGTGGATTTGAAGTGAATCAATTCTAAAGTTTGATTTTAAAACTACAGAATTTTACTTGTAAGATTAATCTTTTAAAAGCATTTCTCAAGGGTAAATTTATTATTACTTAACTTTAATTTAAAAAAAGGAAGTGTTAATATTTAATACAATGCAGAGTTTAAAAGTTGTTTAAACATTTTAAATGAAGATACAAGTTTGTTAAAATCTGAACTTCATTGTGATATTCATCTTTTGACTTTCACAAAAGTTTTAGTAAGAGAAGACATAATATATTTGGCATTTAGGTTCTATTTAATATGCAAAGAATTGTTACACTTGACATTATCTTCTGTAAAACAATAAACCTTTTGTACTTGTATCAAGGATCAGTACACACGGTGACAGTGTTCCTGTCTGTAATGACAAATCAAAGTACCAATTAAAACATATCAAACTACTACAAAACAACCTTGTAAATATAATACTAGTATTATTAATAGATACCACCACCACAAGAAAACCTCAGTTTCAAAATGAAACATAAAGAGTGATAAAATTCACACTTAATACTAATTATCTAATCTCTGACTAACAGGTTTCTTTTCAAAGCAGTCTGCATACAGTTTCCGTTTACTTTAATTTCCTAGAGCTAAGTGACAGATTTAAGTTACTTGAAAAGTTTTTCTGCCCCGTTCCTCATCATCATCTGCTTGTTGATTTCTTGATTCAGTTTGGCTCTGCGGTGTTGGAGCTTGCCCCGACACGTGGCTGCTCGAGGATCTGAGCCCTATCAAAATACATGATAAGCAAAAGTTCAAATCACGTGAAATACAAACACAAGGAAAGACTGAAATATCATGCAAGTATCAATTTCACAAAAATGTGTGTAAATAAAGGCTCAAGTGAAAAGTACTACAAATTAATACAGAGAATAGAGAAGCACCTAGAAACTATGGATTTTGAAAAAAGGCATAAATTTGCTGAAACACAAATTGCCAACAAAACATTGAAAACATGATAGCCAATTCAATCTTCTATAAAATAAATCTACAAGAAAAAACAAACATTTTTATTCCAATTAATATTTAATAATATATTCAACAAGTTACATACTTAAGTATTTAAACCCACTTATGTACAAGTTGCATGAATTATAAAAATTCTTTACATACGGTCTTTATTATTTACAATATCACTTATGAAAGTCAATATTTATTTCATATTTTGTAACTGCTAAAGATTAGTGACAAGCTTTTCTTGTACCTTAAGTAATGTACAAAAGTTACAAATATGTTATCCACTTATCACATTGAAATGCATCATACAACTTAACACTACTATCTAACATTTTACTTTTACAATTGTTCTTAAAGACTAGCCCCACTCCACACGAATCAAATGTGCTGCTGTTTGTTAAAGGCATCAGATTATTTATTGAATCTTTCCTGATTAATGCTTCTTTTCAATAAAATTTCAACAACAAAAAAACATTTCCATTGAGAATTAACTACACTTTATAAAAATAACAAGTACTTATCCTCAGTGATAGGTAAGGTTATTCTACCATTTTAAATCTTTTTAATGGACTTTAAAAAGAAAGTCAACTGTACTGTATTTTTGCCAAAGCTCTACGTTACTCATACCTTGCACCTTAAAAAGTAATTCTTGAACATTTCAGTCATGCTGAACAATTTAGTATAAAATATCTGCCTGCTAAATAAAATATGGCATCAACATTATTCATAACTGTTCTCCTGTGATTTCAAAAGTGAATATTGAACTTTGCCTGTGTGGACAGCTTTACATACTGGACACAAATAAATGCTGAGGTAGACACTGCATTTCACTATAACAATATTTCAGGTTTTTGTTTTGCACTTTTAATTTCCAGTTCCATTAACCTCAATTTTGTGGCCATAATCATGCGCTATTAGCCAGCATAACAATTTTCATTATGACACCTCTTCATTACAAATCTTATGGACTTTTCAAAGATTTACACTTATAACCGGCAGTGGTTCCCATCAGAGCTGTTCCTAAGGGTCTTTTTTAAAGCTGCATAATTATATTTTAACTTTATCATTTTTACTACACAATGCTTTATTGCACCTTTTATTTATTTATACACACACCAAACACAGGCCTAGTAACAATTGGTTCAAATTAATTTATCAACTCTCAAGTGCAATTTCATAATCTTAAATATATATTTATCATCAACTTCAACTTACTATACAGGTAAACTTTCAACTGCACTTTTTTTTTTTTTTTTTTTACAGGTGCACAATTTGTAATCAACTACACACTAGGAAAAAACCTTGTTTCCATGGTCATGTTTAAGCTTACTGTTAGAAATACACGATTTTTCCATTTGAAGATTAATACCAGAATATTATTCATCTTATATTATCCAAATGTTAATGTAAGTTATTTTTAAGAACTGACAGGTATGGTAAATTTGCTTATGTAACTATTTACAAATTAATTACTGCATAGTTCCATTACTGCAAATTGATGTCATGTTACTCAAACTTCTTGAAATTTTGTTATAGCTTTAAGTAAGTTTTACAACATAATGTTTTGTTGTGCAATATATATGTATGTATGTCAGTAAAATTGTAAATGAAGTTAAAATGCATGATTGAGAGTTTAGCTAAAACCATCATACAGTGGTGATTTCTAAAGTGACTTTCACAGATTATATTGTATTAACAGAGTGAGGAAAATAATGTCTTGTCAAAGGGTGTTCTAAAGCTATTGAATACGTATAGGTAGATGGACAAAAATGAGAATTATTTAATGCTTTTGATACAACTGTGACACCAAGTAGTGTAACAAAGCCTTGTACATACATTTGACTTGTTTTGAGTATACCATTTTAAAATAAAATAAATTGATTGTGTGCTGTCCATTCATTGTTGAAATTTATCATCAACAAGAATGTGATCAAATAGAAGCCTGATACTGGTCAAATAGCATTACTGCAAGGGTATAAAATTGCTGTGATTCTGGTTCCTTTGGAGATCTTTCTCACAAAACAATTTTGAGACATGAATAGAAGCTTCCAATCTTTCAACACCTTGCTTATCATTTTGTTAATGACACCAAATGATAAGCACAATTTCATCGTAATGGTAGTTTTCATAAGATTTATTTTTCATAATGACAGCCTTCACTTTGCAGATGAGTACATTGCCATAGGGCCCAGCATGGCCAGGTGGGTTAAGACATTCAACTCATAATCTGGGGGTTGCAGGTTTGAATCCCCATCACCTGCTTGTCCTTTCAGCTGTGGGGAATTTGTAATTTGGGGGTAAATCCCACTATTCATTGGTAAAAGAGTTGCCCAAGAGTTGGCGATGGGACGTGATGACTAGCTGCCTTCATTCTAGTCTTACACTGATAAATTATGGATTAGCACAGATAGCCCTCGTGTAACTTTGTGTGAAATTCAAAAACAAACAAACAAAGCATTGCCCTAGATTAGATTAACTAGTGTGCCTTTCTAGTCCATTGCTCTCCTTACATGTTAAATGCTGGGCTGTTCAAGTTTTTCTACTTTTATCAAGATAACTGGAGGCAATTTCTTATATTATTATGTGACAGTTTGTCATTTAATTTTACATTATTTAACAAAATATTTTATAAGATAATTCTTCCTCGGAAGGGGTGTAACACATTACAAGCCAAAGTCTGTTTGTGTCTATATTGTATTTGCTATCTAATCTTCGGAAATGCCCAAAATCCAAGTATACGGGCAAATTTATCTCTCAGTTATAACTTACTAATTATTCCTCGTATTTCCAAAAATTGTATGAAACACAGTTCCACCTATACGTTTCTTAGTAATGTTACATCCACAGATGTTAATTAAAAGAATTAAAAATAACAAGTTAACACAATCGTTAACTTGAATTAACTAAATCACATTGTTGATGTTAGATTGGTCATTTATTTGCTCTGTTGCTTAAGTGTATGTGTGTGTGTTTTTATAGCAATGTCACATCGAACTATTTGCTGAGCCCACCGAGTGGAATCGAACCCCTTGACTTTAGCGTTGTAAATCCGTAGCATTATCTATGTACCAGAGAGAACTGCTAAAATGTCGAGGAAAGATAAAAAGCATTGACCTGCGTTCCTTAATATTATAAGCGCACTAATCTTGTAATTAAAGTGAGAACTTGGTTTGCATTACATTACAACTGAAACTAAGTGTGAGTCATGATGACTAGCAGTGTGTGTGTAAAACACAACAATAATCTGATTCACTGCTGAATCTATTTGTAAAGTTGCGTAGTTGATTACAAAGTATTTCATTACTTTGAAAAATTAGCTTGAGTATTTACTTAAAATTAAATGCGTAGAATTTTAATTTGTTGGCCATAAATAAATTTAGTAAAAACTAAAACATTTAAGTAATATTAATTATACTATGGATGATGCTTCTTAGCACACGAAGTAGTCCGAGTGCCATGTCTTGAGCCTAACATTTACTAAAAAACGAAACAAATTTTCGGTGGTCAGTCACTACAATCAAGATGTAAATTACGTTCACCTAGATACAGTACAAATAAATGTTAATAAAATAATATATACGCGTTAGTTGTCAAAAATTAGAAAGTTTATTTAAATCATTTTAATTAAAGATAAATATTTTCGGAGTACAAGTCCTCATTCTCATTAGCAAGCACATGTTAGTTATCTATGTGATCTCATCATTCTGTTGTGTGAACCCTACACTTATTAAATACCAATACTGCAAATAGGATATTTTAAATAATCAAAAAATATACTTTTTAAATGTAAGCAAATGAATTAAAATGGTGTTTGTGCAAATAGTATATATGTTTACTCGGTTATTAATATTTTTGATACTTGTAGTACAATAGCACACATCCTCTGTCAATTGTTTTTGCATACGCGAAGATGGCTTTCACGTTGAGTATATAATATTCATTAGTAGAGATTTTAGAAATTGCGTTATGACTAACAAAATCCTTTCAGCAGGTCCGGTTCATAAATTTTTTATAGTTTTACGAAACAGGTTATTCAACAGTTTGTCAAAAATTATGAAACTAATACCCATGTTCACTAATACGCCAACATTTCACTTTGCAAAAATTGATTTAAATTATGGCAAAATTGAAACATTGTTTATTAGTATTTTCACTCAATCAAATTCGTGCTGCAGTAAACATTTTACTTACTTGCGGATACTTGTTGCGTTTCCCACATTATTAAACTGTTTCAACTAAAATTAATTTCATAAATACGTAAATAAACAACACTTCTACAACAGAAGTTTTTTTATAATATATCTATCTTAAAAAAGTATTCATTTTGTATGAATAATCACAAAAACAACTAATTTCTTCAAACACGAAATATATATACATAGGCACGTGTTAAAAAGAGGCCAATCTTCTAATAAATACAGAATAAGTAAGCCTTATAAATTTACATTGATGCAACCACTAAACCAAAACTTATTCTTACCAGTTAAGAACAATAGTTTTACTAAAACATATTTCTAAACTTTGATATACAATTTATCAAACACTTGATAAATGGCAATTCTTGAAAAATAAATACTCCACACTGCATGTTTACATACTGAAATACAAACCTACTGTAACTAATTAATATTATTACACACTGAAGTCTCAGAAATAATGTTTTATTTATTATCCCAACTGCATGAAGGGGTGCTCTATAAAGACATGGAAGCTGAGGAGTGAAAAGTCAAATTTAATTCGTTCTTAAGCATCCACCTTTTTAATAACTCGGAGTAATATTTAATATTAATGTACAAATTAAGATGAGTAAATTACGCTATTTTCATTCGAATGTTCTGTTAGAAAAGGCAGAAACAAGTACAAGGGTGTGACTAAAATTGACACTTGACACAAAGCATGCACTTTTTTCTTATCACCCCTGGTACTTATGTTAAAAGAAAATTGAAGATATATATATATATACGAGATATTACCTTTCTACAGATAAAAATAATGCAATCCGACATTCTAATATCGTGACGAACAGTTACGCTGTATTCCTTGAAATCAGTTGTTTTCAAATCCACCTTAACGAATCGTTCACGTTTCAGGAACCATACAACTTCAAGTTTCGCCACAACACTAAAGGTTTATCAAGTTTCAGTAACGTAACAGGCCACAAAATATGGTAAAACCAGTGTAAATGAACCACAAGGAAATCGCGCTCAGTACTAGCTGCGATGGTATTATTCTTCAGTATTTCTTTTTGGAACTCGTAGTTTTCGCCAGTATTCTCTGCTGCAGGTGTTACGCTGAGCCTATACCATGTCCTGATTAAATCGCACAAACACGCAAAATTTTACTTCCAGATAGCAAGTTAAACTTTAAAACGAAAAGGAAAAAGAGAGGCAAAAACACTGCAATATGCATTAAATGAATTTTGTTCAGATTCTAGACGTATATAAAAATCTAACAATTATTAATAATGTTCACCTGCTAATATAGTCTGAAACCACACAATCTAAC
The DNA here is from genome assembly GCF_004210375.1 of Tachypleus tridentatus. NCBI lineage: Eukaryota > Metazoa > Arthropoda > Merostomata > Xiphosura > Limulidae > Tachypleus > Tachypleus tridentatus. Next base: position 4,928,784 of record NC_134835.1, on the reverse strand, counting down.
TAAAAACCTGTGCCCGTTGTGCCCAATGAACATTTTGTTATACTAACCTAATCCGCTGTTCCTAATCCAAAATGTATAAGCCTGTGTGTAGTAACATAAAACTGTTCAATAAAGCCGTTAAAAAAAAAAAAAAAAAACTCAGACAAGCACATGCAAGGAGTAGGGGATCGTCCTGGCACCTTAGCCTACTTCTAGTGGAACTACAAACCGGTTCCACTAACACGATATTTGTAAGTTCAAAGTCAAGAGTTCAACGCACAGCGTTCATTTTAGAAAAAGGATAAGAACTTTGCGCCTATCTTAATATTTTTCATAATTGTCCATCAAAAATGAAGTGTTTATGACAAAATTAACCATACGATAAATCCATGACTGTCTCACGATACACACACACACACACATATATATATATATATATACCACCACAACAAATCGATACAAACATTAAAATTTCATAATAATTAGTAAATAATAAACTTAGTCCTCAATATTTTCATAAATTTTCCATCAAAAATTACTTGCTTATGACAACATCAACCATACTATAAATCTGTAAATCAACGGCTGTCTGATGGCACACAGAGTTATATAACCGTAACATCAGTTTACACCTGTCTAAACAAATATTAAAATATCGTAATAATTGAATACTCCTATTTTCATCTTTATTATTTCCAGATTTCTTATGAATGGGTTGCCGTCAGATTGGTGGATACATAAACATGATAGATATTTAAGGACTTTGTTCAAGTTTTGATTTAGTGAATGGGACGGCTTTTACGAACCAAATGGTCTCTAGATGCCTTTGTAAAATTTTTGTTACACTTGTTGTTGTTGTTTTGGAATTTCGCACAAAGCTACTCGAGGGCTATCTGTGCTAGCCGTCCCTAATTTAGCAGTGTAAGACTAGAGGGAAGGCAGCTAGTCATCACCACCCACCGCCAACTCTTGGGCTACTCTTTTACCAACGAATAGTGGGATTGACCGTCACATTATACACCCCCACGGCTGGGAGGGCGAGCATGTTTAGCACGACGCGGGCGCGAACCCGCGACCCTCGGATTACGAGTCGCACGCCTTACGCGCTAGGCCATGCCGGGCCTTTTTTGTTACACTGCGGTGGATTCGATGTTGATGAAAGAGGTAATTTGAGATTAAGGATGAATTTACATAAATTTTATGTTAAATTTCTTGAAACTGACCATTATATGTCTGCAAACATTTTAATAAATGCATTATAACAGTATATTTAAAATTCGTAAAGAACCGTATTTTCGTTATTCCCATTTTGGCCATGAGAAATAAAAAAAGAATAATTTTCCATAAATTTTCTTGGCGTATGGATAGAGGTAAGAAGGCGAAAGTGACGTATGATTTCTTAGGCATGTTTAACTGTCACAAATATTACTATGAATCACATAAAAGAGGTAAGATAATTTTATTCAGTTGCTAAAAACCACAGAGAAGCTTTTTCCGTAACAAAAAGAATATCTGAAATTCTAATAAAAACGAAATGATAAAGGAATAGAAAATATGCGAAAGTATATTTTACAAGCTTAAACTAGTTTATTTTTGAATTATTTAAATATATTTAATTAGAAATTTAGTTTTTATGTATGCATTTTTGAGAAATGCATATTTCATTCTGGTTATTTGTTGATCAAAAACTATCTGAAACTTTTTTGTAGATTACACTGTACAACAAAGCTTTTGCTTCTTGAACACTGTGGGGTGTTCCTTATAGATTTTTGGCTGCTGATCACGAAAATCACATCTAAATTTGCCCATCACATATAGTTTCATCGAAATCTTCAGTTTTGTCATGTTTTTTCTTATATTTGTGTCAAAAATTTTTTGTTTCTGCAAGAGACCTCTGAACAATGTTTTGTGCAGTCTGGGCATGTCCAGGCATGAAATCAGGCCAGGTTGGAAGCTGTTCGGTGGACGTATGCAGCCCGGGCATGCCGGATCCAGCTTGACACTGTCTCAGCAGGCTATAAAAGTGGCTTGCATACACAGATGCTGCTCATTGGATTAACATAGACCTGATAGTGTGAACGTATTGTTTCAGAATATAGCATTGCTTCAGTAGCACTGTAACAACTAACAAGTTAGATGTTATAGACGTTTTACAGGACGATTGGTGTCGGTCAGTATGTCTCGACAATGTCGTAACAGCCGCGATACATTCTGCTATATTTGTGGCGAGTATACGCTTGTTCATCAGAGACGCTTAATGGATGCTCTTGTGAAGAAAACATATCATCTGTACTTCAGCTGTAAAATTGGTGATCAAGACCAGGAATGGGCGCCTCACATTTGTTGTGCGACATGTGCTGTCTGTCTGAGAGCTTGGCTCAGAGGCACTCGAAAGACAATGCCGTTTACTGTCCCCATAATATGGTGAGAACAGAAAGACCATGTGATGGACTGTTACTTCTGTTTGACTAATGTGTCTGGTTTCTCTGCCAAAAACAAGAAGCCAATTGAATACCGTAATCTTCCTTCAGCAATGAGACCTGTGCCACATGACGACAGCCTTCCAATTCCGAAACCACCAGAGGAATAGACCTTAGACGAACCAGATGAAGAAACTGCAATGTAGGGAACTGGCAGTGACATTGATCCAGATTTTGAACTGTGCTCCTCAGGCGATTCACATCTCATAACAGTCAGAATTAAACGATCTGGTCAGAGATTTGGGTCTGTCAAAAGCAAAAGCCAAATTGCTTGGTTCGAGACTGCAGGAATGGTGTTTGCTGTCACCAGCTACGAAAATTTGTTTTTCGAAGCCGCCAAGATGATATAACCAAGTTCTTTGCACAAGTTGACAGTCTGTTTTTTTTTGTGTTGACATCGAAGGATTGTTCTCTGCTTTGGGTTGTGACCATGACCCGCAAGAGTTACAGTTCTTTATTCCTTCATCAATGTTAAGCCTCAAAGCTGTTCTGTTACACAATGACAACATTCACCCTTAAATACTTGTTGGATATGCACCACACACCCAAAAGACCTAAGAGAACATGAAAATCCAGTACAGCAAGTACAACTGGAAAATCTGTGGAGATCTGAAAGTCGTTGCTTTGTTACTGGGACTGCAGCTCGGCTATACAAAGTACTGTTGTTTCATCTGTGAATGGGACAGCCGTGCCAAAGAGTCACATTATTCTAGACAGAGCTGGCCACTCCGTAAAAAGTTAGTTCCAGGACAGAAAAAATGTGGCGAATGAACCGCTTGTCGACCCGCTTGGGACATATGAAGAATTTCGTGAAAGCAATGAACAAAGAAGGCGAAGGTTTTCGTTATTTAAGACAGATGTTCCCAAGAATAACTGAGGCCAAGTTCAAAGAGTGCATTTTTTTTTGGCCCTCAGATCAGACATGTTATGAGTGACAAGCGGTTCGAAGAACTGTTAGTTGGGCCGGAAAAGATTGCCTGGAAAGCTTTCAAAAGACGTTGTTGACAATTTTCTTGGCAATTACAAAGCTCCACATTACATTCAGCTGGTAGACAAACTTCTCAAAGCATACAAAACAATGAAGTGCAACATGTCACTCAAGATTCATTTCCTCCACTCACACTTGGACTTCTTCCCCGCAAATCTCGGTACTGTCAGTGACGAACACGGTGAAAGATTTCACCAGGACATTGCTACAATGGAAAATGATATCAGGGCAACTGTAATCGGTCAATGCTTGCTGACTACTGTTGTACACTGCAACGTGATGCACCGGACATTGAGTACAAACGAAAATCAGGAACAAAACACTTAATTATGTTGAACTTAATAGCGTATTAGAAATAAATACAATTTAATACGCTATTGCCGGTAAACAGTTAACTGTCTATTTCTCAAAGTTCCTATGTGATGAAGCAAAACCAAAACTACGTATATTTGTACATACCCACCAGGTACTTGTCACAATCAGCAAAAACTTTTCAGAAAGCAAAACTTTTCAAAAAAAAATTGTTGTGCAGTGTTATTTCTAAAATTACATAATAAGAAGTCACCTTCAAAGTCAAGAACATTACACCAGGCCATACACCTATGTAAGTACCGCTAGTTCGAAATATTTTTAAAATTTTATTTCTGTAGGTGTGTAGCACTTCCTTTCATTAATCATGAATTTTACATAACTTCCGTTCACGTGACAAGTAATCCAGCTGGTAACAAATATTTAGAAACATTAATAAACCTGTACAATATTATATATTTTAATATCTATAATCGTAAGATGAGTCAATATAAATTTCCATGTATTAATAAATAATTAAAAAGAAATAGTACATAAAGAAAACCGATTCTTCAAATATAATAATTTTATTTTATGATCTGAGAATCTAAAGCCTTATATTGATTATTTAAAGTTTAAAGACGTATTTTTCCGAGGAATGTAGCAAAGAAAGAATTAGATTAAAAAACAAACAACAAAAATATTTCATTAATAATTTCTTCAATTGCAATTTTAAAATGTAATTATCTTTTATTACGTGTAAACTGTAATGTTTTGTACGTTGGTCAAAAGAAATAATTTTATATTAAAGATGAATTAAGGTAAATTTCATATTAGATTGCCCGAGAAAGGTCCTCTACAGGCCAGTAAATATGTTAATATTTATATTTTTGGGTATTCCCTTTTTGATCATATACTATAAGCTTGTGTTTTCTTATAGCAAAACCACATTGGGCTATCTGCTTAGCCCACCGAGGGGAATCGAACCCTTGATTTTAGCATTGTAAATCCGCAGACTTACCGCTGTACTAGCGGGGGGGGGGGCGTCATATACTATAAAACAAACTATAAATTTTGTTAAACGAGATAGATACAAGAGGGCAGAATTACGAATAACAGCCAAGAGTTGTTTTTTTTCTGAATTTCGCACAAAGCTACACGAGGGTTATCCGCGCTAATGCCTAATTTAGCAGTGTAAGACTAGAGTGAAGGCAACTAGTCATCACCACCCATCGCCATCTCTTGGGTAACTCTTACCAACGAATAGTGGGATTAACAGTAATATAATAACGCCTCCACGGCTGAAAGGGCGAACATGTTTGGTGTGACAAGGATTCGAACCCGCAACCCTCGGATTACGAGTCGAGTGCCTTAACCACCTGGCCATGCCGGGCCAAGTCGAATGAGACCAGTTGGGATTGTATAATGGTTTAAAGAATTACTAGGAATCACAGAAAATAGAATAAAGTAAATAACAGTTTTTGTTGTTTTTTAATATAAATTAGGTACTATGAAAATAAACTGTTTTATATATTAACAGCAAAAGTATGGAGGTAAAGCTTTAACCTAAAATATAAGAAAAAGGAATAATGTACATAAGATTAAAATGGTCAATATTCGTGGGCCAATGCAACATGGCCAATTTTGACACCAGAAAAAATTGTCAAAAACAAAAATTAAAAACTGTTTATATCTCTGTGTAAGATCTGTAAATGGCCCGGCATGGCCAAGCGCGTAAGGTGTGCGACTCGTAATTCGAGGGTCGCGGGTTCGCGCCCGCGTCGCGCTAAACATGCTCGCCCTCCCAACCGTGGGGGCGTATAATGTGACGGTCAATCCCACTATTCGTTGGTAAAAGAGTAGCCCAAGAGTTGGCGGTGAGTGGTGATGACTAGCTGCCTTCCCTCTTGTCTTACACTGCAAAATTAGGGACGGCTAGCACAGATAGCCCTCGAGTAGCTTTTTTTCCAAAACAAAAAACAAACAAAAGATCTGTAAAACGGCATTTAGTCAAAAACACCTTAGTTGTTAAAAAAGCTGCTGTCAGAAAAAAAGGCTGCGAGCAAAATTGGAGGCCAAACTGGTAGCTACACCTACAGCACTGATAAGAATTTTACAGTAAACATTTGTTCATTAGTTAGCTAGACTGAGTTTTCGTTCAACTTGGAGCATAATGTTTGGTAAAACAAAATATGCTGCTTAACTTAAATTTATTGTAAAATTCTTACCAATGCTATAAGTGTAGCTATCATTTCGGCCGCCAATTGTGATTTAATTTCTTTAAGCTGCACGCTTAATTCTTTTTTGGCCATACCCGTTTTCCACACCTCAAGTGTTGTTTTATCTCATATCGTGAATTTTGTCAATACACACCAACAAACTACAGGAAGTAAAGAAAGCGACAGTCGATAGTAACCGCTTTAGCTTTAGGATCGCAACCCTAATATTCAGAACAGACCTATACTTCAAAGAACAAACCAGATTTAAAAAAAAATATACGGTATCATTTTATCCTCTAGAAGAGTGTTAATATCTTCCTTTATAGTAACGCCATGGAAACTAGATTAACAGTTTCTTGTCATCAACTCTTACCTTATCTCCCACCATTATGCGCTCGGTACAACCGTATCAAGTATAATTTTCTACGCTAAATGCTTAAACTAAAATCATGTGACGCTAAAGCTCTTTAATTCGGAGAATTTCATAAGATTCATCAAATTTGTCTTTAAAATTTGGCAGTGAATAATAACCCCCCCACTCATATGATTTTATGAAAACTTGAGCTAGAAACTGTTTATCCAGCTTGCTTAGCTAAACTAATACTTACGCGTTTGCACGTGCTTTCACCCTGTAGTTTTGCTTCGCTAAATTTGCCGTCTTTGATACGGATGACTAAAACCGAAAATGGCTCAGCTTCACTCTTTGGTGCGGTTCCCGTAAAAGTTTCAGACTGTTAGCTCACGCGACTTTACGTAGATGTGCGAAGGAAAAAGGTAAAAACTTTACAGTTTTTGTTGAATAACTTTGTGGCTTAAATGTAGACCAAGTTTGACAACTAATTGTAGGTTTTAAAGATCTATCAGTGTACCAAATTTGAACAAAAAATTCCATGAAAAGTAAGTAGGTTTTCCCATCAAATAAATTCTCTCTCCTTTCAGGTGCCAAAAAAAAGAAAAAAAAAGAGTAAGAAATTCAATCAAAATCAGGGATTTTCTATCTTATGTATTCTCCATGGATTGCCTTGAAATTTAGTACATGAAGTAAGAGGTCAATGGAACGTATTCGCTGAAAATATTCAATAGTACTACCACACATTGTTTTGGTGCCTGTACAAAATTCTATGCAAGGTAATTGACAAATGCATCAATAATTCACGCAGACCTCAAGTTTGTTCTGCTTTCCTCATTGAAATATTGAGCAAAATATAATAATTTCAGGATTGTTAGCACCTCTGTTTGGGGCCTGTGAATTTTTTTTTATTTTTTTTAAAATCAAATCCCGTGCAAATTGGTCGAAATACAGCAGAAAAGTTGTCAAAAGATCTTAAAATGATTCTTTTGGCATTCTCCCCCCCCCTATAATTACTAAAAATGAACGAGTCCAACATTTGTTTGTTTATCAAAATATGTTGCTTATGGAAAAGTATATTTGTATCAAGTTCTATATAGTTCGTCGAATTTTGTTTGTTTTGGAATTTCGCACAAAGCTACTCGAGGGCTATCTGTGCTAGCCGTCCCTAATTTAGCAGTGTAAGACTAGAGGGAAGGCAGCTAGTCATCACCACCCACCGCCAACTCTTGGGCTACTCTTTTACCAACGAAAAGTGGGATTGACCGATACATTATAACGCCCCCACGGCTGGGAGGGCGAGCATGTTTGGCGCAATTCGGGCGCGAACCCGTGACCCTCAGATTACGAAGCGCACGCCTTAACGCGCTAGACCATGCCAGGCCTAGTTCGTGTGTGTGTGTGTGTGTGTGTGTGTGTGTGTGTGTGTGTGTGTGTGTGTGAACTTTTTAAAATATATTTATACCAAGTTCCATACAAATTGGTCAAAATACGACCGAGTAACTGACCAAATTATGCTTTTTGATAGGTAATTCAACGTCCGGAATAAAGTTGTTGTGTGCTACAACACAATCTATAATAAAGTTGTTGTGTGCTACAACACAATCTATAATAAAGTTGTTGTGTGCTACAACACAATCTATATTAAAGTTGTTGTGTGCTACAACACAATCTATATCTATATGGCTAAACTCTTATTAAAGTGCAGTGTCTATATCAAAATGTGACGTAAAACTGAAGTAGCACATTCGCAGCTATGTTATCTGAAATGGTTATCAAACTTTTAAACGCGATATTTAACGTGCCGACACGTTATAAATATTAATAAAGAATTTATTGTCTGAAGCTAAAAAAAAAAAATTGTCTTATATTACTTTGCGTCACATGATCGAATGGCTTCCTTTTAAATATTACAAATTTTAAAATTCTCCTAGTGAAATTGTGTTGTTTATATTAACAAAAATCTGTTTAATTAGCATTGTTTAAAATAATTTAAGTTGTGACGTTATAAGAAGGATCTTTGAAGATTGAACCGACTTACCTACATATAATAGTAGCACACGATGCGTATATTTCTGCTGACCTATTCATTACTCACCCAATGAGAAGTAAGAGAGAAATAAACGGATAAAAAATTAATGAATGTGGAATATGTCAGTGCATCTGTAAACATCAAAACACTCAAATTATACAACCAGAGAACAGGTAAGTAAAATTAGGAATATGTGTTACTGAACTTAACAAGACTAGTGAGGGGAGTGTTACCCTCGTTTTACATGTATGACCTACTTTTGTGTGGTAAAACGTCAAAAGCCAATTGCAATCTGTCCAACCTGGTTAAGTCAAATGGCAATGTTATATTAAACTTCTGTTACAGTGTCTAATAGTAAAAATTAAAATTATCATCAGCTCAAAAATAACAGATACACGACAATAAGTTTAAAATCCATAATTTATTTGACCAAAGAATAAGTACGTTAAAACAAAAAGGGAGGCAATGCGATCAAATTCGCATACAAGGTGGAGACAAATATTTCGGGCTATTTGTTCAAAATTATGGACGGCTATATGTGAATGGCACTGTATAGCTTTGCTTGAAATTAATAAAAAAAATATTACGAGAACCGGTATGCATAAGTGTTTAGAATTTGTTTACTATGGTGACTTCCGTCATCAGCGCCTATGGATTTCCACTTGATTTTGTTAAGACGAACAAGTTTGTTTGTTTTTGGAATTTCGCACAAAGCTACTCGAGGGCTATCTGTGCTAGCCCACCGCCGAACATGTTTGGCGTGACTAGGATTCAAACCCGCGACTCTCATATTACAAGTCGAGCTCCGTAACCACCTGGCCATGCCGGGCCCAAGTCAAACGTATGTATAAAAATTCTTTACACAATAGAAAATCAGTTTTGCCTAAAACTTTTTTTAATTCACTTAGGTTCATTTAATTGCTTTAGAACCCAATTAACAAGATAGACTTTTTTAAAAAACTCTTATCACAATAATATCACTGAGTAATTCACTTAGGTTATCCTGTGGGTTACCATATTGTATCAAGTAATTGTCTCTTTTTCGTCAAAGTCCACACAGACGGGTTCGATCACTTTAGGACACCCTTTATCAAGACAAATTATTCTCCTTGTCTTTATTAAACTATGAAACTTATACTAAACTATATTGTCTATTATGAATAATCACTCACAAACCGACTAATTTCACGCTAACTAATTTTCTTTACTTTCTTTATTTCGCCTATATTTATATACTGCAGAACTGAGGCCTCGAATGTTCTCTAAATTATTCGAGCTTCGTGCAAGGTAATAAATACTCAATTAAGTTAACAAGAAATATATCGAAGACTCAAGTAATGTGACGTGAACAGTATCAATAAGGCCTATACAAAATTAATTTCAACACAACGTGCGACTCGTACAGTCACGTAACGAAAGTTGTCAAAAGTAACACTTAAAACAATCCATTTTCAACACTCCCATCTTAAAAACTAAACAGTTATTAAATAGTAAATCACCAAATAAACTTGATAATAACACAGTAAACAGTCTTGTATATCCAATAGTTATCCAAGTGTTTACGAGTTAATATAAGATAGAGCGTTTCCCAAATGTAAGGCAATACGCGTGTACGTGATGAGCTTATGAATGGGCTATGATATAAGCTATTACTTCACGAAGTATTGTGTGTCAACTAATAACAGGCGCTGGACCGATTGTCAGAAACCTAGTGCACACCCTTAGGGCCACCCGGAAAGTTACATAGTGTTGGTGTTTGAATCTCGTTTCTTGTGATTCCCTGTGTGTTGAATGCGTACGTTAGCTAGTATTATTATCAAGCACAATTTCGGTCGTTTCGGGCAAAAATCAACTTTCAAAAGTTGCTTTTTAACTATAGAAATTCAAATTTATTTTTTGTAAACTTCGGTACGATGCCAACTTCATGAAAAGCTAATTTTCTCCGTAATTTATTATTGTACATACTATAACTACGTATATCAGTTGTGAAACCATACGTTGTCGAAATTGTTTATAAAAAGCAAACCTACGACGGTAAATCAAAATGGATTATGAATGACCGATATGTAAACATTTAAAAATCTCCAACTTTTGGTTACTGTATGCCTGCAAGTTTATTACAGGTTATGTATTCTTTAAACAAACTATTTAACTATAAACTGAATTATGCATTATGTTTTAAGCCGCAATACAGTTAGTTAACTACACAGTTAGTGTTGTCTAAGTGAGTTACTAAACTAAGTTAATAATAATACCGTTAAGAACCTACATGCAGGTATTAGGCCTAGATTCAATTGAAACGGGATCATTTCATGCTCATGACAAACTGCTCGAAGCTACCAAGATTGTTATCTGCTGGCAACGTGATGACGGCTCATATTAATACAAATTTCGAATCCCAAAGAGCCACTCAAAGATAAATATCTTTAAAACAAATTATCTAAATTTAAGTATTTGGAAATTATCTAAAATATTTTTTCTGCGCTTGGTAAGAAGTTCTATTTTCTCCCACATAGTCTGAAAATGCATCTCAGAGTGCCTATCATATGTTTGAAATTTTAGGAGAGTCTCGAAACCCTTTCCTGAGGTGTTTAGGTTTACCAACTGCTTAACTGGGATAATCGCTTGTCCTTATGAAATTAAACATCTAGGGGAAAGTTTCTAGCTACATCCTTTTGTGTGTGTGTGTGTGTGTGTGTGAAATTTTCGTTTTAATTATCTAATCAACGTTTCGTTTTAAACCTTCTTGAGGAGTGTTCCACTAAAACTTTGAGAGTACAAAGCTTCAAATAATTTAAATAATAAATGCTAAACTAATCTACTAAGTGCATTTCTGCAGTGTGTGTTTGAAGTATTAAGTAGTAAAACTTATTGTTGTAAAAACTAATGTTGAAATAATTAACTGCTACCAGTAGTAAACAAAAGTTCTATCCAAGTTACAAATTGCGCGAAATTCAAAACAAATCTCAAATTAATTGTTTTTTTTCTGTTTTCCATATTTTGTCGTAAAGCTACAGGAGGGATATCTGCGTTAGCTGTCCCTAATTTAGCAGTGTAAGACTAGAGGGAAGGTAGCTAGTGATCACTACGCATCGCCAACTCTTGAGCTACTCTTACCAACGAATAGAATTGAGCGTCACTTATAAAGCCCTCATGGCTGAGAGGGCGAGCATGTTTGACGAAACGAAGAGTTTCTTATAATTTTCTGCCAGTGTACTTGGTAGCTCTTGAGAAATTGTACTCAGAAGGGTGGTTTCATGTCATGGGTGATTAGTTTACAAATGATCTTCAGCTGTGCTACTTTCATCTTGTTGTTCATAATGAGAATCAGTACATGCTCCTATCTTTGTAAGTAGGGTCCTTTCCATTTCCCTAACATGCACGTAATGTCAGCCATTACACGCAAATTGGAAGACAACAATGGTGTCAAGGCATTCTTTTAGATTGCAAGAAACGTTTTTGTAATAGTTGGCTTTATTATTTTGTAGGGTAGTGTATTGATATTTTAAAGGTTAGGTCTGGCCGTTCTATAACTTCAAACGGCAGATTATATTTACCAATTAGTTTTTTAATTTCTCAGTTTCGTCAGTTACAAGCACCCTAAAAGGAAGATTTTGTGTTATACTTGAAAAAAAAATCCTTATTGATTTATTTTGTTGTTGTTTTTCTAATCGGAATGTCAAATTCATCAGAACTATATTTTGTACTATTATATTGAATTTCTGAATTATTGACGAAAGTGTTTGCATGAAAATAAGGTGTTAATATAAATCATCACTATTAACGAAAAGTGAAATGAAAATTTTCAGGATTAGTGTGGTGATTAACAAATCCAAAAATAACGTAATGAATATATTCAAATATTGGTGGAATAACTAATATATCTATAATTCTAAATTTAGAATGATTTAGTAAAATTTTAAAAGCTTCTTTCCACAACTTCATTATTTCTAGTTAGTGTATGCTTAAGAAAGGATCAGAAATCAATATCTTCAGTGCAAAATGACGAAACTATCAAGTGCACCTATTTATATATTATATACATATACACAACAATATATTAAACTCATTATTATTCATTGGTGTGTGTTACTGAAAATTTCTCCTATTTTGTTGCTATTTTTGTAACTATGTGTACATGTTAATTCTACAAAGTGAATTTCAACTGAAAACAAAGAGCTACAGCTGACGATATTTTCATCATTGCTCTTTTATCGTAATTGCTATACTGCATTCACTCTAGGAAAAGAAACGAAACAGGATGCTATACAGGTGTAAAATGCTTACAATAATGTTGTCAAACTGTATTTGAAAATCAACAACGTGTCTTAAGTCCTAGCTGAAATCTTAATTCTGTTTGAGGTATCAGCATAGTATTAAAGTAACAGTGTAGAAGATGAAACATAATTTTGTGTAACAAAACCAACAAGGGTTAACGGAGAATCACCAGGTGATCTATAAGATAATGGAAACAGCAGGAAATCATATCATAGGACAGAAACAAGATACAAGGATATGGAGAATGACTGCTGTGACGTGTATAAGAGGTTTAATTAATTATAATTCAATGAGGCTTAACCCATGTAAATGATACTGTACTGTAAGTTAGTAACCTTATCTATTAAAGGTATCAGTGTACACAAAATGGCGAGAACATTTAATGGGGGAGAGGAGATGATAAAAACTCTCTCATACACCCACCTCACCCCAAAAACATTTCAGATTTTGTCACGAAAAAAAGTTACTATTTATAATTTATAGTACTTTTTTCAACGTCTGCAAATACGCATTTCTCACACAGATATGAACCTTAATCGTTATAAAAAATCAGTTCTTTGAATATACAGAGTTTAACTTCTATAAGAAATTTACTGATAAACGATAAAAAGATTTGCCATAAAAATATTTAAAATCGGGGTTTATATTTCACCAACCGGTAAAAAGGTAAAAAAACTTTCGATTTAAGCATAACAAACGAAAAGAAAGATAACTTGCGCACGATAATTCTTGTTGACACTTCAAATCAATATACGATTATTAATTACAATAGATTACCACCTTTTTGTGCACATGAACACTTTTTATACTTTCACTTATTAGATAAACTAGATGGATTTGACCTCCAATTTAGTGGCGATAAATTTGTGAATAAAACTTAATTTACATTTCTTTAGTTTTAAGCAACATTCACGAGGTACGAAGTTCGTCAATTGTACTCTTACGTGTGGTCAATTATACATAATTGCATCTGACGTTAGAAGTTATGTCCTGTAGTAATATCCAATTATAGTTAAAAGAAGTTGAACTTGACATTTATCATCACTTATGCAAGTTCAACAGACAACATAATAAACCATAACATGCATGCACAACAAATTAATATATTAAGCACCTTAAACACATAAAACTAATGTCGAGTTATCTGTTGGATAGTCCAAACATTACAAATACGATTGTCTGCCAGTAGAAATACTAACATGTACTCAGGTTAAAGTATTTATTTTTATTTTATCCTTCTTGGATAAAGAAAAAGTTTCGACATAACTTGTAGATTTTATAAATATCTGTAACATACCTTTCTCACATGCCCATGTAGAAACATCTCTTATGGAACTTGTATTGCATTTAAAAGTACTGCTTTATATACATTTTTTCTCCTACACAGCAGGACTTCCGAGATTTCCAAATGACGAAATTTGTACAGTAAGTTATCAACTTAGACACGTGTTATTCAAATCATTTTACCACACTGCAATTTTCACACGTTCATAAGTTATATACACATATACGCAAACTCTAAACATTTTTGTAAAGAAGAATGTGGTATTTATTATAGATCTGTGCTTTGAAATAATTAGTTATTATAAACATATGATAATTTGAGCTGAAAATTCCTTACACAGGTGCAAGTAACATTTGATAGTCACATTTCTGAATCAGGAAATTCTCGAAATTCAGAAGCTAAGCGTGCCAACGCGTTACTTATGATTGAAATGAAGTGTATTCTGCAAACAACAACTGGTACAGAATTTTGTTTTTAAATTAACATTTTACTTCATGACAATCTAGGCAATTTTGTACTCGACGTGAAAACATTCAATGTTATATACGCGCGCGCGCGCGCGTAAATCGGAGTTATAATAATACCAGGTTCGGGACTGAAAAAAAACAAACTCTCGGATATTTATATTTACGCCATATTCGCAACGTAATTTGTAAATAATAGAGGTCGAAAGTAGTAGTAAATCTGGAATTGGGTATCTGTTGTGAAAATTATATGTGAATTCGAATTGATCATAAATATCCGTGTTTTAAAAGTATGATACATATTTGAATGTCACATATAGTATATATAAACTAAGCAAGTTTCCCTTCACATTTGTACCGTAACGAAAACCATATCAGGTTGAAATGTTATTAACGATACGTGTACTCTTGCTTTAGGATTTTGTGCGCCATCTTCTGGTCATATTCCGCTGCTGTTTTTTGTTTTTTAGTTAGTAATTAATAACAGGAGTTATTTGTTTTTATATCCGTTCACTCCTCTAGTAAATAAATAATAAATTGTGGACGAAGAACTTCCAATGTTTAATAAAATATTTACATCAAATAAAAGAACAGTATAATATTTGTCGCAACAACCCAAATATAAAGTGCCCTAAAAAGTGTTCCACTGGAGAATTTGGTGCTTAAAAGGCTGACAAACACGTATAACATATTTCAATCATTATATTGCAACATATTTTATGTTTGATTATTTCCTCATCTAAATGATCCCTGTTTTATATTTGTATTTATTTATAACTATGTTAAATCCACATTTTAGTTTACAAATATTTTTCATTAAGTGTAAAAAGGCTATTTATATTTCTTGGGTTTGTGGAAACAAACTGTTACAAAAATGTATTCTAGATTTTAACATCAAATCTTCATATTATAAATCACTGCACAAATAAAAAGTATACTCTTCAAAAAAAGAAACGCAAAAGGCAAAATTTGAGACAAATTGTTAACAAGTTTATTCCGGGTAGTTCTGTATGACACGTATGAAACTTTGCACATTCACTGCTGAACATCCAAAGTCTGCAAAGGCGAAGTCCACGCTTTCTAGGTGAAGTTTAACGTCACTCAACGTCAATAACGAGTATGCCCCCATGAGCATCAATAACTGCTTGGTATCTCCTGCTCATGGAAGCGATGACATGACAAATCACATCCTGTGGAATGGCTGTCCACTCAGCCTGCAAAGCTGCTGCAAGCTGAGGTAGAGTCTGCGGTTGAGGTTGTCGCCGTCGCAGACGTCGGTCCAACTCGTCCCAAAGATGTTCGATGGGGTTTAAATCTGGTAATCTGGAGGGCCAGGGAAGAACGTTGATGTTGTGGTGTCTCAAGAAGACAGTGGTGAGTCGGGCTGTGCGAGGACGGGCGTTGTCATGTTGAAAAACGTCGTTGACGTTCACCATGATGGGTTGCACATGGGGCCTAAGAATCTCGTCGACGTATCGTTGAACCGTAAGATTCCCTCGAATGTGCAAAAGGTCTGTTCTGGCATTGTAGGCGATGGCAGCCCACATCATGACGCTGCCACCACCAAATTTGTCAACATCCTGCACACAGTTTGCTACAAAACGTTCACCTCGGCGACGGTAAACACGGGTCCTTCCATCCTGCCTACGAAACATAAAACGTGATTCATCGCTGAACCAAACATGCCTCCATCGTCGATGAGGCCATACCCGATGTGCCCGAGTCCACTGCAGCCGTGTTTGACGATGTACTGGTCGAGGTCGGATTCCTGCATCTCGTAGACGGTTGCGTACGGTCTGATCGGAAATCCTACGCAGCCCTGGTATGGTTGAGGCAGTAGACGTCGCAGTGGTGGTCCTATCCCAAAGGTGACGCAACCGGATGTAGCGATCTTGTGCGGGAGTAGTCACACGAGGTCTGCCAGATCGTAGACGGTCACGAGTTGATCCATTTGTTGGTGACGATTCTATAGCTTTATGATAGTGCTTGGGTGGACATTCACAGCTCTGGCAACATCTGATCGAGATTTGCCTGCTTCTAAGCGACCAATGGCGTTGTTGCGTGTCGGTGGCTTAACACTGAGCTATAGAAACCGAGAACCCGCCACTTTTATAGGGATTTTGCACATGTTGCACTTGCAGAACATGCAGATCTTTCAAACAAATTTATTGGACACGCATGCGTTTTGGCGAAAAATCCGATGTTTTCCTCCGTTTTCAAAGAGCACAACTTTTGTCAGTTTGTTCTGACAATCAGTGCCTTAACACGTGTAACATCACATACTCTGAGCTTGTAACGTTATTACATATTTTTCTCTTTAAAATACAAAAATATCCCTTTTGCATTTCTTGTTTTGAAGAGTATATTTAAAAAGGAAATAAAAGTCATGTAATCTTTTATACATAATAAGCAATCTATGCAAACAGAAAATATTCACGTTTATTAAGTTTCTTCAGAATTAAGAAAGGCAGATGTTTTCTCCATCCTGAAAATATAACATGCCTTTAAAACAGGTTTGCAAAATTTCATTTACTTGCTTTACCTTCTTCTATTATTAGAACTATGCGACGTTTCCAGAAATTTTTAAAACTGTCAGTACCCCAGTATATGTCTAGCAATTAATCTATTGCATATATTTTCTTAAATTGTGTTAATGCAGAAATTTCTTCTGTAAAGTTTGTTTCCCAAAAATCTATAATCTGCTCGAAATGACTGAGAGTCGTCTCTTTTTCACTCTTATTCACCACAAAGAAAAGCAATTCAAACGCTAAGTCCACCAAGAGCAGTAAATAGCGGTCCTTCTCATTTTGAGAATTCAAGAGTAAGATATGGTTGATTCTCATTTAGGGTCAACGTTGACTCTCTCTTTCTTACATGTTATCATCCTTAAATTATAACATTTTTCAATCCTATCAATCTACATGACAACTATATTACGTTTTGCTTCTTAGTTGGTTGGTTGGTTTAGTGTTTTATGGCGCAAAGCAGCTATGCTATCTGCGCCATACATCAAGTGAAAAGTTAAAATTAAAGTAAAATTATTAAAATTCGTAAAAAAGAAATCAAGGTAAAATAAAACAAAGTTAAATCTTTTAATTAAAATATAAATAGCATTAAATCAAAATTGTACATCTACTTTACAGCATTAAGAGAGAAACTACAGTAATAAAAGTTGTAAAGGACATTCTGTAGCATAATTTAATTATTATAATTCGCCAGGATGACTAACGCGTAAGTTCAAACATCAGTGTTAGTCACTGAAGTTGGCTTTTCAAGCCCACGTTTCGAGTTATTTGACGTTACGGCCATTTTCTAATTTCAAATCGAACTAATTGTACTTTAATTCTTAAAAATAAATTACATTAACAAAGATCTACTTTATAAATTAAAAATTTAAATAGCATTAAAAAGCTTCATGGCTTTTAAAAAGATAAAAATATTTGTAAGGTGGACAGTGTCACCATCGCCAATGGCACTATCTGACGTTATGAATAAACCTTGGGAAGAATATGTTTAAAATGGTGCCGTCAGTGAGAGTCGTAAGGACGGCAATACAGTAAAATATGGCTTATTGTGACCCAAGTGTCACACAGACAACAGATTGGCGCATCAGTCCGAAATAAAAGAAAATGATGAATTAAAAAACTGTAATCAAATCGTAGTTTAGTTAGAACAGCTTCCTCATTTTAATCCTTACGGAAGCAAGATGGCCAAAATCCAACTGAGGGTTTTATTTCGAATAGCATGTTTTCACGTTGCTCAATTCAAATCGACTGCTATCTGGCGCGGAGCCGAGCCTTGAATACAGGACCAAAATCCATGTATGTAACAGGTACAGCAGTGAGAGTGCCAGAACAGACAGATTTAGCTGCGGCGCTGGCGAGCTCGTTCCTGTGAATACCAACAGGGACTGGTATCCAGAAAACCGGATAGGAGTACATGTTAGAGAAATGGGCCAGTCGGTTTCGAATATCGGAGAAAACAGGGTGAGAATGAACGCGAAGCGATTCCAGGGCCAGTAGAGAACTGAGCGAGTCAGTATAAATAGTCCAATTTGAGTACTGCTTAGCTTCTTCGTGATCCAGGCCAAGAGAAATGGCATACAATTCAGTATTGAACACAGAAACTGTAGAGGGGATTCTCTGTGCAACCACCGAACCAAAACAAACCATGGCAGAGCCATCAGAGTCAAATGATTTCGAACCATTCGTATAAATAGGAATGGAAGGATGGTTCAATAGCGGTTCAGCAAATAAAAGACTGTACTTCCTATCAGAAGTATCTAATTTTCTCAAATTAATTAAAGAAAGGTTACATTTGGGGATATTAATAATCCATGGTGGGGTGAGTTGACCAGTGAGTACAGCAGTGTTATCCAAGGACAGACCAAATTCATCCAACTATGCCTGGATATGAAGGCCAAACGGAACAATGGTAGATCGTCTGTTATGAAAAAGCATGGCCCATCCAGGAAGAAAAACACAACCCTAGGTGGGATGTTGTGGTAAGCATCAAAGTTCCGAAGTATACAGTAAAGACGGATGCAAACGATGGAGGTGCATAGAAGGTTCATGAGACTCTGTGTACAAGCTGGAGAAGTACAAGAAGCCCTAGTTCAGAGCTAAACTCCCTGATGATGAATGGCGTCCAGCATCTTCAAGGTTGAGGTCTTGGCAAAGCCATAGATAAGTGACCAATATAGTCTAGCTTGATCGAATAAGAGCACGATATGTCTTCAGCATAGAACACTGAACTGCTCCCCGAGTGGTGGAAGAGAGGACACGGAGGAAATTCAGTGCTCATGTGCATTTGACTCGTAGCTACTTGGCGTGTGGTATAAAGGTAAGCTTATGGTCAAAGATAAGCTTCAAGAACTTTGTCTCAGGGACCACAGGTAGCACAACTTCACTGATACGGAGTTCAGGATCAGGCTGAATACCCCGTTGGTGGCAAAAGTGCATGCAAACGGTTTTAGAGAGAGATAAGTTAAAACCGTTTGCTGTGGTCTACACTGAGGGCAGTGTATAGCTGTCGCTCATTATACTTTATGATCTACGACTGACATGAGATGTGAAAGTCGTCGACACAGAGCCTGTTTGCAACAGTAATAGGAGTTCAGTTATGCCATTTATCTTTATACTGAAAAATGTGACACTCAAATCACAGACCTGAGATTTTTAAATTTCTGTAGAAAAGATTGGGAAAGTATTGAACCCACACAAACTTGGAATCGCCTGTTAATAAAAAAATGTTTAATAAAAATGGGCAAATGACCATATAACCTATACAAGTGGAGGTCTTGCAAAATGCCATACCTCCATGTAGTACCATAAGCCTTTTCAAGGTCAAAGAATATTGATACAAGATGTCGTTTGAGAAAGGCTTCTCTGATTGACGTTTCAAGTCGAATCAGGTGGTCCATGGTACAGTGCTGTTGTCGGAACCCACACTGGGTGGGTGAGAGCAGGTTGTTTGACTCGAGGAACCAAACAAGACAAGTATTAATTATCCTCTCTAAGCTCTTGCAGAGACAGCTCGTCAACGCAACTGGGCAGTAGTTCGCAGGAATCTTGGGATCCTTCCCAGGCTTAGAGAAAGGTAGGACAATAGCCTGGCACCAGACATCAAGAAAACATTCTACTGCAAGAGCTGGTTAAAAACAATCAGAAGAATAGCAAGAGAAGCAGGAGATAGATAGTGTAGCATCTCAAAGTGTACATCATCAGGTCCGATCAGTGTATTGCCAGACCTATGGAGCGCTAGTTTGAGTTCCACCATTGTAAAGGGGCGATTATAGTCACAGAAACAATCAGCTCGAAAAGAAAGAAGTGACCGCTCTACCCAAATCTTCTTGGTTAAGAAGGTGGAGAAGGAAGCAGAAGTTCTAGATTCTCAACAAAAGCCTTCACCTAGAGTATCGGAGATGCTCCGGGTATCAGCTACTTCCTGTCCCATTCAGAGAGCAAAATCGAGAGAGACAGAATTATATTGCCCGCTGACCTTTCGAATCTTGTCCCATAAGACTTTGAAATTGGTGGTAGAAGATATGCCAGTTATGAACTTAATCCAAGATTCCTTCTGGCTTTCACGTTGTACCTACCAAGCATGTGCATGAGCCTGCTGGAAAATGATTTGGTTGGAGAGTGTGGAATACCAACGAAAAGTATTTCAGGCCCATTATTGAGCCTTCCATGCCATCTGGCAGGCAGGATTTCATCAGAGACGAGGATATCGTGGAAACATGTGGAGATTTTAGAAATACATTGAGCAGCTGCCTGTATAATAATCAGTTACTGCTGTCACACAGTCATCTATTGATGGCTTACAGAAGATGGCAGGATCGAGTTCTGCGAAAGTAGTGAAAGAGGGCCAGTTAGCTTGATCCAGCTTATACCGTAGAACGCGGGTCAGATGGCATCAACCACAACCAGTCTCTCTCATAGTTACAGGAAAATGATCACTGCCTCGTGAGCTATTGTCAAACCTGTATCAAAAGTGAGAAAATAGTGAAGGGGAGCAAACTTAGAGATCAACAGCAGTAAATTACTGACTTGGTGCGTAAAAATAAGTATAAGAACTAGTATTCAAAAGAGAAAGGTTGTGAACTTAGAGCATACGCTCTATGGAGTGATCCCTCCCATCAATATCAGTACCTCCCCCGGAGGGGATTATGTCCATTAAAGTCCCCCAGGATTAAAAAGAGATTACAACTGTTCAACAAGAGCCTCAAGGTCTGATTGATCATAGATCTCTTCAGGAGATAGACAGAGAGAACAAACACTGATGACTATAGCTTCCAAGGGTGTGACGAGTGGCAAAGACAGGGTGGGTACATGATGATCAACCAACAGTGCCACCTCTTCATGCACTCTTCTATCACACAGCCTATCATTTCTGTATAAAGAAAACCGCCGAAAGATGGCTGTATCTGTAGGTTTCAGAAATGTCTTCTGTAAGAAAAGACAAACAGGATGGTTCGAAGCAATCAGTGCTTTGATGTCAGCCAAATTAGAACGTAAGCTTTGACAGTTCCATTGTATCAATGTGGCCATTTTTTATGTGCAGGCGAAGTGGGTGGAGAGCCATTCTGTTTATGATCACGTCTTTTTTCTTTATTATCTTTATTCGAGGGAGATCTGTCGACATCAATGAATCCTGCCCTAGGTCAATTGGGCAGGTCTTTACTGTTGGAAGAGGATTCCAGGGACTGAGGACGGAAACGAATGATCATTTTGCATCTTGGGGTGGGAAAAAAAGATATACACGAAGAAATGCCCGTACCCGGAATCAAAGGAAGTGGATCTTGGGATTTGCTAGGATATATGTCAGGGACAGATATGGGTGTTGAAGTTGATTCATCAACCTTTTTAACCATGGAGGTTGAAAGACTTTTCATATGGTTTGAGAATAATTCTTTTGGAAGGACAAAGAGATCCATCTGCACTCCCACTGTAGCAGTGGAACGAAGTGCAGCAGCATACGTCTGAGATGAAAAAGGCAAAAAGAAAAGTAGGATGGGTGAAAGCCATTGCAATTAACGCAATGAGGATCTGTTTCACATGCATTGGCATCGTGGTTCTTACCATCACAACGAGCACACGTCAAGGAACCACGACATAATGACTTCGAGTGACCAAACCTCTGACACTGGAAACACCCGAGAGAGTTTGGAATGTATGGCCACATCTTGCAATTAAGATAACTTTCCTTGATGGTGGCAGATGGACGTGGTGATGTGTATGTTAAAATGAAGCATTGGTCAGCATCACAATTCCATCTTTGCAAGTGGAGATATGCTTCACTGCAGAAACTTCTTGGGTGGAGACACCAACGAGAATCTCCGACTCGGGAATGTTCTTCAAATTCCTCTCAACAATAACCCATCATGACGAACTTAAAGTATATCCCCAATCACCTTTGAATGTAAGAGACGTTCACTGTGTTGAGATGTGGCTGTTTCCATCAATGTCACCAGAGCAAAGCTTTCTGACTGACTTTGAAAAGCTAGCAAGTCCCTCTAGTCCATTCTGAATAAAAAAGGGAGATATCTGACCTAAAGGTTTGTCTGAAAGAGAATGTGATGTAAGAAAATTAGGTATAGGTGTTACAGATGTTGAATATTGCTGCCAAGAATCTTCAAGACGTGGTCGTTTTCCTATGAATTGTTTTTCACTACTTGAAGTTTTTATTTCGGATATCCATAATAAAAAAAATGTTTTGGCGCCCACTGACCTCACTCACCATGGGGCCCCTATGAGGGAACACACTACAATGCCAAACAAGGACACTGCAGTAACGCCAGGGTTTCGTGAGCACTATACCGAAACACCAGCACCAGATAAAATGTCAAGGCCACCCGTCTACAGGTATTCAAATCCAGAGTGGTGTGTTAGGGTTGAATCCCTCTACCACCAGGAGACACCACGCACCGCAAACACGTGGGGGATGTTTAGATACCAGAGCAGGTAAAATTGAAAGAAAAAACCTTCCCTGGGAGGTTCCTTCACCACGTATAAGAATCCACACCAAGGGGTTTCGCTTCTAAATCACTTGAATTAAAATAAATTTACACTGAACAAAATATGATGCTAAGCAATTCAAAATAATCCGACTGCAAGTTCAAATTTAAAGAACATGAAAAAAACGATACAAAGTGAGTAACGATAAGTTTTTCCTTTTATTATGTTTTTGAGATATTGCCTACCATTTGAGCAAAAACAGCATGTTGATGCTGTGACTACAAGAGTTTGTTGTGGATTTTTGGTGTTTTTTGTCATTGACATATCCCTCTTATTCTAAATGTTTAGTTAATTTTTTTTTTAAATCCTTACCATGTAAAGATTGTAATTTTTGACAACTGGGAGTACTACAACTAAGATTGTGTTTACTGCTGAAAATAAATTATTGTACAAAAGATATTTCATGTCTATGAAACGTTTTCTTTTGTATGCGAAACTTTGTGATGTTGCAAAAGTTCTTCATACTGATATCTGTAAATGGAGACACAGTAAGATCAAACAACATCTGAAATACCCTTAATATCATACTGGTCATTGCTTCTGAGGATTAATCTTAGTGCAAAGGAAGCATTGATGAATAATGGTCACTGAAATGAAACAGTACCTGGCGAGTATAAAACCACACGGAGTAGTCTACACAGGACTCCCAGGTGATTAAAGAAACATAGGCACAACTCTGGTGAAGACTACCTGATGTCATCTCAAGAAGATCTAGATGTGCCACTGCCAGTAAAATATTCCATTGGCAGATAAGACAAAGGGTGTTAAAAAAAACAACATGGACCATGGGACACTTGTAAAAATCTCTACGCTGAGAAATATACGGACAGGATAACCATAATCATAATACAACCTGCGCTCAATATAGAACTTCTGGATAAGCCACAGAAAACAACTAATCATTCTACAACTATGGGCCAAGGATAAACTACTCGTCTGAGTGTCAGATTCACTGAGTATGTCTACATTCCCAAAAATATAGCATGGGCAGGATATCAGCCAAACATTGGCTTAGATCCTGCAAGAGAAAAGCTAGCATCAGAGATATTTCTGAGTGAAGTCACAGATTTCACTCTATGTTCAAAGATGTGACAAAGGATGATTACACAGCATAGACACTTCAATGCCTGATGTCAGGCTTATGTGGTTCAACCCTGGGTTCCATTGAGTATTTGACCAAGGAGCAATAAGAATACTGGAAAATAATTATGGCCAATTTAGATTCTTACTCAACCTAGTGTGGAATGAAATAATTGGTCAGGTAAAATTCAATGTTAAAAGAGGTGTACCACTGAGTGTCTTACGACTCCAATTATGCTATTATTTTATTATCCATATTATTCTGAATTATCTTATTCTGTGTTCTCAGGTGCATTATTTAAATGAGACCGGCATGACCAGGTGGTTACAACGATCGACTCGTAATCCGAGGGCCGTAGGTTCAAAACCCTGTCACACCAAACATGCTCGTCCTTTCAGCTATGGGGGCGTTATCATGTTACGATTAATTCAAATATTCATTGGTAAGACAGTAGCCAAAACACCAGTGGTAAATGGTGATGACTAGCTGCCTTCCCTCTTTTCTTACACTGCTGAATTAGGGACAGCTAGCGCAGATAGCCTTCATGTAGCTTTGCACGAAATTCAAAATACAAAAACATTATTTAAATAAATTAATTTAGTGTAACAGAATTATCATTATAAAAAGTAAGCTTAATTTATTCGGCAGCAAACAGCATAAAAATAAGAAGTCGATGACAAGTACTGTATTTATAGTTTTTAATGTATATTTTTATTTAGACTTATAAAAGTAATTTAAATATAAACATTAGAAACGTATTACGTTATATTAGGCAAGGTAACTAAAAACTGATAAATATCTATTAACTATGATTACGAAAAACTCGTGTATTATGTCATTCAGCAGTAAGGTGAGCTAATTGCTGGCAAAGTAATTTAAAGGTTATGTGGCGGTATTATTAGACAGTTCAAACGACAATAAAATTAACTACAGGGTGGCCCGTAAGTCCCTACCCATCCACATTGTTTCTACACAACGTTGTAATACTAATGAGTTGAAGACAGCTGTTACAGCGGCATTTGGAACAATAACCCCTGTTAAGGAAAATGTCTCACAGAACATGGTGTTAATTAACACTTAATTAACTTCTAAATAAAAATTCAAATTTCGATTATTTTAAATCGTGAAACGTAATGTATGTAACATAAATGGGACACCCGTCCGAAATAAATTATAATACGTAAAATATAAAGTGGGTGTATATTTCTTGAATAAATCCGTTTATCCTCATAATGCCACACCATTTAAAACTCCTTAATATTCATCAAGGAGCTTTATATGCTCTTTGCAAGCATTTAAAGCTTCTCAAAAGTTCAGAGTCACAAAATTCGTGTCTTTTGAAAACCTTTATACGAAACCTATTGTGAATCAAAAGAGTTAAGGACCTCATAATAATAAGTTAATCGACGAGTGAACAAGCTTGAGAAAACGTATACATAAAAAGTAATTACGCCAAGCTTTATTTGGCCCTAACCGTTTTCAAGGCTACCTGTGCTAGCTCTTCCTAATTTTGAAGAGGGAAGCATCTTGTCTTCTAATAGAATGTTGGGTTGACCACAACATTATAATGTCCCATGGTTGAAAGGGCAAAAATATTTATTTATATGAATCAAATCCGCAACCAGCAGATTGCCTAGAGAATTCCCAAACCATGCGAGTTCAATGCATCTACATTAAATTACATAAAAACACTGGACGCATCACAAAGACATCATTTTCAAGCATAAAAAGTAGTTTAAGTTTTGTTGTTTCGTATATTACAGAGAAACTTCCAGTGACAGTAAAACTTATAACTTTCAGAATTACTAACGAAAGGCATACTAATATACATAAACTACATCAGAGCAAAATCGAAATTAGGAAAATTGACGCATGAAAAAATATTGGCCTACGAAGTTCCTTTTTTCCTTTATTTGGCACAGTGTTGAGTTATCATGGCTTCTCTATACTGTCTAAACTCCTATACAAGGCATGGCCAAGGCTATACAAGGCTAGGCTTGAGAGCTCGGCTGATGCTTGCGCAAGCGATGATAAATTCTCTGCCTGTAAAGTAACTGAAGTGTGAGAACAATAAGTTTGTTGCACCAGGTGAAATGAACAACAACAAACAATCAACTAATTGCTGGAATCATGGGTTATTACTTACGTAACCTTTCATCTGAAGTTGACATCATGTGATGCAAACGTTTTGTGCGCGACATTTTGAATGGCTCGCTGCAAGAATTCGCGTAGTTTTCTTTTTTTTTAATTTCGCACAAAGCTACTCGAGGGCTATCTGTGCTAGCCGTCCCTAATTTAGCAGTGAAAGACTAGAGGAAAGGCAGCTAGTCATCACCACCCACCGCCAACTCTTGGGCTACTCTTTTACCAACGAATAGTGGGATTGACCGTAACATTATAACGCCCCCACGGATGAAAGGGCGAACATGTTTGGCGCGAAGGGAATGCGAACCCGCGACCCTCAGATTACGAGTCGCACGCCTTAACACGCTTGGCCATGCCGGGCCTCGCGAAGATTAGAACGTAAGGTGATTGGCAGATTTACACAAATCGAAAACGAAGAGTTTTGTATATTATCTAGTTGATAAAAGTAAATGCTCCCCGTACGTATCCCGGGTAATCTGGCTAGTTAATTATAAAATGCTATGTATTGGTATAATTGCGCACAATACAATACCAGGAAATTACACATTTATTTTGCCTCACATTCAGGTAAGTTCTATATACATAGATACAAGAACAAAGTGCTGTCTGTAACGGGAACATATCGTGAGGTGTGTCTGAGCATTTTTAACGGCATGCCTGCGTCAGTGCTTACTGATATAATTACTATTTTATACAACAAAACTATTCTGAAGAATTTTTCACGTGAAGTTGAAATTCAAACTAGTTATTTCAACACTTTCCATTATTGTTAGTCAAGCATTCACTATACGTAGGTTAAACTAATTAAATATTTTTATCCACACTAGTCTTCGACGTACCAAGCGTCTAGCTGCATACAAATAGCAACAGAATACACATATCACACATTACAGTAAAGAGAAAAACTAGAACGTGTGTAGGATTAAAACTCGAAGTTCATCTACAGAGTATCTCTCGTACACAATGTGTTTATGTGTGTGTGAGTAACTCGAATACAAGTGCCACCTTCATGTTACAACATTATTCTGAAGTTTATGGTTTCGTATTTTTATAATAAAGTATACAAGTTGTTAATAAATAACTTCAGGAACTATTTCTTGAATATTTTGTTTAAGTATTAGCTAGATTATTTGTTTTGAATTTCGCGCAAAGTTACACGAGGACTATCTGCGCTAGCCGTCCCTAATTTAGCAGTTTAAGACTAGAGAATTGACAGCTAATCATCACCGCCAATTCTTGAGCAATATATATTTTTTATCAAGAATAATGGGATCGACCGTCACTTTATAACGCTTCCACGGCTGAAAGAGCAAGCATGTCTGGTGTGACGGGGATTGGAACCCGTGATCCTCAGATTGCGAGTCGAGCACCCTAACCACCTGACTATGTCGGACCCCACATCAGCTGCAAGTGGTTTGTTTGTTTTGAATTTCGCACAAAGCTTCTCGAGGGCTATATGTGCTAGCCGTCACTAATGTAGCAGTGGAAGACTAGAGGGACAGCAGCTAGTCATCACCACTCACCGTCAACTCTTGGGCTACTCTTACCAACGAATAGTGGGATTGACCATAACATTATAACGCCCCCACGGCTAAAAGGGCGAGCATGTTTGGCGCGACGAGGATGCGAACCCGCTAACTTGACATTTATTCAAGATTTTTGGAACGAAAGGAAATGATCCTAAATACAGTGCATCGTTAATAACTGGCCTCCTCATAAGTTTGAAAACAAACTTGTTTTAAAAGGAACATTAAAAGATGTTCTCTTGTTCTTTAATTTGACGTTAGATAGCGGTTAAGATGCTTATCTACTCAAATTCTAAATATTTTAAAGCATTACAAAAAGTTACACCTATAATGTTAAAGAGGCCATTTTACGAAAAAAAAATAGTACATTGTCCTTTTCTTGTACCCAAACGCAGGAAGTAAAACGTGTGTAAAAGAACAGTTTCACAGGTATTCCGCTTGGTTTATCTTTTAACAAATACAAGCTTTCAGGACCTCGACAACGAAAATTTGTTCTGTAACAGTGGATATTACAATAGAACACACAGGTGTCTGTTTTTAAAACTAGTTTTCACAGAATCGAAGCACTTTATGTCACATGGAAGATGGTTCTTAATTACAGAAGCAACTCTATACAGACAAAATGTGACAACGCCTTCTTTACACTAAACAGAAAACCTTAAATTTACACACGAAAACATCAATATATGTATACAAGTAAACCTTTTGTTCTCTCGAAAGAAAAGTCCAATTATCTTTATAAAAACATCTTAAAAGATCTAAGACATTCTACTTTATTTCAAGCACCTTTTTAATTCCTAATGCCAGGACTTAATTCTCCCCCCCCAACATATATATATATAGGTTATCCAGAAATAAATGTCGGAATTCTCACGATGACATCTAGAAGATGAATATTGAGTAGCTTATCGTTGGTTGGTTTAATCCAACGCTTGTTCCTTAAAACGTGTCTTAACTGTTTACTGTTTCAACTCTACTCAGAGTAACTTTCGCAACCTCCAAGGCAGCAAGGACGAGAAGGGTTTTCGTCTGATTTTTCTCTACGACTTCAAATTTGGACGAAAAGCTACCAAAACCAAATGGAACACAAACCCGGCGTTCGGCCACGGATCTGTTACTGAACGTACAGGTTTCAACAAAGGTCGTGGAAGGAAGCCATCCTTAGGTGAAAACACATTAAGGGAAGCAGTTGAGACAGACCCTCGCAACAGTACGTGAGCTTGCAGAAAAGCAAATCAAGCATTGCCAATCACCTGAGTGCGATTGAAAAGACGAAAATGTTGGATAAGTGGGTTATGCACGAGCTGACTGAAAATTAATAAAATCGGCGTTATGAGACCTGTCACGGATGATGCTCCAAAAATTGAACGAATTTGGAATCGCGGTTCTGCCTTATCTACATTATTCCCAAGACCTCTCTCCTACACATTTTCATTTTCTCAAACACTTTTGACAACTTCTTGAATAATAAACGCTTTCAAAACCAAACAGCTACAGAAGAAGCTTCCATGAAGTTCACTGACCATAGAAACTTTGATTTCTGCAGCATGGGAACAAACAGCATCGTTACAGCTATGTTGAAGCAAATAGCGCTTACTTTGATTAAAGCATGTTTTACAACACCAGCCTATACTTTTATAAACTTCGTAATTTAAAAACATTTATTTCTGGGCAACCTCGTATAATATGCAGTTTAATCACAACGTAATACAAATTATAAATATCAAAACAATGCCTTCTACAGGAACTAACAATAATACCAACTAGATGTTTTGCAATTTAAACTTTAATATCTTTATTACAATAACTGTTCACAATATTTGGAGTTAAAAAGTTAATACAACAAAAGGCTCATGTCAAACCATTTGTACAAGGTTTCTCAAAAGGAGTCTACTTGCAATATACACTTACTATTAACAAAAAACATGAGAATATCGATATTAACGCTACTCCAAGTCTACAGTCTAAAACAACTTGTTTATGTCCTCATAGAACTAAACAGTAAGTTAAAAATAACATTTCGACAAAGAATTGTTTGTTTTGTTCAGTTTCTCAAAGCTTTTCGATGGTTGCTATAACAACTATTCTTAATCTTGAAGTGATATACTGGAGGAAATACAACTAGCCCTTTTGCACGGAGCTCGGTATAATATACACATTACAAACGTTAAGTATTTACTCTAACTTTTGATAGTGTCTGTATACCTTCACAAAATTTGGCAAAGATTACAAGTTTTTTGTACACAAAAAATCAGATTTTAAGTAAATATTTTTTTTACTAAAGATTTGTCTATGAAAATATCAAGTCTGTTTGCTATGAGTGCGAAGCGATCTATATTATGATTAAAACTATTATGCGTCCCTGAATTCTCTGCATTTGTGTAATCTCTAAAACCTTCTAAATACATTTGAAACGTTTGTTTTCAGTAATACTTTACATTTTACACTATTTTCTATACCCTACGTAGGGTCTGTCAACTGACCAACTTCGTAACCATCATAAAAAATTAAGAAATTTTTTCGTGCTAGAATGCTTACATATTATTTCACGAAAATTAAAATGTTCAGTCTAACTCGCTTAAGTCTCATAACGTTATACATTTATTATTTGATATTAGAGTTATTTAATAACATAGACAAAAGCAATTGTTCTATTTGTCAGGCTTGCGAATATATTGCGAATAAGGAAAAAAACAGGAGTGCCTATGAACGGTACGTTTTCCTGAGTCACTGGAATATACAACCTGCTCGTATCACACTTCAATATGTTTATTCAGAACACATAGCACTTATTCAAAATGTCTGGTTTAAAAATATGGAAAATGTTAAAACTTAAATCAAACAGCAAAGTTTTTTAAATATTTCTCATTGGCGTAAATAAAAGTAGGTGTTTTACCCACAACATGCGGAAACAAACATGATTAAATATCAAATTTATGCTAAGATGTCTCGTCAAAAGGTTTTATGGATAACTTTAAATAAAAGGGTTAAAGTATTGTACTACATCTGACAGCTGCATCACTATCCAAATCACTTCAAACAACAATAAAAAACCTTAAAACGATTGAGAAAGAAAAAAACGGTCACCACTATTTAAAGAACTGCCTGTCATTCCTACAGAAAAATCACCTGGTGGGTTGTTTACAATTTATTCAGCAAGAGAATGATTAAAGTTGCTATTACCACACGATCGGACAAAATTTTGATTATGTATAAAATCTCAAATATTTTCTAAAATACAAATTCAAATGATTACATCGTGCAAAATAAACTGGCATAATATTTCCATACTTACTAATTCATCACACTCGCTAATTGGGTCAGAGCTCTTCATTGCAGAAACTTTCTTATTGCTTCATTATACAACGTAGTATCTACAAACACTTGTGCACCTTGACGATACACTTGACACCACAACTTTCTACCTATTCAATATCTTTAAATGCATTCGTCAAGTCGTGTTATTCGTATTCCAATAAATAGTCGTTAATACTCAACCGTAAGAAAACTTTTGGAACTTTCAGTTAACAATAATTTTGTGTGAAAAACTGACTGAGGAAACCAACTTTCCTTGCAAGCAGGCAGTATGTTGTGTCAAAACATTCTGCAGTAAATTGGAACAGTGCAATACAAATCCAAAACCTTGTTAGCCCTGGCAAGCTGAGGTGATCGAACCGGTTAGAAAACCGCTACGTCATCAAGTTGAAATGTTCTTAGACTTTTTGTTTTCTTCATTAACAGGAAAGCTTATGCTCAGAAATGTGTTTAAAAATCCCAAAAATATTAATATTCAAATAAATTTGCTTTTCACTTTAAAAAGATGCTAAACAACATTAGAAGACAAGAAATTTGCCTCTGAGATCAAGATTACAGAAGCGTAAAGGAAGCATTAACTTTATACTTCAGGAACTCCGGTTTGAACACATAGTTGGAGTTACGGATGACAGAAATCAGTACAACGGAAAAAACAGCTCATAAACTTTCCGACCTCAATATATGGCTAAACCACGCCAACCTCGAGACTCTATGGATGCTCTGTTTATTGAAAGAAAGAGGCGGGGACAATTAAACAATACAGGTTTGTTATGACTGAAGATTATTCATGATTGAACGACTTGACCAGTAATTATTGTTTAAAGTTTTAGCCTGTACGATAACAAAATCACAATAGTGACTTATGAGTATGAAGAAACGAGTAGATATCGTATAGATATATTTTTCTAAAATCTTTAAAAGGTTAGTTGGTTTTGCTAATTTTTTCCTGTGATTAAGCGTATACCATTATATAGAGACGTTCCTTTCAGCTTGAATAATCACGCCTATTAAGGAATCGCGCATAAACCTCTCAATATAGTAACAACTGAATGTTGCCACAAATAATTCTGGGTACAACTACACAAATAATTATTAGTTTCAAAAACTAAGATAATGAATCATTATCAATTCACAATTTGTTATATGCACTGAGGAAAACAACTTTTGTATATTCTTATACAGTTCATTTAACAGTTTAACTTCTTTACATTCGTTCTGTAATGTTCAACAGTTTGTTTTACATGAACAAATACTACGTACACTAAACATATTCTTTATATATATTGTTTCATTCAAAAACAAACCTTCAGCACAAAATATATACAGACCTACGTGCGTGCGTGTGTGTGTATATACATACAGACCTACACAAACATGTTTTGTAGAATTATATAAATTTTTTGTAATTATTTCTGTAAAATTTAATTTTCAAAATATTTTCTTCCAAAGCAAATTAACATCAAAACTGCAACGTTACTAATGACAAAAACAGCATTATTATTAACTAAATCGTAAAATGACAAGCAATCTCTACGTAACATAATTAAAACGTTCGCAAGTGCTTTGTTAAGACTGGAACAAGTAGCAACCTGTTATGTCAAGAACTGGGATAAACAAGGAGATTTAAATTTACTCGTTACGCCCAACAAAAAAAAACTAATAAGATAATAAATTATATTTTAAGACAATCAGTACCACTGTTAAAATAATAAATTATGAATCACGCTCCACAGCAAACGCATAGTTCCAACGAAAATAATGAGATATACATTAAAACCAATAGCAGCTGGTCGTCGTGATGGACCTCTTGAGAATGTCCATTTTCCTTCTCTCCCCGACGTATTTTCCTTGAACTTAGCATCCACTCCTATAATAAACACAGATGACCGGATGAGATCTTCTCTTGGCGTTATATCTTGTATAACTACTTCAAATTTATCTCATTGTTCTTTCTTTTAATGCAAGGTGTGACCAGCATCGCACATAATACAGTTCTCATATCTATAACTTTTCTGTTTAATCTCATTGTCTTACACTCGCTTACAGTTCCTTTCAACTTTTACTATTTTTGTCTCTAAAGTCTCGTTCATTATTCATATTAATAATGGGAACGCCATACTTTTATAATTCTTACCTATATTTTCCAAGTGTGTGAGCTACTCTTAAATAAATACTGTGAATTGCATAATAATTGCTTGCAATATTCCAGTTTCCACTCCCCTCAACTTCGTTTCTTGCTATAATTAGTAATTCCAAATACACACAACAATGCACTGTTTCTATCTCACACTTACCTCTCGCTGCAATTTTAAGTTGAAAAGCAACTTCTTGTCTACTAGTATGCATATTCCATTCCTTTCAAGTTTTCAGACAAGAAATCGACATAACCTAAAAGTCAGCGTTTACACTATCTGTCTTCCCATTGCGGTTCACTCTTTGTATGTAGTTTCTACCAATTACACTAAAATAAAATGGAAATACATATGTAAAAAAAAAAAAATATATATATATATCAAGGAGACTAAGTAACTTTATCTCATTTCTGTACCAACATGAAACTATCTTCCTGCAAGTTCATCAATTTTTGTACTGAAATTACTGTCTTCGAGTGAACGCTTAATTACATTAATTAGTTTTACATGAAATCAAAACTCTTGGAAATATCCCACAGCTCATTTCTATATAAACTGTCGTATTTCAATTATCAGTCGACAAATGGTGGCTTTCCTAGTCATGTTCGAAGAATTCTTCACACAACTGATACAGAGTAAAAAAAAATATTCACAATTGTTTTTCTTGCTCCACAACTATTTTGCTTGAAAAATGGCATTTATCTTAGCATACTCATTTTGATGACCTCCAGTGGAACAGCGGTATGTCTCCGGACTCGCACAGCTAACAACTGGATTTCGATACCCGTGGTGAGCAGAGCACAGATAGCACGTTGTGTAGCTTTCTGCTTAATCAAAACAAACAAAAACTTATTCTGATAAATATTCAGCAAATGCATAGTAAGAGCGAGATAACATGATTATTCTTAACCTCTTCCTGTTTTTCCTTAAAAAGTTGATAATTTGTTCATCTGAGTCCATAATTTATCTTTGTTTCCTGTGTATGTTTCAACATATCTCCTGCTGTGCACAACTTCTCAGTTCATTTACACTTCTCCACCATCTGTTCTTGTTGAGAGTTAGACCTGGATTCCGACATTGTTGTTGTCTTCCGCTTTATCTCCTCCTTCTGTTGTACCGGAGGTTCTGGTCTATGGAGTAGCCTTTGCTTTTATCAGTTCTCCGTTGCATCTTGGATATTCACCAACGTGATTCTGTTACCACCCATAACGTCTGTTGTTCGAGATTGGAGTCTAGTCTTTTCTAACTTCCAGAAATTATGTATACTTTTAACCTGTCTATAATACATTCGTGTCTTCTCGTTACGTTTTTTCAAATACTATTTTCCTCTCTCGTAATGACATTTTTGTTAGTCTCTGCGTAATTCGAAATGTTTTTCATAAGACTTCTGCTCTGGTTATTTAAATATTTCACTTTTTCATCTATGTTGTTGTAGATTAATATCATCTTCATGTCTTTCATTAAACTTTTTCTTAGTTTTTGCCTTTTATATCCGCAGCTTTTATCGCGACTTCTCCAATCATTTTCCACTTCTCTTGTTAGCTCCGATCTGTTTCTTCCTTAAATTTCACTATATCTGGTCCATTGTCAGTTGAATTTAAGTTAACAAAGCAAGGCAAAAGATGCTGTCTCAGAATCAAGAGCACATAGAAACAAAACTAAAATATAGAGGGCTATATCAGGATACAGAGTGCATAGAATAAAAGTTATGGGAACCACTTTAAGATCCAGAACAACCAACACAATAAAATAAGTAATGTTATGATAGAATATAAAGCACAGAACAACCAACACAACAAAATAAGTAATGTTATGATAGAATATAAAGCACAGAACAACCAACACAATAAAATAAGTAATGTTATGATAGAATATAAAGCACAGAACAACCAACACAATAAAATAAGTAATGTTATGATAGAATATAAAGCACAGAACAACCAGTAAAATAAAATAATGGGCGCAATGTTAAAAACCAAAGTACGTAACCGCCAGTGGAGTAAAAGAATGGGTGCCTCGGTAGTAACCGGAGTGCTAAGTAACTAATACGTATGGATCTAGAATACACAGATCTATTACAGTAAAATAATGGGTGCTGCGCTAGAAGTGTGTTAAGCACAGAGCTACATAATAAGCTACCTGTGTCATGCCCACCAAAAATATCGAAACCAGGTTTTTAGCGTTATAAACCCATTGATTTACCGCTGTCCCATTGGGAGGCACTCTACGTTAAGATCAAGAACACATATTAACCTGTACAGTAGAATAAATAATATGTTAGAATTCAGAGCGCATAACATGCAGTAGAATGAAAGAATGAACCAGGCACTATCAGCTAAGTGAAATAACGTGCGTCATGTCAGGTCTAGTGTGCATATGAGAACTAATAACTAGCGATAATTTATGTCTGAGAACAAGATGCAATCAGAAAAATGACAAATTCTGTGCTAGGATGAAAGTAACGTAACCAGTAGAGTAAAATGTGAGAAGTGCAAGGACCCGAGATACAGACAATTAACAGAGTGGAATAAACTAGTCTTTGTTAAGACAAACGGCATAAAACAATCAAACTAGTAACAAAAAATGTACTAAGTAAAGGCGTGTGGCACAGTTCAAACCGCATCTAGAGTAATATCCAGTGTTACCTGGAGATTTGAAAGAAATAAGAACCTGCATGCCTGCTACTTTCAAAATCTAGAGCAACTGGAAATTACGCAGGATGAAAAGATACAGCGCATGATATTAACTGCAAGAGGGTACACAGATAAAGTTGTCTGTCTTAATACACAGATAAAGTTGTCTGTCTTAACATGTTTTTACCAGAAATGAAGTTCAGATACGCACGAATATGATGTGACAAGTTCGATAACAAATCAAGCTGAAAGTCGGTGTATAATACAAGACAGAAACGAGGAAAAATGATGCTTTTCCCTGAAGTTCTTCTATTGCATCAGTTATGATCAAAGATTTTTAAAAAAATTAGGCATACATGAGACAATGTTTATAGTCCCGCAGTAGCCCAAAGAAAAGGTTTTTTTCTTTTTCCTATAAAACACTAAGCTGTGGTTTAAAAACCATTCGTCATCATAGCTAATGACTGGCATGTCCTACTTGTTAAAAATTTATTAGAATTTAGCGATTTGCTAAACGAAGACTTCGCTTGTTATAAGTCGGTACACGCCATCTGCACCCCAGTCGTGACACCTGGTTGTACATGTCACTCCTTGGCCAGGTGGTCAACATGATAATCACACAAACGTCTAAGTTAAGAACGGAGTACACTCAGGCTTTAAGTCAGCCCAACAGACGGCAAACAAACCGTTGCAGCGTAAAATCAGAAAACCTATTGTTCAAAACTTCCGGCAAAGCGCAGCTGTAATAGCCCCAAGAAAATGTAGATTTTCTATAGTATAAACAGTCTAAGTGAGCTAGGTGGGTCAACAATACTCTCTCGCTAAAACCAAGTAATATTTAAACGTTCTCTCTCTCTCTCTCTCTCTCTCACTAAAAGACAAAGAAAGTGCCAGTACAAGAAAAATAAAAATAACTAAAACACACACAATAAGCATGGTTAGAAAAAAAAAAACAATATAAAGAAAGCAACTTAAATTTGAGAAATCGAATATAGATAAATACAAATTCATATTACTTATGGAACGCAATATATGTTAGTGTTTTTAAACTGATCAACAGTCCTTCGGTTACATAAATCAATTCTGATTAAGAAACTATTTAAAATTATAAAAGTCTTTTCAATTTTAAATACCACTCACGCTAGTATACAATGTAGTTTGTTGTTGTTAGCGCAAAGTTTCACAACGGACTATTTTTCCACCGCGGAACATCAATTCCCGGATTTTAACTATTCAAGTCCACGAACTGACGGCTCGGTCACTGAAGAGCATATGCACGTTCTAAAGATGGGTCTTTTTTTTTTTTTTATTAACGTTAGAGTGGTTTCGGTCTATGTTATTTCTGAAGGTACTAACATAAAACAAAAATATTCGTATCTCTTGTAAACTCAAAGTAAAATTATCATCAAATCGAAAACCTGTTAGATGCACTGATATCTTCCTAGAATTTGAAAATAATCATTAAAAATATAATAAGTGTTCAAAATAAATACATTCACCACATAAGGGTTATCGTTTGTTTATCACAGGGTTTATTATTAAATATCTCGTACAAAACACTTATTTTATAAGCCGCAATATTTGTATAACACAACCAGATTGTAGGTGGTACGCTCACAAAAACGGAAAATCAAATTAGAGCACAGTGACCTCTACTGGTATCTTATTGTCTCTGAATCGAGGCGTCATGCCTACCTGTCTGCGACACTGCCTTGTAAAGCAGCAACAAGTCCACCTGTAGCCAAATGTTTAAAGAGTTTTAAACTGTCATCTCACATCAACTTTATGAAGCATACATACAGAATCTGAAAATATGAACTTTTCATGTATATGAAACCGAAAGTTGATTGAAGTTAGTTTCTCAGTTTCCTATAAAATAATGGGCGATTTCGAAAGTTATTTAAGAATAAAAAGTTACATAATCTTTACAATAAAACTGAAAAATTAAAAGCCTATTTTTATTTATTACTCTTCTTACATCCAGATTATCTTTGTTAAAGTGCACACTACGAAACTCTCAAGTAAGCATTATCTTGGTTCTCAACTCTTTTACACAAACTTACGACCATACTTTTTGATATTTATATCGATTCCACTTCAGAGATTGATACATAAATAATAATATTAACTTAGATATACATTGCTCAATAATACAAGTAAGAGTTGAGTGTTAAATCTGCCTTTCATAAACGAGAGTCAAGCTCATGATTGGGAGTTTATTTCATGCTGTCATGAAACTGACACCTGTAACCTATTTTTACCGTCCGCTCGTACATACAAGTAAATAAGGGGAAAAAAAAAGCACAAACAAGAAGAAGTTGAAAGTTACTGTTTAAACTGAAGGCTAACGAAGTAATGTAAACCAGCAGGCTAATACTCTAGAGAAAAATACGTACAATATAAAATGTTCACATTCCTTTTAGTTTGTCCATCTCAAATTTTCGAGAACTTATCAGTCGAACTGGTTTGAACTATACAGTTCTGGGGAAATATAAATTGTATTTTAAAAACACCCCGGGGAATTTACGATAATGAAAGAAACCTGAGAATCTGTAGAGCGAATTGTAAACCCGATTCCTCGAATGTGTCATATGTGATAAGTTAGTAAAATTACGAGGAGTTTGATAAACTGTTGAGACCAATAATAGGAACAATGCTGACAGTTAAAACAGGGTCAAACCTTCACAATTGAAATCTTTATTTGTATGTTAGTAAAACCAAGAAGCGTCTAGTGTTACGACCGAAGAATAAATATGATTAAGAATTACCCCATGGGGAGAGTTAGTATTGTAAATGTTTGCATCCCCCTAAGACATCAGTTCCAATCTGATCTGCAAGTTTCCTTCAGTTGGTACGTAGTTTCATTATCACGGAAAGGAAGCAGCTTACTGGATAGATCCCACTGTGGCACGCATACAAAAGAATAACATATTAAAGTAGTAAACAAAACACAAAAAAAAGATTGATAACTATTGCCCAAAGAATTAAAATTGTAGTCAAGGATTATGGTGATTCGCTTGTAGATCAGATATTGCATATGTCCTAAAACAGTAATTGTCTTGCTCAAAGGGGATCGAAAGCCTTCTGGAGTGGTCACCAGCTTTAATCACTCACACGTACATACAATGGGGTGTTGTCTGTCAGTCAATCAATCAGTTGACATTAAAATGACGTCAGTTGTAATTTGTACTGTAGTACCATCAGTAAAATGTGCGCATATCATGCATCGAAAAGAATTATGAACTTTGTAGGCTACGAAACAGTATGAAATAGGAGTTCTAAAGCAAGAATTGAGGTATTTGTTCCTATTGATTTTAGTTTTATTTGGTCTTGAAACAGAACACCATCGAGGGCTCTACAGAAGCACATCTAATTTTAGCTCTTTATGTTTAATATCAAATTCTCGCAGCTTATAATGTTCCACCTCACTAACAAAGGCTCAATTTTATTGAAAGGAGAATACGGTTTGCTAGAAAAGCAAATTAATCACAAAAAACTTTTGACAAAACATTCGAATAAATTGTGCAATAAAGTATTACATTTTGCACCGCTTGACATACCAGGACTAGGCCTAGGTCGAAGGTGGTTAAACTTTATAGAGTGTCAACGATAAACTTGCCACGATTATCACATTCTTGCTTAAAGACGAACTCGTATGGACACTACATCAAGTTCAGTATGGCATGTGGTCAGAATACAAGGTTCATTTTAAAGATGAAATAAATGCGCATCATGTTTGAATTGTCTTCACCATCTTAAATGATTTATTTGGGTGAACTTTTATTTGATTATTATTCGTTCAACATTTACACTTTCTTTATAAGACAATAAAAACTCAAACTTTAGAAAATTTCCAGTTAAGATTTCTCAAAAATACAATGGAAAAGTTTTAACTATTTGGCTTAAAAGTTCATGTAATCAACAGGATAACAATCATTCAGCAACCGTTCCGGTAATCTTTCACATTGTCAAAGAAGAATTTGCTTTACAATAGATATACTACTGTTCAACTGGTTCGTCTTTCGAACTGGGTGGAAGATCCCATGGCTCGTGCCTCGTTATCGACAAAAGAACAGGAAAATCATGCTCTTACTTTGTGGCCGTAGATGCGTTATAAGAGTTAATATCAAATCTCACTATTCTATCAGCGTAACCCATAAGCTGTCATACCTCTAGAACCATATTTAACGGTTAAGGTAAAAGAAATACAGTTTGAAAATTAACCTGGTTTCAATGTTTTCAATGCATTTATTTTAATGACGCAAACAAGTATGTATAGATTTATTCTTTTATTTCAAGACCTTACCCTTCGTTTGTTTGTTTGTTTTGAATTTCACGCAAAGCTACTCGAGGGCTATCTGCACTAGCCGTTCATAATTTAGCAGTGTAAGACTAGAGGGAAGGCAGCTAGTCATCACCACCCACCGCCAACTCTTGGGCTACTCTTTTACCAACGAATAGTAGGATTGAAAGTCACATTATAACGCCCCCAC
Organism: Tachypleus tridentatus; assembly: GCF_004210375.1. Classification (NCBI taxonomy): domain Eukaryota; kingdom Metazoa; phylum Arthropoda; class Merostomata; order Xiphosura; family Limulidae; genus Tachypleus; species Tachypleus tridentatus. The sequence goes on along the minus strand of NC_134835.1, from coordinate 4,888,578 downwards.
GGTTAAAAGGGGCGAGCATGTTTGGCGCGACGGGGATGCGAACCCGCGACCCTCGGATTAAGAGTCGCACGCCTTAACTCACCTGGCCATGCCGGGCCCTACCCTTTGTTGAATATGCTATTCGTTAGTTTTAAAATAATTTCTTATCTGTTATAAAAGTTAACGATCAAATATTCGTATCTAATTATTTAATACATTTACGTCTTTTATTTTAATTAATCCAGCGTTAATTCAAAAGGTGTAATAGTAAAAATCCATTGAAATATGATTATGCAAGTTTGACAAAGCCAAACAGCAAGCTAATTTACTTAATATTTAAGTGACGTATTTACCAGCAGATGGCGGCCCACATACCTGTCAATTAATGCATATTTACCTTGAACACTGCTCCTTCACCTTCAACTATGCAGATAGAGTAATTATCCTTGTAGAATTAGATTAAGCAAAAATAAAGTATTTCCTTTTCATGGTCTGCGAAACCAACATTGTGTTTTCCAGACTTGCGTGGTTGATTTATCATTGACCTTTAGCATTTCGTGTAGACTTAATCGGCTCTAAAGTCACGAAACCTAATAAGTGCACCTCACGACAGTGATGTCATTACGCGTTACGTCAATGAGAATAGTTTTAATTCTACAAGACAAACATTTACAGAAAGAAAGTATATGTAAAACGAGCGAGTCTTACACAGATAATTGCTATAAAGCATCAAGGCTCATACATTTAGATTGCTATAAACAAAAGAAAATACCAGATGAACACACCTAAGCGGGTATTTATAGCAGTATTACTCTCAAATGCATCTCAGGACGGCTGGTATGGGTATTAACACTTTTATTTTATTAACTTTAGTAGTAAAAGTGCTAAAACTCATGACTAGCCGTTCTGAGACACATTTTTTCTTCAAGTGGGTTTCTCGTCATCACGAGTATTACTCTCAGATTGTTACGAAGTATTTTTTGATTTATTAAAGATCAGCATTTAGAAAATAGAGATCACTATACATCTAAATATACACTGCTGGCCAAAATCTTAAGGCCAATGAATATAAAAGAAAAAAAAATATGCATTTTGCGTTGTTAAACTCAACCACTTATTTGAGTAGAGCTTCTAAAGATGAAAATAAAAAAAGGAAAATAAAAACAAAAACCTTTTTAGCATTTAGTAGGGAAAATGTGAACACATTTAAGACCTTTTTTAAGACTTTTATGGTCAAAAGTTTAAGACCATACCAAACAGAAGTCCGAAACAGGGTAGGAAATGCCCAACAAGAGGTCTCAGTAGTGAGTTGCACGGCCGTCATTGCGAATAACTGCAAACATTCGCTTTGGCATGGTCGATATAAGCGTTTGCATAAGACTGGCTGGAATGTTATTCCAAGAGGTGAAGATGGCTTCACGAAAATCATGCACTGTCTGGAATTGACGTCCATTTCCATAGACTTCCCTTGCCATCCTACCCCAAACATTTTTAATGGAGGTTCAGTTCGGGCAAACACGTTGAATGGTCCAAAAGAATCACGTTATTTGTAATGAAAAAGTCCTTTGTCCTGCGGGCATTGTGAATTGCAGCGTTGTCCTACTGAAAGATCCAGTCATTTCCACACAAGCGAGGGCCTTCAGTCAATAAGGATGCATCCTTCAACATGCCAATGTAGCCAGCTGCTGTTTGATGCCACTGTATAACCTGAAGCTCCATTGTTCCATGAAAAGAGAAAGCACCCCAGATCATGATGTCGTGTAGAAAATGTCTCCGGTGTGATATCCTTATCGTGCCAGTAACGTTGTAAGCCATCTGGACCAACCAGGTTAAATGTTTTGTCATCAGAGAACAAAACTTTCGTCCACTTTTCTACGTTTCATATTTGGTGCTTCTCAGCAAAGTTCAACTGAGCTGTTTCGTGGTGTGGAAAGAAGCGTGGCCTTTGAAGACGTTTACGGTTTTTAAAACCTCTCTCTCTCTCGTAGATGCCGTCTTATTGTTTTTGAGATGCATTTTACGTCCGTAAGGGCCTTAATATGGTTCGACGATCGGCTGGTGTCTTGCCAGACAACCCATCGAATCCTCCTGCTCAACGCTGGCGAAATTTTTTTGGCCGACCATTTTAACTTCTCGTTCCGTATCCCTCAGGGTCTTTTTAAGAAATTTGCAATAGCAATTTCACTAAGCCCAATCTCACCAGCGATGGCACGTTGACAGAAACCTTGCTTTTGCAGCTCGACAATTCTACAACGTTCAAACTCTACCAACATTTTAGCTTTTGCCATGTTTTTATCCAATGTAACACTGGGGATGACAACGCTAATGCTTGAACACAAATGACTAAATTTTCTTACGTGTTTACCGATTAACACTTCGTTTCAGTATGGCCTTAAACTTTTGACCAGCTAGTATTTAGGTTAATTTCATAGTGTTCACCTTTTCCCTTCTAAATGCTAAAAGTTTTGATTTTTATTTTCCCTTTCCTTATTTTCATCTTTCGAAGTTCTACTCAAGTAGTTGAGTCTAACAATGCAAAATGCATATTTTTACTTTATGTTTATTGGCCTTAAGATTTTGGCCAGCAGTGTATATATGGAGACCACATACTTCAGTCTTATCAATGGTGAACATATAGGGACTATAAAACAAATTTCTAAAAGTTGTTACTAAATTATAGAGGCAATTTTACTACAGATAATAATCACTTTAAGGAAAGTGAGCAACTTCTTCAAACAACTATCAAAATATCTTAGATGCGCAAATATTACGGAAATACAAGAATTTTAAAAAAGTATTTTTTATATTTTTATATACCGTTTTCTGAATTATATTCAATAAATAACAACAGATGGCACTACTAAAATTTAGACTTATCAGTGGATTTTATTTTTATGCGCGTGAAACATATTTAAACAGAAAATTTTCCCTATTGAATATATTTTACCCCATATAAATCTGGTAGTTTTTACTTTTACAAATGTATTAGTATAATATTTAAAACTCTTTTTAATAATGATGTTTTTGCCTTCTAGCAACATATATTTTAAACTTTATGTATTACCGCGGTCTTTCATTTCAAAATTTTAAACGCTTCAAATTTGTTTCAACTTAGATTTTTTTATCTTACCCCTCAAAATTTTGTTGTTTAAAATAAAATTTTATAACAAACTGGTTTTTTCTAGCACACAAGTCATAGACGTCGCTACTGAAAAACAAAATCAGTTAATCTAATTTTGAATCAAATTAAAAAAACAACAACAATAAATTAAAGACTAACGTTCGCAGACGAATGCAACGTATCTCCGTCACGTACTGCCGACATGGTCAATTTTAACACCAGCAAAATCGTGAAAAACTAAAACATCTAAAACTGGCTACGTCAGTGTTTGGTATCTGCGAAAAACAACAACAAACGTATTTTTGTCCTCTATATTACAGAAACTGTTCACAGTAAGGTCAGGAAATAGACCGAAACCCCTAAAATTATGCTTTTTTTACATTTCTTACTCCTCTAAAGTGACCAAAAATGGACATTTCTACATTTCTGTAAGTGTATGTACGAGACATGTAGAAGAATACCTTCGAAACAACTTCCGTATAAAATGTTCAAAATATTGTAGAGTAACTGAACAAAACCAAAAACATTACACTTGTTATGAGCTCTGACCACCCTAAAAAACTAAAAATGGGGAAATCCAACCTTTTGTTTTGCATGTCAATATATTAGGTGCATGAAATTTCTACGTTTGTGCCTAGTTTGTTGTAAATATCATCGTACAGATTCCTAAAATATATATCCGAGTTGTTTGACCTGCCAATCCTACAAACGTTTAAAAAAAAAAAGACCTATATCGATAAAAATAAAAAAGGTAACTGGGCGTATTGGATCACGGTAATGTATCTCAGTACGGTTAGTATGGGTATTAACACTATCTCAGTACAGCTGATATGAGTATTAACACTTTTAACAAATAAATTTATTTATAAATGTTCAGGTTAATCAGCGGTTCTGAAGTAAATTTTTATTTCAAGGAGGTTTCTTGTCATCAAGAATCAACAAGTAATGAAGAGTTGGCGATTAACTGAAAAAAATATTTAGAAGAAAACAAAATAAAACAGTACGTCTCTACTAAAACGCAAGCAAAATGACTGGATAATTTCTATGGCTGATTTACCCCAGTTAACTTACCTGATAACTGATGTTACTGAGCAAAAAACAATGTTAATATTGGATATGGCAAATGTAATGTGGTTGATATAACATTCTTCTTCAAATATGTTAGATTAATTCTCTTAATACAACTAAGATAACGGTAATCAAGCCTAAATAATCTAGCAGACAAGTAAAATTAAAAGTCACTTTATCAGCGAAATAGTACAATTAATCGTGGTCAGCTTCTTTGGTCATACTTCATGCACCATAGATACCAGCTTTAATTTTTTCCTTCATATAAGTAGAGCAAAAATGAAAGCCACCAAACAAAAGAGATGTCAAGTAATGTCATTTTGGGCAACTTTGTTACGTTTGTTATCCCCAAAATGAACGTTAAACGTAGAGGCAAATCTTGTATCTAAACGTAATTTCAATACTCAACTTTTTGGTTGGACATATGAACAGTATCTTTCACAATGTCTTTCATTAGCAATGAATGTGCAAAAAGCATAGAACTTCATTAAAGTTGAGTTTCAATTTCCGTTACTTAGCTTGTAGTAAGACCGTTCTGAATATGAAGTCACTCACCTGAACGATATTAATTTTCTTGTATGAAATACGATCTTACTGTTCATTTTAAAAAAAACAAACAACTTTGATGTATAGTGCTTTCAGTGATTTCACTGTTATAACAACACATACGAAATAAACTTGTTACATTTATTAGCATTAAAATATAAAATTCACTTCCTCAAAGTACGTATTAGTCATTACACAATAAATTAAAGTGTAAGTAAATATATACGTTCAATGGCATTGATTATTTTGATGCTGATAAATGCGTATAAAAGTTAAAATCATATTCTACTAGCAAAAGATGTGTAATTAAATAATAATAAAACAAATAAGTTTTATATTTATTGAACTCTCAAATATGATTTTAACTGTTCGAAAGAAAATTTACCCAATTTTCACAACTAAAAGAATAAGCGCACACGGTAAAAATAAACAAACCACAAATATGGAAAACAATGTTTTGAATAACTGCTTACAGTTACCTGATCTAGTCGATGTTAAAATAAACAACCAAAGCCAACATTCGATCCTTTCTATGTTTTTGTCACCGATCTCATTATAAAACGTTTTAACATCAAAACGAAGATAAATAATTTGAGAGATTCCTTATATATTCGTATCAAGTTTTATGTATATTCGTGAATTTTGTCCTGACAACACCAGAAGTATACAACTTTTAAAATGCCAAAAATATTAATCTGATTCATTATTTTGAACAACTCTACTTTAAATACAAATTTTCAAGTATGAGGGTTGAGATACCCTAGAAACCCCTAAAACTTTTGCTCCATTTTTTTAGATACCCGTCACAACTCTTTCGAAGACTTTTTCCCTTACTTTACATGAGAATCGTGAGCCTACATGCAAAGCTACAAAACCTTCTATCAAATAAAATGGAACATGAAAATTAAGTAGTCATACATAATTATCTACAACTGAGAATCACTGGATAACTGTTATTTCAATAAAACTTGGAGAAGGAAAAAAGTCCCTTATTTTATTAATTTCTTTTTTCAAAAGTCACTGGTATTGAAACGTACGCATACACATCTATCGAGATTCTTTTATTTACTTTCATAATCACTCATAAAGCTACATAATTTGCATTTAAGCAAAAAAAAACAAAACAACCTTTTGATTATATGCTGCAGCGGTAACTGGCAAAAACAGGCATCTTTAGAAATGGTGGTTTTTATAGTATATAATCCGGAACTGGAAATATTACTGTTTACTTATCTTATGTCTATGAAAAGCTAATGTTATCTTCGCTCAAAAGATGTAGAGAAATCAAATTAATAAGTTAAACAACGAGTTTAAATGAAAACTATTTTGGGGGAGATTTCGTGAAAAACCCCTTCATCAAGCAGTATATAGGTGCTTGTCATTAATAGTATTCTACTGCATGACATACGACATCCCCTCAAAACCTTGTAAAAAGAAAGTTTTCCTTCAGACATAGATGCCAACCTACTTATTTAATTATCCATACATTTAAACTGCATCGATTTCTAACGTCATGTGATACGGTGTTGTCCTCACACTTCAGTTTATGATCAGCAAGTAAAGGGATTTATATTACTATGTTCATGGCTTACATATTCAACTCTTTACATAAAATGCTATATTGTTTATTTTTGTTTGTAAATACGTAAAAAGTAAGCGTTAACAACACTTAGTTTTATTCGCATATTAAGAGTCTCTTGTAATCACATCTTGAAATGTGATTTGGTATGTTGCCAAAATGATTAGTGGTTGAAGCAGGTAAAATTATTTATAGATATGAAACCTGGTTGAATCTTTTATATTTCTTACACTACTTGTACAAGTGATTAAAAATTTGACATGAAACTGTTGTTTACTAACCGTTAAATATAAAATAATACCAATGATTGCTAACTTGCAGAATTTCACAAACTATGCCATGTTTTATTTAAATTTGACATTAATTCTTCACCACGTGTATAGATCCTGAAAAAAGGAAGACATCCGGCATACTTATTAAACTAATATAAAAACAACATAACCAAGCAGATGATAAAATATGTTGTGCTGCAAGCAGAAAATATATTCTGACTTACCAGCGACATTCATGCGTCATGCACGGTGCACTTACCTCATCTACCTGTACGTCTACACCGAAACGGTTTTCGTGATACTTTTCATAATGCACACACTCTTCAAGAAAATAAACGAAACGTTTTGAAAACGCAAAATGTTATCAATACTTCCAGAAATTCATGTAGTAATATAATTGTATTCCAAACACTGTACCTTTGATATACTAATATAAATATATTATAGAAGTTATCATTTAACTACTCATAAATGGTTTATGTCCGAAAGTTTAATTAGTTTCTGAGACAAATATGCAGATAATCAATTATTCAGTGCTTTTTAGTTCTCACTTTATGTTTCATTGAATGAGAGTTTAATTATTTTACATCAAAAATTATCTTTGTCATACAATCCTAAAGTCCTAATCTAATACCAGTCAATGGTATACATATTAATAAAATATATTTTACGTTATATCTTGTGAATATTCAATATAAAAGTCCGTATATAACACGGATTTAATCAAAAATTATGTAACTGTGTAATTTTCTTTATCTTTGGATGCAGGTAAGTGAATTGTTTCGAAATAAAAAAATAAGGGTGAATCGCTGTGAAACGCTTCCGATTGAGATACTTTAAATGGACTACCTCTCAAACAATAGTGATTTACTAAAAGTACAGTCCACTCTTAATGGGTAAAGAGGGTGCTCGTTTCATATGTACCCTGTGGAAACATGTACCATACAGCAATGTTTTAAAACAATATCGGTACTCTAATAAGGAATTATAGTGTCTTTGTTGCTTACGTTTATGGTGTCGCTATCATCTACATTACATGCGACAAAGGCGTCCACTTCATTGATACAGGTTTGGCATGTTTGTCAAACTACATTACAATCTGTTAATCAAACTTTCAAAATACGCCGTTTTTTAAATGAAACTGATTCCATCCATTTATAGAGCAGTACAAGTCGAAGCTGTTCATGCTGCAATTGGTTTTCCTTTCTTTGTCCACACGTGTATAGTAACCAATGTTTTCTCGAATACTGCTAACTTCGACGTTGCTTTTCAACATTATCAAGTTTTAAAATTTCAGTCTTTTGAAAATTAATAAATCCTTCACGATAGTTTTAAATAATTCATATTTATTCTGAGAATATATTTTAACAATTCTTCTATGGAGGAAAGAATTATAAATACCATCCTCCTATCTCACATTCTTTACAAGGTTAGGTTTCTCATTCACGAACAATTAATTAACTAGACACATTTATCCACTAATGGGGTTAGTGTAACTCGGGTACATTAATTAATACAAACAAAATATCTCGCGTACGTCATTTGTACAAAATCCTTTGTTTATTCCATACAAATAATCTTTCTTAAAAGTCGTTTTTTTTTCTTCTAATTATTGTCAAAATGGATGCAACGTACATGGGAATCAAGGACATGAAAAAAGTGGTAAAACCTGTTTTTAGAGCTTCCTCTCCCAGTAACATCAAATAACTACGGAAATGCTAACCTAACGCACATCAGACTTTACTAATATACCTGTACTACTGTACCTGTGACTGTGCGACACGCGTGAATTAAAATAAAATATACAACTAAAATAGAACAAACACACTGACTTACCCTAATATTTCGGTGGTTTTGGTTCTGTTCATCTGGAGAGATATATCCATCGTCACCAAGGTGCAATTTTCCAACTTTACTTTTATCTGACATGGTGCATGCATATCGTTAAAACTATAATGGCTTTACTGCCTTTCCTAACACGTGCCAAATACCCTCCACAGCGTCACTCAACGCTTTCTCTCCCTTTTCTCAAACCTCTGGCCTTGTTTACACAGCTGTGTCTCGTGGTGCGCCCTCGTGTGGCCATACTATTTGAACAAAAACGCAAGAGGCACTTGTCACACACGTGCCTATTAGCGATTTCTTATACACATACTGATATTAAAACTGTTAATAAGATCAGACACACCCAAAGTAATATATGATTTTTGATTTTGTTTGTTTCGAGTAAAGCCGCATCGAACCACAGATTTTAGAGTTGCAAGTGTGTAGACTTACCGGAGGACAATAATGATATACGAGGTAACTTAAGGTAATATTTAATGAATGAAATAACGCAGACAGTGTATACTTAACAAAATATATTTAAATGTGAGAAAGTACAGTTATTTAAAACTGTCTGATATCAAATAATGTCCAAGTGTAGTTTGGATACGTTTCTCTGTGACGTCGTAACATTTGTGGTTTGCCACATGCCAAGCTGATTTGCGTATTCAAAACCGTTTCAGAATATGTACACAATAATATCTTTAAATTACACTGATAACAAGTTACTGCTCTCATCTCACGCCAGTTATAAAATCAGTTGGATGACTTGAAGAAACCGGAGCAAGAAAACAAAAAACTTGAGAAATTAGCTCGTCATCTGGATAGATTATTTGACATTATAATATTAAAGAATAATAGAATTCCAGATACCTTTGTATCTTATCGTTCCTTATGCTCTAAACGCAAACAAAGCAACAACAACAAAAAGTGATAATTCGCAATAGCCGCTGCATTTCAAATTCTTGAAGGATTAGAGCAAATGAATCCATGATACCATTGTTTCCCTTTTTTATTAGCTATATTTTTGTGCGACTGCTTTTACTCTATTCGATTTTATTATTAATCGGGATTTTTAGTGGCATACTCTTAAATTGAAATTCTTTTAAGCAGGATTAGAATATATTAATTTATGAGACCGTGGACGTAATCAAATATATAAATCAAAAGTTCTTGACCTCCTAAGTCGAAAACTGTAATTAGATTCCAAATCGATCAAAATATAACGAAGCTATGATATATAAAAAATTGTACATGGGATAAAACGGACTCTCAGCCATTCTATGATCCGCTAAAAGGGAAAAATAAAAAGTTAAATTACATCTTCCAATCTTAAACTGTTGTCTTGTTATTAAGCATTTACTCGGCCTGGCATGGCCAGGTGGTTAAGGCACTCGACTCGTAATCCAAGGGTCACACCAAACATGCTCGCCCTTTCAGCCGTGGGGGCGTTATAAAGTTATGGTCAATCCCACTATTCTTTGGTAAAAGAGTAGCCGAAGAGTTGGCGGTGGGTGGTGATGGCTAGCTGCCTTCCCTCTAGTCTTACACTACTAAATTAGGAACGGCTAGCGCAGATAGTCCTAGTGTAGCTTTGCACGAAATTCAAAACAAACAAACAGTTAGTATTTACTCTCTTGTCCTGATATATTTAAGCTGATAGCTTTTATTTTGGTTATATTGAAGGACAAAGAGCCTGTTGTGCTTTTCTCACAACAGATATCAAAACTCGATTTTAATAGTCTTTAAGTAAAAGAAGTAGAAGAACAAAAGAGTTCTAGACGTCAGGGGCACAGTTTGACCCTCTGGTAAAACTGTGGATTTCGGATCTGGTGAACCGAGTTTAAATCCGTGGATATATAGACTGAGTAGCTTTAATATACATACAAAATTCAAAGACTTATCGTACAATTCCACTAAGTCAGTTCCCGAAACAATAACTGATAATATCGATTCTGCTGTGGGAATTTGACATTTTATAGGAAAATAATAACTCTGGAATAACGCAATAGCAAAATCAACTCTCACACACACATGTATTGCTGCAGGACTTGAAAGTGGAGATGAGTCCCAACAGTTCATAAACTAAAAATATGCAGGTCCCTACACAGAATGTTTAAAAGGACGAGTTCTAATTCGTGAGATCAAAAACCAACACATATTGTGTAAGGTACAGTCAGTATTGCTAATGGTACGAGAGCCTAGGGGTATGCCCCTTATATTTGTAAAACAAATTATATGTTGCAAGATTAAATCTGGAAGCAGTTTTATATCGAACATAGATTAAACAATTGCATGGTTGTTCACACAAAATCCACAAACATCCAATGAAAAGTCGACAAATCACCGTTCTGTTGTAACACTGCATAATATGTATCCTTTATTATTGTAAATTACTGTACTATCTACATGCAAAGTAGTTATTAGTTGTTAAATTATATTACATATTTAAGCAGCTCTGTAGAACAATCGTATATAAGCTATTCCAGTCATTGACTGTTTTGTTTGATTTTTGTTTTTGAATTTCGCGCAAAGCTACACGAGGGCTATCAGCGCTAGCCATCCCTAACTTAGCAGTGTCTGACTAGAGAAGGCAACTAGTGATCATCACTCACCTCCAACTCTTCGGCTACTCTTTTACAAACAAAGAGTGGGATTGACCTAACTTTATAACGCCCCTACAGCTGAAAGGGCGAGCATGTTTGGTGTGACGGGGATTAAAATACGCGACCCTCAGATTACGAGTCGAGCTTCTCATTGGCTGTCATTCACGTTCATGTACTTACTACTGATATAAACATGTCAGCACGCTCTATTCTTCTGGAATGTGTTTCAATACAATACTTACAGTTTTAGCGATAGCAGTAGTGTCATAATGATTATGTATTAAAGCTACAGCACTCAGTCTTTCTTCGGTTTGAGTACAATAAGTAACCATATTGCCTATATATATGGAGGATTGTATTTTGTTTAAAGTGGGCTATAAATCAGTCTTTATAATCTTTGTTTTCTACCAAACTATATTTAATTACGTTGTTGTAATATTTTAATTCCATTTGGTGAGATTTTTTTATATTATTATTAGGTAAAAATTATGCGAAGTCTACTTCACTTTACGGTAAATAATTAATAAATTCATTCTATACGTTTGTTACAGGATTTCCTCGCGATTATAATTAAATCATAATTATTCAGCTTTGTTTGATGTACAAATAGTAACTCAGTGAATAACTGAATAGCACGATACACATTCATATGATACTTCAGTGAATTCTTACTAAATAATTCAGTCACTGATTATCACTATTTATAATGTACTCCCGTTCTTTCTACTTTCAACAAAATTTCAAGAGTATTACATCATTACAACATTTTTAGGTGTTTTAGGACTACTTCATTGAAAGTTATCGATCTACCGTTATCATCTCTCTAACAAATAATTAAATTATAACAATGAAAATATGTTTTAGAACTGTATGGTTATAAACAATGTTTTCAATTTTATTCTTTCAGTTGTTTGTTGTAGGAAATGCTAATAACGGTGACGTAATAATCGAGGAATTTCGTTGAATATCTAAAGAGGAGGATACATTATTTATAAATATGAGTAACCAGTTGCTGAAGATAGTGAGTTTATGAGTTCAGTATCAGAAAACTTGTTCACACTTCAATGCTAGAAGTGAGATTTGCCTGGTCTGTTTACTTACTACAAATAATAGCCAAGAAATTTTGTAACTTTGTTTGTAAGTAAGGCATACTTACCATTAGTCTTGGAATTTTGGTTGAAATATTACTCGTGAAATTATGATTAAAAATGTGATATGCAGGTATATCATACCTCCTCAGTTTCAACATTTTTGGATCATTTGATTTATACCCAGTAATGCTGTAACATGTAATTCATTAAGTTTGTATTGTTATAGTTATTTCTTTCTTTTGTTTTCTATAGTAGGTGATATCTTTTTTGTTTTGTTTTGCCCGTGAGGATACTGCAGTATCATTCAGCGTCAAAATTAAAAGGATTGACACTTACAGTTAATATCTTTTGTTGTTATGACGTTGAACATTGTAACAGCCAATCAGTGTTGTGAAAAGAAAAGTCACGAGGTGATGCTGTCGATTGGACAAAGAAAGCGATTTTACCTATTTAATTCAAGTGAACTTCTTTAGTTCAGTTCTACTTGGTTTTCATCGTGACTAGTTTCACAGAAATTTATCTCGAGGGACAGGATGAGAACGAGGTATCTATTAATCCAGTAGATTCAATTCTCAAATCGTTTATCCAGGTATGCACACTCTTTATTTTCACTAAATAAATTCTGTTTTCAGTGCCCATCAAACAAATTCAATCTACTATTTCTTACATAACTTAAAATTCAAGGACAGGATATTTTCCTTAATTTTTATTTAGTGATGTTATCTTTTGGTTTACCTGTGTGGTAATTGTTGGGAATAAAGTTTATAACTTCTTTTCACCCTTAGCCTAGCACGGTTTTGGGATTAGGGCACAAGATTCAGAATATGTAGGTTGTGTTTTTGAATTCTTTCACTGAACATACTCGCCCTTTCAGCCGTCGAGGCATTATAATGTAGTGGTCATTCTCACTTTTTATTTGTGAAAGAAAAGTTCGAGAGTTGGCACGTGTTAATTAGCTGTCTCCCTCTAGGTAGTCGCTTGTAAATTATGAATTATTTATGCAAATAGCACTCGAGTTGTTTTGCCAGAAATTCAACAAGCATATTCTTTTACCCTAGTTACTTATCCATTTTGTGCCATTCATATAAGATGTCACCTTTGTCATTCTGGATAAATATTTTTGTGAAGTTTACATATTATATGTGAAAGCAGAAAGATACTTTGTTGTTTGATGTTTGAGGACTAAACCTCCCTATTAATTGAAACATTCAACTGATCAACACTTTTTTCAAGTAAAATACACAATTAAAATCATTACGCTGAGCCATTAAATTGGCCAGGAAAGAGTATCAGAATGACAATCCTTTCAATCTGGATACTATATTTACTACAATATCACTCGAGGAGACTAAACATTTCCTACTATAAAGAACAAAGCAACGATAACAAGGAACTCTCAATAACTTTCTTCATCATGTGTTTGTACTAAAACTGCTTATAAAGCAAATAAACAAAAAAAAATTTCGAAAATTCATAAATCACTAAAGCAGATAGGAAACTTAAGATATGTCTGCATACCACACTTTTCCTCTCTTCTCTCTTTCAGACTTTACCACCAGGCGGTAATTATATTTAAATTTAGAGCCAATAACCATTAAATTCATCTACCATCTTTAAAACAAGTATAGTAAATATATATATACTTCATGTTTATTCGCACTATTGTGTTGTTTGGTCTTTAGCCATCGCCTATACAACTTATATAAATGAGCTTCGTTAAGAGACAGCACTTTTCTCGACATTGCTGTATCTGGATGGGCAAGGTCGGATCCTACGATTTGGAGAGAAAATTACAGCTAACTAAACAGTGGTGCATTGGAGAAGCTTACTTTCTGGTCTTGTAAGAAGTGGAACTTTATTCAGTTTCTCGTCAGTGAAGAAATCAATTTACATCAAAAGATTCGCAGACAAGTTTCTGTATGTGACTTCTGACGAAAGCTGCTTCAAGATATCCAATGGTGAGGGTAATTTATTTGTAAGATATCCAATGGTGAGGGTAATTCATCTGTACTTGATCTCTGTTCTACGCAAGAGGAGACAGACACTCAATTGATTTTACATTCTGCACATGCAGTTGACGATGTATATAAATCAGAGACAGTCATTGTTGATGATACTGACCTATTTCTTTTAGACCTATCATTCAGTACTAGTATACAAGCTTCCATCTATCTCAAGTGTGGAACATAAAAAAATAATCAATTATATAGACATATATAGAGTTGAATCTGCTTTAGACGATTCCGTATGCTAAGGATTGATAGGTATGCTTGCATTCACTGGTTGTGATAGCGTTAGCACTTTTGCTGGAAGAGGAAAGTTTAAGATACTGAAGAAAATTTGAAGAATTTAAAATTATTATTTTTTTCGAGCTGGGAGAATTATGAGAAGTTTCTACTTTACTAATGGATGATCTTGAGATATTTACTTGCTAATAATATCCTTCTAAGGCTACTTCGAAGAAAAATGAATGAGCTTAGGGTGTCACTCATTCAGAACAAGCACGTGTCATATTGAGCCACACCAACTTCTGTGTCCTAATACCCTTCACAAGCATGTACTCAGAGCCTATTATCAGGCAGCTATTTATAGAAGGAGCATTGATGCATTACCAAGCATACTTTCACCAAAAGGTCATGGAAGAAAGGTTCAAATACACAATGACAAAGAGGAGTTGGTTATTGCTTGGCTAGATGGAGTTCTTGCACCTGAAACAGTACTTGAATTCCTAGCTTGTAACTGCTCAAGATCTTACAAGATTTAAAAATGCACATACATGAGCATTAATATGTAACGCTCAAAACTTAATAATCCGAAGAACTGTAACAACTAGCCAGGAGAAGATGGTGAAAACAATGAACAGAAACTGATGAATGAGAAAAGTGACACTGAAGAACTCGAACTTTGATATATATATTTGACATGATTAATGAACCTGAAGATAAAAATATACAATGTCTATAAGAAATTCGGTCTTGACAAGAATAGGGCAAGACTATAGTACTTACCAAAGCAAACATTAAAGAATGGAATGCTTGTTTACATTTCTTGCTTCATCCAACTTACACTTACACTCTTGTGAGAACCAACAATACCAGTGGTCTCTTCAAGAAGCTGGTCACAAATCATTGGTAATATTATTCAACATATAAAATTGCAGAATTTTCACTTTGTCACTCGTCAAAGCCAGTCTCTTATCATAAGTATCTTAGTTGGATCTGTCAAAAAGTCCATCTATCAACATAACGTGAGTAAGAAACTTCATAATTGTTTACATTAGTGAATATTTACCAAGCTTCATTTTCAAATCTGCCATTTATATGTGCTGGAAGACCATCTTCAGATCCTTAGACACATAAATCCAACCAAGTATCAAACATCATTGATTTACGTGAAGCTTCTTTCCCATTTTATTCATTTGTGTATAAACTCCGTCACCTGTTTGAAAGTAGTTGTTTCATTATAGAAATCACAGGGCATGTTGCAGAATACATATGAATCATTTCTTTCGCTAACAGCAGTTTTAGCTCCGCTTTTAACATTCAACTTGAATTTTCAGTATTAAGACATTAGATTCAGAATATTTAACCAACGGGAGCTTTTAACATATCCAAACATTCATTTGCTACGGTAAGAGAAATAAATTCGATGAGAGTTACGATGTTCATCCTGCGAAAATGCACAAACATGACCATGTCCTCAAGATCTGCTGTATTTCAACACTCACAATCTTCCTAAAGCTCAAGGTAAATTGACACTGGACTTTTTTCATTAGATATGCATTTCTTTGTCCATGTGATATTGAGTAACATCTGTTTGACCCAAATGACCATCTGGTCCCACAAATACCTTTATATACTCCCAGAAAAACTCATGGAGTTGCTTTTACTGAATTTTGTTTAAACCATTAGTACAACCATCAACCAACAATTTCACATATGCCTATAACCTCATAGTTGCCTTCAGCTATGTACAACAGTTGCAACCCTGACTTTACCATAATAATTGATTACACTTACTTTGTACACCATACTTACAAATATTACATTATCCAGACAAATACATCACTCATAATTGCAAAATAGCAATGTGAGGCAGATCACTGCCTGTGCTAACGTTGTTTGTATCCTGGACAGGGAACATTTTTTTCAAAAGTGGCTTTTGCGAGTGGATTACACGTCACCAATGTACTAAACTTTGTCCAGGTTATAACCTGGATACCATACAGAATACAGAATACCAACTTTGTACATCCAGGTACTATAGTTACCTCTTCTTTATACACTGTTGTTTTCATCTGTTCCTAGGTTCGACCTGGGTGATACTGGAAGACTTTCTTGTGAAACATCAGATCATTCATTGTAAAATCATAGCGGACAGAAAACTCTGTAGTACATCCATCTTGAGGATAAACTTATCTGGAGATCAACATCTCCTGTAATTTCTGATTTATCATCACTTACGAGAGCAAAGTTGCTATTCAATGGCTATAGTGTTGGTCTTCTTCAAAAGATTTGAAGGATCACGAGGTCCACTAAGGAGTATTAGGATAATTTGTCATAGAATATTTCATTCCCAGACGTTTTGCTGCCAGTCAGATTGCTACTTGTCTTTTCGTTACTAGGGTATTTTGCTACCAGGCCATTTCATTACCTCTTTAGCGATGTACAAATGACTCATTATGGCTCAACGACACTTCGAAACAGTGAATGGACTATAGGCTTACGACATAGCAAATAAACATCATCTTCTCATGGAACTGCTCACAAACTGAATCTGTTTTTTAAGTTCAAATCTTTCATAATTTGAAATAACATGTTTTACAACATAAAAGCCTTTTCTGATGGAGTGTTTCTCTAATAAACTAATATTTTCTAATATTTTATTGACTAGGATGTTTGTCTAATAAAGTAATGATGATGAACTATTTTTATTTTGTGATCTTTAATAAGATAAGTAAAGGGGATTATGACATAAAATTATGAGATAGTGAAATGACTTGGTAGCAAAGTACCTAAGAAATGAAAAAACTTGTGGCAAGCTGATCAGTAGCAAAATGTCATGGAATGAAATGTTCAGCAACAAACTATCTGGCCATTCCACCAGAATCTTTATATCACTGCTGTTTCTATCAGGAACTCATATTCTTGTCCTTGAACCCTTATTGTCAAATGTCAATCTCCATGTTGTCCTGACAGAGCTAGACGGGTCGCTAAACTTCCTGACGCAAGCTATCTGATATGCTTCAAGTCATTGGCCAAAGCATTTGTCACAGAATTTAATACTTGTTGCTGGTAATTTTGAGCTTGCTAATCCAAGCCAAAACTGAAAGCTATACTGTCTTTATCGTGCTACAAATTATGGGTAGATCCTTTGCCAGTGTTCCATTACACTACAAGTAAAATAGATGCATTAATCATCCAATACTGGATAATGTCTGCAAGGCATCAGTCATGACTGCAGTATATATTACATGAGTGGACTTCCCAATTTTATTTGTCTTTGTTATGACACATACCATATAAACAAACTATTCTGCAGAATATATGCTATTGAAAAACATTGTTGCAGTATGTAACCCTTGTTTGGACCTGTGTAGTCCTGTCCACACATTGAAAGCCTGTGTTATTGCATCTCATTTATCTCTGGTAGAGGTGGTTATTGTTAATCCACTGAGTGGATTTATCTGTATATTGTATAAATACCTGTAGCATATCATCTGCTGGAAGAATTGCCAATATAACTTCCACCACAGACATCTTATTCTCTGATTGACAGATATTTCAACATAAAGCAGATGGATCTATTAACAAAGAAAATGCTAGTAAGAAAGAAGAATAGAGTGGGTGGCACTATAAATACTGCTGTAAGAAGAAAGAGAACCGTGGCAGCGCTTCATATTAAATATATGAAGAAAACACTATTGATCAGTGCACGAAAAATGGTTGACTCAAGTGAGCAAATTCATCAACAGTGGTAATAGTGATGGGATCATGTGACAAACATCAAGAGGTGCTAACAAATCATAATATGCCAATATGTGAAGGATATGTTGGGGACAAGAAAACTAAGGTTCTACAAAACACTGGATGCAGTATTATAGCAGTGAGAATCATTCTAGTATCTGAGGGAAAAGGAAAGGAAAAGTACATGTGTCTATGGGACAGCAAGAAAATTTCCCAAAGCAAAAATAAAGGTGGGTACTCCATATTATTTAGGAGACCTTGAGGTTATATCTATTAAGGAATTACTACATGACTTGTTAATAGGAAACATAGCAGGTAGTAAGAATATAGAGGAACAAGACAAAAAGAAGACAGCCAAAGCAACTGCAGTCATAATAAGAACTCAAAGTAAAAGGAGCAAGAAAGACAGCAAATCTCTTAAAGTCTAGAAGAGTTATAACTCGAATGTAGGTTAATGTGAATTGAAGGAAATGCAAAAGAAAGATACATCACTCAGAAACTTTGGGGCAGTGCCTGAGAAGAAGTCAAGCACAAGACAAAGAGAATTAAAAATCTGAGGACCAGAAAAGAGTATTGAAGCAGACTTATTAAAACAGTTTTACTAAGGAAACCAAACCCAAAAACAGTCAGGAACACTTATATAACAAGAAGATCAAGGGTAGATATTTCAAGGTCCGACAAAAACAAACTTATCTGACAACAGAAATAACCTTTCGCCATACAAAAAGTGGTAAAAAATGCACTATAAAGTGAATGGGATAACTATCTACCATGTCAAGTTGTTGAAGAGGCGCTTCGAAAGAGAATAAGACATTGCGAATGTTGATGCTGATATACAACTGGACATGGTGGTGTGGTTATCATAGAAGCAAAATTTTAAGAAGATAGTATCTTCACTACAGAAGATAAGGGCATACTAAACCTAAACGTGCTGAATAGAAGTAAAACATTCAAAGACGTCAACATAACTATCAACATGGCTAATAAGAAGCAAGAGGAAAAACTGTAATGCGTCAGTATGCCAATAGATCACAAAATTCGGACTTCAAGATGAAGACAAGGGATTTCGTCAAGGAGGCCCTACTGGAGACTCTATCATCAAAGAGACAGACAAATGACTGTGTGTGTTTTCTTATAGCAAAGCCACATTGGGCTGTTTGCTGTGTTCGTCGAGGAGAATCGAACTCCTGATTTTATCATTGTAAATTAATTGACTTATCACTGTTCTAGTGGAGAACCAGACATATGAAAATGTAAGTGTTGGTGTAGGCCAGGGATGACGAACCTTTTCGAGAATGTGTGCTCAAATTGGGGAAAATCTTCTATTCATTCAGCGTTGAATTTATCACCAACAACTAACAGACATCTACTGTAGAAAAATCCTAAGCCAAACAAATAACTCAGTATATATTTGTAGTGTAAGAAACATAAATAAAAGCCTTTAATGGACAATTAGCATAACATCTGAAAGAATAAAACTAAACTTTTCACTACTATTTTTGTATGAAGTGTGAAAAGTAATGTATGAAATAAAAATCGTATAACAGGTATGCTTGTATATTTGACTTATAAGGACGTTTTGTGCCAAACCTCTACTTATAGAGGTGAGTGATCAGTATGTTTACATTTAGTAAACCACTACAGCCTCATGTGGCTTTAGTTAGTTCTTTTGTTTATCTCTTCTAAACATTAAGTTTTATTATTTCTGCAAGTGAAAGTCCGGTATCAACTATCAAACAATGCCAATAGATGTGGTTTTTGAGTTGTTAAAAACAACCTCACTAGGAAGTGCTTGAGGTTTGAAGCCCTTTAACTCAGTCGGTGAAGCACTTGGTTTGCGTGAGGTTTTTGGTTGTTAGAGCGTTATTTTTCCATTTGTGAATTTTTTTTTTAATTTCTAAGCCATGAAGGTCATGCCCTGTAAACTACAATATAATATATACTTCTAAACCAGAAAAAAACACCTATGACCCCACTTTAAAATAAAAACATATTACAGAATTGCGAAAGATCAAGAAAATTGTACGTTTCACTATTACCCTATTCATTCACGACCATGGTTTCGCAAGTAAAGTAAAACCTAATGATTCCTTTAATGGAGTAAAAGTGAACGTGATGATTTAATAGAGAAACCATGGTCGTGAATGAATGATGTAGTTGTAAAATTATTCTTCCTCAATTTTTTATTTATGGAATTTCAACAAGTAGGGATTTCAAGTATCAATTGTAAAACATATATTAATATTAATTTTACTATATAATGTTCTAGAAATATTTTATCGTGCGGTGTAAACATGAAATATGGAGAGAGAAAAAAAGAGTACTTTACTACTATGTTTCTTTTATGGTTTTGAAATGTTTATTCTCTAAAATGTATAATTAAAGCGCATTTTTGGATTTATTTTGGTATAAAATTTAAAAGCTGGGATTGTGGTCAGGCAACATAACCAAAATGTAAAATACGGGCGAGTATAGTATTTGTAAAAAACACGTTTCTTCCTGTTTTAATTTATAAAGTTGAACACTTTGTTATTCAAAAAAATTCAATAATTTTCCACACTCAGACGCATTGGCGCATAGGTTAACATATAGCATTCTTTCAACTGTATGTTTGGTCTAATCTACACATCCTCAAAGATAATTTACCATTGATAATTCTAGGACCTTATGAGACTCATATATTGCTGGGAAATTCGTTTACTAAGCTCTAAATAAATTTTCTGCTGTAAAGTAGAGATGAGTAGGGCTCCGTCAGCTCCATCTTTTTGTTAACAGGAGTAACCAAATGATGTGGATGTTAATCCATTTTAATAGAGTTCAGAATATAACAATCTAGAGAGAATCAGTTCCCTCAATCAGCTATTCATTTAGGACAGATCTTAACCAGCACTTAAGTCTGTACCAAATTGATGAATTTGTCTGTATTGTGTTTAATAAAACTTATGGTGAAACACTGTTGTCAGTATTTTTCCTGTTTTAAAGCAGTAGACTCTCAAATCATAAATACATTTCGTTCCAAACCTGTTGTTTGAGCAGTTACAACACTTACCTGAATGAAAATCATCTCTGCGCCTGATAAGAATGTAACAATAAGATATAATAAAACCTGATAAGTCGAGCTTTAGGTTCTTGCTACCATAACAGTGACATAGGATGTAGAAGGGAATTTTTTTCAATCTGGCCCACTAAATTCCATCAAATGTTAGTAAATTTATTGTTAGCAAAAAGCATGCGAACATAACAAATTTAATAGAGCACCAAAGAGCTACCAAGAACCTCAGACAAACCCTGAATCCCGGTCATAATGTGTTTGTTACGCACATGCTCTCGTTTCACCTTGTGAAATAAATCTTAGGCCTTCCCAATTTTAATTTGCTTTCTAAATATCTGACTGACTGTAGATTACTAATTTGGAGAAAATATTTTAAAGTAAAAATAGTATTTGGAACAACTTTGTGACATGGGTTAGTTTCTTTGATTCCTTCAAACAGGGGGGCCGGCATGGCCTAGCGCGTAAGGCGCGCGACTCGTAATCCGAGGGTCGCGGGTTCGCGCCCGCGTCGCGCTAAACATGCTTGCCCTCCCAGCCGTGGGGGTGTATAATGTGACGGTCAATCCCACTATTCGTTGGTAAAAGAGTAGCCCAAGAGTTGGTGGTGATGACTAGCTGCCTTCCCTCTAGTCTTACACTGCTAAATTAGGGACGGCTAGCACAGATAGCCCTCGAGTAGCTTTGTGCGAAATTCCCAAAACAAATCCCAAACAAACCTTCAAACAGAAGAATAACATGAAAAGTATTATACTTTTCTATTATTAAAAGTATTATACTATAATACATAAAGTATTATGGACATTTGAATGTTTTTGCTGATAATGTCCATCCCGTAATGATGCAAGACTTCACCCGATGTTCAAAAGATCTTCGAAAACGATCGCGCGACAATTAATTATGTTTGCGTTATTCAAAATTTAATTTCAAGAACAAAATAAACTTCAGTCACCTTTTTGTTCTCTACAATTTCTAGATTCCAATCGCACTTAGGATTTTAATTTTTAAATAAGCTTGAACTTGACATTTACCACGATTAAAATATGCCGACATCTGTTCAATTTGGAACCATACACGATGAACTACGAATTATGTGAGATTTCCGAACAACGTATATTTCAGTATCTTCTAGGGCATGATACTATATGGCTTCATTTAATCCAACTTGTTATTATAGTGTAATATAGTTACACCCAAAACTGGCTGTACTATATATATAGGGTGTCCTAAAACGAATAAATCATAAAAAGAGTCGAATAACTTTTTTATTGTTTAAGATAACAAAATTCAAAACAAAATATCTTCAAAAGGCTTATAATTTTTATTTTAGTTAATTATTATTTATGTTATTTGCATGACATATCATTATTATTTATGAATGTCTTATTGTATATTTCAAAACTGACCATGTTTTTGAGTAAAATGACAACTTCTGAAGAGTTTCCTCGATTTAACTTCTATGGACTTTTTATATTTGGAAGCTTTTCCGAAAACAAACGTATTTTATAACAAATAAATGGATCTTGAGGAACTGCAACTTGGTATCAGTGATGCTGACTTACCCATCCCTACAGCTTGTTTGGAAAATATTTCTCAGAATTTATACACATTATTAGATTGGTTAGGGTTGATGAAGTTTATTAATTGAATGAAATAAAAGTCTTCAGAGCACATTTGTTTTTCTAAGTTTGCTGTTATTTCAAATAATACAAATGTTATTTAGTGTTTTATTTTTTTTTATATACATTTTGGACGCCTTTTCTATACATCATATGCTCAATATTTGCTTCACATAGAGACTACTTTTAAGTTTATTTTAGTCACTACACTTTATAAATGTAAAATAACACACACTGTGTTACTACTTAATAATCACATTAATCCTTGAAATCATGCGCAATTCCTTGGTTGATAAACAGCTTTGTGACAGTGTTTTGGCGAACAATTTGTGAAAGTGTTTTGGTGAAGAAACAATGCGAAAATTTAGATCTGGAACAAATAAGTTATAGAAAATTCTGATACCAAATTACTAGAAAATATACATACTAGCGGATTATTCTGAGATCTATAGAAAAGTTTAAAAATCTCAACGAGAAATGAAAACCTTATTGGATTTAATGACGTACGTTAATGTTTTCTTTAGTATTAACGTTATACATTTATAGCTGGGTTAACCCGTTAATACCTGGAACTGATGCATATTTAGGAGATCATCGATGGTTTTTGATCGATTATTTGTAATTAAGCACGAAGCTATTTGTGCTCTGCCCACCACGGGATTCAAAACCATGTTTCTAGCAGTGTGAGTTCGCAGACATTCCGCTGTGCTACTGTAGGCGACCATCGACAGAATGTATGTATTTTTCAAAACTTTTCAAGTTTGTGCTGTTTTCTCACCCCTTTCTTTATTTTTCATATGATTCATGAAACCTAAATCTAGAGGAATGATAGTCAAATAAGAGTTTAACAATTATTTGCAATACTCTAAAAGTAGATCAGTTTTTAAGATACTCAGTTTACATCTGTTAAAAATAAGTGGTTGAAAATTAATTGTAATCATAACGCTACTGTGAACTATCTGAAGCAACACTAAAATCAACGGTTCGATTCCACTCGATGGACCTAGCAGATAACCTGATGTGGCTTTGCTATGAGAAAACACACACACAAAATGCTTAAAAACAAAATCCTGTACCCGATGAATAAAAGGCTTCCAAAGTTATGAAATCCTTTTAACTGCAGACTACTTTGTTCAATTCAGCATGATAAAAACAAAAGAATAACAAAGTTCTTAGTAGATGACTTATTTGTTTATTCTCTTTTTGACCCAGCATAGCGAGGTGGGTTAAGGTGTTCGACTCCCCGTCGCACCAAACATGCTCGCCCTTTCAGGCGTGGGTGTGTTATAATGGGAGGATCAATCACATTATTCGTTGGTAAAAGAGTAGTCCAAGAGTTGGCGGTTGGTGTTGATAACTAGCTGCCTTCCCTCTAATCTTGCACTGCTAAATTAGGGACGGCTAGCGCAGATAGCCCTCGTGTTGCTTTGTGCGTAATTCCAAAGCAAACAAATATTCATTTTTTCTTTGATTT
The DNA here is from genome assembly GCF_004210375.1 of Tachypleus tridentatus. Classification (NCBI taxonomy): domain Eukaryota; kingdom Metazoa; phylum Arthropoda; class Merostomata; order Xiphosura; family Limulidae; genus Tachypleus; species Tachypleus tridentatus. Next base: position 4,864,384 of record NC_134835.1, on the reverse strand, counting down.
TTTTATTTTTGTACAAAAATTGCAGTTATTTGCAGAAAAGCAACATTTCACTCCACTGTTCTCATTGCAAATTTGCTTATATTTATTTCAGCAACAAGAGTGAAAAAAAGAGTTAATAACAACTGCTGATTTTAAAATTATTGTAAATATTATTGTAAATTACTTTTTTGTGAATTCCTCCGAAGAATAACATTCTCATGTCAAGATATTTATATTTTGCTAATCTTGAGACGCATGTTTTCATGAGAAATTATTAAAACAAATTCAATCAAACGTATTTAATTAGTGCCTATATATATTTCCCAATGACCTATCAGTGGATTTTTTTTTGTTGCTGTTATAACACAGTTGATTATAAATTTAGTTTGACAGTTTATTTATAATTTCAACAAGACGTTTCCTTAATTAAAAGTGTTTTAAACCATTTTTGTTTGTTTGTTGAGTTATCATCCAGAAAGCTACACAACGGGTTATATTTGTTCACCACTACGGATATCAATATAAGGGGTTTAGTATAATAAGCCTTTAGGCTTACTCCCGAATCACTGGGAGGCAGACATTTATATATATATATATAAAAAAAAAAGAGTTAAGAGAACAGTATTTGATCTCGCAATTTGACGCTTTAGCTGACTGAAGTTGCTGACCAGCTGTTGAGCGTTAACTACTGCTTCATTGTTCATTAAAGCTGCACTTGATGAGATTTTGAACGATGAAGATTGGCTTGTAAAACTTAAAATTACATTATAAATGTTCTACTGTAATATTCTGTCAGACATAACAAACATTTCCTACTATATAAAACAAGAAAAGAACAATTAGAACAAGAATGAACGTTGCTGTATTTATAGCATAGAAAGTAAATAATCGAAAAATAAAAATCTCCAAATCACTAAAGCAGGTAGAAAACATACGGTATGCCTATATACCTACATATCACATGAAAAGATATTTGTAAACTTAGGCCAATAACCGTGTACAAGTGATAGCAGCCTGTAACAATCGTTAAGGAGGAAATAAACAAATGTATCATTGTTACGAGGTCTGTAATTCGCATTATTTACGCCAAGTAACCCAAAAACTCACTTCAATATAAAGGAAGCGAGAGAGAGTTCAGTAAGGATAAACGCGATGCTTCACGCTACACTTAAATACAGGTGACGTATTCATTGAAACGTTTTTGAATGATATGATAAATGTACATGGTCTGATTAATATTATAACAGGGCCTGGCATGGCCTAGCGCGTTAAGGCGTGCGCTTCGTAATCTGAGGGTTGCGGGTTCGCGCCCGAGTCGCGCCAAACATGCTCGCCCTCCCAGCCGTGGGGGCGTTATTATGTTACGATCAATCCCACTATTTGTTGGTAAAAGAGTAGCCCAAGAGTTGGCGGTGGGTGGTGATGACTAACTGCCTTCCTTTTAGTCTTACACTGCTAAATTAGGGACGGCTAGCACAGATAGCCCTCGAGTAGCTATCGTTTTTAAGAACACCACTGAATTGCTCTGTCCTCGCCTGAAGCATCTCCTATCGCTTATACCGCTTTAGAGCCAAAAAGCTGCACCATAAACCTGTATATCGCCCATATTCACCAGTCTTGGTCCTTTTCATTCAGCAGCCATCTCCTGAAACAGGTGACCGAAGACTTAGTCCTCCGCGCGCTTCCCCTCACTCGTTCACGGGTCAACTCAAACAGGGATATCTGCCCCAACCACTAAACAGTCTATCCAGATCATCCCCGATTATCACACGAAACGCCTCCACAACAACCAATGACATTATCACAATCATTCAGTCTACCCAAATGAAACTCAACAAGAAATGGAATTTAATACAGATCCTGCCACCTACTTAATCTTCTAAAGATAGCATGGACCTCATATCTCCCCTCAGCACCATCACCGTTCCATGCCCTACCTCACAGACTTATCATTCATTACCCAACTTGTCTGATGCCCTCTTCATAGATACCTTAGCTAAACCTCAACTACTGCCAACAGACGAATCCGGTTACATTTATTTCTCTTTCTTCCGACGTATCTCGACCAGTGATGAAGAAGATGATTTACCTTATGATTGACCTCCTTACGATAGTTTCACAACATGTCAACCCCTTTCTTCTTCATCATTAGTAAATCAAAAGCAGTCAAGCCTAACTGAGCACTCGTTGGCACTAATTGGCGCTACCCGGTAAAAGTGGGTTTTCTCGAGGTAGAGTGGGGTCACCCCACATCTAACTGTATGGATCCGATCAAAAGATCTGACGCTGCTGTGATGAGCTGTAAGTTTAACATCGGCAGTTGGTTCTGTACTGATCGTTCCTTGTTCCTATTCTGCTTGTTGCTGATCTGTCAAACATCGTGTTGCCCTCAAAACTCTCCTTTTATTTCCCATGCTGCCATTTCAAAACTGTATGTCACGACGGGGGTGAAGATAAAATGTCTTTAAGAATGCTCCCGACTGTATTTACCTATTTTGGGTTAAACGTTTCAAATCAAAATTACTTCAACGATTTGATTCGAATATTCGATATCAATCTTTTTTTTTTTTTTTTGAATTTCGCACAAAGCTACTCGAGAGCTATCTGTGCTAGTCGTCCCTAATTTAGCAGTGTAAGACTAGAGGGAAGGCAGCTAGTCATCACCACCCACCGCCAACTCTTGGGCTACTCTTTTACCAACGAATAGTGGGATTGATGGTTACATTATAACGCCCCCACGGCTGAATGGGCGAGCATGTTTGGCGCGACGGGGATGCGAACCCGCAACCCTCAGATTACCAGTCGCACGCCTTAACACGCTTGGCCATGTCGGGCCTTCGATATAAAAGTGCACCTATATACTTCGTATGTTGTGGCTCCAAAAATGTAGGAGGAATTCGCGAACAAACACAGAAGTTGAATTAACGTGATATAATTATCAGTCACGTGCTTCTAGTTGAAATGAAATTAGTATTAGAAATTTTGAAATCGAAAGTGTTAGTTTATTCAAATAGTTTTAATCAACTTTAAAGTAAAACTAGTTCTTTGAGAAATAAAATCTGAATATATTTTTAAAAGAGAGCATTTGTGTTTCCTATTAACAAAACCACACCGGGCTATCTGCTGAGTCTACCGAGAGGAACCGAATGCCTAATTTTAGCGCTGTAAACCGTAGACTTACCGCCGTACCAGCTAACGACTTAAAAGGGTGAAACACTTATGTTTTGTAATTTTGTTTTTAATTTCGCGCAAAGCTACTCCCTAATTTAGCAGTGTAAGACTACAGGGAAGGCAGCTAGTCATCACCACCCATCGCCAACTCTTGGGGTGCTTTTTTACCAACGAACAGTGAGATTAACCGTGGCATTATAACGTCCCCACGGCTGAAAAGGCGAGCAAGTTTGGTGCGACGCGAATGCGAACCCGTGACCCTCAGATTATGAGTCGCACCCCTTAACCCACCTGGTCATTTTGTAATTGAAAGTGTTAGCTATCTAAGTAAAAGTGCCCATTTTACTTATTATTTAAGAGTTTAGTTTACCTGTTGATAGTTGATATGATTAAGGTTCCAGATTTTTTCTTTTTTATTTAACAATCGTTTCAAGAAAATATTTTTATGAAGCTTATTAGTTATATAATATACGAGTTCTTTACTGGAATATAAGCGCTTCTAGATAAAAATTAATATAAGTTAGCACGAACTTTTATTCTGCGTTCTTCTTCCAACACGTGCAGAGAATAAGCGCCCAGTGTTGATTTTATAACCAATACTATCCACGTGACCATCATATTTTCAGAGTGACTTCAAGATGGCGGGAACGGCATTCTCGAGAACGGGAATGTTAGAAGTTTATGTGCATCAACAATGGCATAAAGTTTTAGTTACACTTGAAGAAGACTGTCTCAACATAAGTTTAGACGAAAGTTATGAAGCTGCTAATGGTTCATCCAATGGATTGTCGGATACAGAGCCGCCAGATATATCTGAAAGCATTGCCAATCAAAAGAGAATGGTGCGTGTAGTGAAACAGGATAACAACGGTCTTGGCATTAGTATTAAGGGTGGAAAGGAAAATAAAATGCCAATATTGATCAGTAAAATTTTTAAGGGAATGGCAGCAGATCAAACAGAACAACTTTATGTAGGAGATGCCATCCTTTCTGTAAATGGGGAGGATCTTAGAGATGCAACTCATGACGAAGCTGTTAGAGCATTGAAAAGAGCAGGAAAAATTGTTGATTTGGAGGGTAAGTTAAGTTTGCTGTGTTCGCTTTCTTGAAAAAAAAAAAAAGTTATCAGGAGTTAACATGAATTTAACAATAACAGTAAATTTGGCAGTACAATAATGCTGATTCATATCACATGATCATTAATTTTGAGTCATTTGACAAGAGTTCATGATGGAAACAGAAATGGAACCATGATTTAATACTAATGTAACCCTTCATTTTCACTCGTGCCATAGAAACATTCATTGAAAAATTCAACTTAATATATAATTACCATATATGCTAGTGTACAAGGCAACTGTGAGTATAAGATGATCTCCTAATTTTCAAGTTAAAAGTGTAGGTTTCAGGCTATACTTGCCATATAAGATGACCCTCCCAAATTGTGCACTTGATTAGTGAAACCAAATGAGCCTGTGAGAAATTACTATCTGAGAGTCTTTAGTCATCAGTATTCGAGAGGAAATGGTGTATGTTTACTGAATGTATTTAAAACATTCAATACAATACATTTTATGATTTTATACACAGTATAGGTAATTAAAACAATTTAATTTTATTTGTGATTTAAACATTTTATAGGCTTATATTTTTTGGCAGTTTCAACTAAATTGTTTGAGTTATTACAATACTTTTAAATCTAAATCTTGTTCATCATCTGACATCAGAAGTTCATCAATTATGTCTGATTTCGACTAGTTAGGATGCCTAACTGGTTAGTATGTAATTGGAATGTGAAATAGTAATAAGACTTAAGTTTTATTATTAAAAGATAAGGTATTATATAATATTTACCAAACTCTTCAAGTGACATCTGGCTTGTTCTTTTGATTTTATTCCATTACCAATACATTTAAAGTCAACCCCACTATCCAACTGTATTGGATCTGCCAATATAATCTTAAAGTACATCACAGGATTAAAAGTTCACATTTCATACTTCATGTACAAAATGACCTCTATTTTTGAGGGATTTTTTAAAACTTCAAATGCCGTTTTATACACCAGCATATAAGGTATTTCTATAAATATCTAACAGAAGTTATTAGTTTTTAACTTAACAGCACATACCACTTCTTATTCTTGACATGATGATGAAGCAAAAATATTCCACCAGTTTACAACTGTTACTAGATAAATTATATTATCAAATTGATATTCTGCTACTCAGTATAGTGGTATATATTTTCAATATTATTCTGCTACTCAGACATTATGTAGGTTAATTTTCTAACAATTTTTAGTACCTCGATGAAATTAATTGTAAGTTTGTTATTTTTCAAAATAGAGATGTCTTAAGTTTATTCCTTTTTTTGTAGCCCAATTTACATCAGATATTGTTCTAGGAACTTTTGCATGCTTCCTAACAAATCTGTATCCTGTAAATGTTATGGAAGAAGCATCTAGATATGGAACTACTTCTTTTAAAAGAAAAGGAAAAGCCCACAGAATCAACCTTTTCTAGCATTTTAATACATACAGCAAATTTGTAGATACCATTGTTTATACAAGTATACAGCTATATAATTTGTTCATATAAATAATGAAAAGTTCCCTAAATGATTTAATGATTTCTCATAATGGGCATATTTAGGCAATTAGAAAAATGTGTTAACAATAATTCCTTACTTTATACAATTAATCTAATTTGGTCTTCTCCTGTCCACATTTTATCTTTGCTCTGGATTCTGTTCATCTCATTAACTAACGTATGTCTCATGTTAATGCTGTTGGTATTATTGAGCACCAGTGATTGAACCTTATTTATTTTCAAAAGTTTTAAGGTATTTTCTTGAGCATATTTAATAAAAGAAGTAATTATTCTGTTAGTTAAAAATGAGTTGTAAACATTTGAAAGAATTGATATTACCAAACTTGAAAACAACATGGAGAATGATTTGGAGCTCCTAAAAGCTCAAAAAGATACTTAATGGAATATTTTATGATCTAAATGTTCAGTATTGTAAAGGTCAGTCAGAACACACATACATATTCTTAACCCTGAGTAGTGTTTGTAAAATACTGGAATTGATCTGAATCATAGATATTAATCCTTTGGTATTAGACTTTGAGATTACAAAGATTAGAGAAGTCTTTTTTTCCCCAAGGTTTTAAAGGTGATCAAAAATCAGATATACAAGATTCTGCATAACATTTTTAAAAGGCCAGTAGAAAATGAACAGCTATAGGGTTTGAGAATTGCTAATGGTTAGACCTTGGCAATTAGTCAGTATAATAGACTAACTAAGAGCAACAGCTAGTATCTGTTGTGGTGGGCAGAGCATAGATAGCATTTTGTGTAATTTTGTGCTTAACTTCAAACAAACATTTAGTGTCATGTAAAATAGTCAAGCTTCCAAAATTATAATTAAGTTGAATAATGTTACACAGGGCTATGATGGTTTTATTGTGAAATTTTTGTATGTTCTACAGCTTATAAACTGTATTAAAAACATACATTTTTCTCCATTGCGTACAGATATTTCACAAACGTCAGATGCACTTTTACCCAACTGAATCATTTTCGTTGAAATCAGGTAACATTGTTTAAAAGGTTAACAACCATTGCCTGTACATTTGTCTTGACCATTTGTGCTAATAGTCTTATCAGTTGTTCTAGAATCTTTGAGAAATAAAAAGGGTTCAGTGTGGTAAATAAAATAATAATTTGATCTGACATTTTTTTTTCTTTATAACTTGCAAAAAAAATCCTTATGTGATTGAAAAATTAGGAATATTATTTTTGAAATCTGCATTGCTGAATTATAGAAAATCTGTTATTAAAACCAAACAACTTTTTATGAAGTTTAAATTTACAGGCATGTGTTATCAACTAATTTAAATTATTGTTTGTGATTTCTGTCAGTTTTTATTATTCCAACTATCAACATTATTGAAATATTATTGTTTCTGATTAAATCAGGGTTGTTCAACTTAACTGTATAGTGTCACAACTCATGAAAGTAATCAGCTAACTAAATTTAGTGTTTCAAAGTATTACTGTTTTTTTATTATTCGAATTATCCTAGTCTTGTGTGGGAACAATCAATTAGATGAATACTATGAATTAATGAGCTGTATGGTTTATTGATTTGCAAGTTCTATTAATTGCTTAAGTACTAATGATAGGACACCCACTTTTTAAATGGGGTAATAATAGTTACCTTGGAAATTATAGACTAGTTAGTCCTCTGCAGTGAGAAAAATTCACTTTTAGAGTGGTAAAAGAAACTTTACAAAATCATTTATGTAATAAATAAAATCTTATCATGGGTTCAGTAAAGAGAAATCTTGATTTGTTAATCTGTTATATTTTTAATATGTTATTTGTTTTCTAGATGATGGATAATGTGTGGACTTGCTGTACTTAGATATAAAAAAAAAACACTAAGGTTTACATTTAGCTAATAAAACCACATTAGTATGGACAGGAGAAATATTTTGACATTGAAGTGTAGGATTGTTGAATAGAAGAAAAGAAAATTTTGTTATCACAACCCAGTCAAACTAGTTCTTTTTAAAAAAATTGTCTTTTAACTTGCAGTTGTAAGTTGATGAGCAAGTTTGAATATACACAGAAGATAAAAGTGGATGTTTTGTGTATAAATAAGCTGAAGTGAATAAATGTTTTTATCCATAAAATATTGTTAACTTTATGTATATTTTATTTGTTTAATATATGCTTAATTGGATTAAAGAGAATTCCACACAATGATTTTACTTTTCACCTGATGGAATAAAATATACAATCTACAAGGCCTAATGATATGATATTTAATGATACAGAATATTAGGAACATTTCTCCTTGTCCTCCTTACTTGCACAAGTAAGTTAACATTAAGACTTAATATTATTTCTAACACTGCTTTGAAAAATATCTACATTTTCATAAATTACTTTTATATCATCATACAGCTGATTTCAGAAGAAAAGCTTTAAATGTCTTGTTTTATTAAAATACTCTGTGTTGATAATCTATTTGCATTGACACACATTGGAGGTTTTTTAGGTGTCATAAAAATAATAATTAAAAATTAGTTTATGCTTTTTTCTCACTTGGTAAATATAGCATGTAGTGAACATTGAATATGCTGTGGATATGTGCACATTTATTTCTTTGTTACACCTTCATATTGATGTTATTGTTAGATATATATACTAATGCATGTACATGCAGTCATCTCTCTATGAAAAATTTCTTACTTTCAACAGTTCAAACACTGGTTTTTACATATGCATGCTGTTTATTTTATGTATATGTACAGTTAAAGGTTTTTATTATGTTTTGTCATAGAATTGTTCAAGGACTTGGTGTTTTTTCATGTTCTTAACATTCTTTTATGAAGGTGATTGTACTGTTGTAGATATATAGCAAATGCAGTGTAGTTGACATGTAACATATTCTTCATTATCACTCAAGGGCTTTGAAAATGTATATGTATTAAATAAGATAAACTTTGAAAGTATTATATAAATAAATCAATTTATATATATGTATATAATACTATACAATAGATCAATTGTTCATAGATTATTAGAATAAGTAGGATAAAGAAGAAACAGTATAATAGAATTTAAAATCAAAATTATGCCTTTGTTATCATTCCATGTAGTCTTGTGTGTATATATATTTATAATATTTGCAAAAGTTCATTGTATTTAATTATTTGGGAGTTTATTATTATGCTGAGTTGTTAATGTACTACAAGACTTATTGGTGAGAAGTGTAGGACTAGAAGACACACAGATATAACTTTTGGCAGGATAGAGTTGTCTTCAGCTAGACAATTTATTTTTCCAATATAGTCGTTACATTTTGGAAAGAATTGCCTTCACATATGGTAGATCAGTAAAATTAAGAAGTTTAAGGGAAGGCTTAAGTATATAAATGATTAGAGCTGATTTTGAGTTGTTTTTTTAAGTATAGTTTAATATAATGGATGGGATGTCCAAATGGACCAAAAAATCACTTATCATTAAATGTTTTATATATAATCATCCTGTATTGCTTACCAACTGTGGTTAATAAATGATTTTTGTTTTTCTTATGTAATGGTAATCTGGAGTTACTGAACTAAGGTGTTTCTTTATTTGAAAATTAATGAAACTTTTGTTTATTTTTTTTGTGGAAAAGTAACTTTGAATTAATCTTTCCATTAATACTCTTTACTGTAGACAAAATATAATGTGTAATTATTTAAGCAGTTCATAAGAACTAGTAATTGTTTTATTAATCACAGATTATCATATTTAATATAAATTATATGTTATATTGGAAATATGACAAATAAGACTATTAAAATGTTTCTTGAACAAGTGCAAAGGTTTCACAAAGTTAATCTGTGCAAAGAAAATTATGAAACATTTGATATTTGTTCTTCAGACAACATAAGAATGGAAGGTGACTTATCCAAGTGTTCAGAATTGTTAAGGGTTTCTTTGGTAAGTGGAATAAAATGTTCAAAAATAAAGTAGATTATCAGGGGTAATAATTTAATAATTCAGAATCCGAGATGTAAACTTTCTTTGGCAGTAATATTTTTCAATGAGTTATAAGCTTGTAAAATTGTTTGTTTGTTTGGTCTTGAATCTGTAGTAAGATGAAGTTATTCTACCATGTAAATGTATTTTATAATATTACAACTATACAGATGTTTAGTTGTTTTTCATAATCTTGTTTTGATAAGTGAGGGGTAGCTTCAATGGGCTGATGACCTTCTGACATTTTGATTTAATGATCTTAACATGCACACACTAGACTATTAAGGGTTAACTTACATATGTGTGGGGGTGATAAATAATAGTGTATTCAGTACAGACAAGAAGCAATGACTCATTCTGTTTCTCATTATGAAACATAACTTTTCCCCAACATATTCATCATGAAGTCTTCAGAACATTGTTACATTATTTTAAAAAAAACAGCATTGATTTCTTTGAAAGCTTAAATTGTCTTTCCCTTTCAAATAAGCATGTTGTAGAAGTTAGGACAGACCACCACTATCTACTTCATGTCCTTCAAATGCCATCTTAAAGATCCTGTTGTTCTGGCATGTATAAGACTCAAGTTGAACAACTTCTTTATTTAAACTACATTCCAAGGCTCTTTATGTGCTACTAAAGATATACAAGTTGTTAGATAAGACAGCTAAGTAAGAAATAACACTTCACATTTTAGTTGTTTTTCAACACACATTATTTTGATATGCTCGAAATGTATTGAAGGTAATATTAACATTCATTAGTTTTATAATGCAGTTGCTCAAATGTAATCCAATATTTCTTGCTTTAATGTGATGACTTATGTACTTTGGCATTTATATAATTTCAAACGTGTCTGCTACTGTACCAAAGATTGTATGATTATTACCTGTAATATATATTATTATACTTGTGTCATTATTTATGTAAATTAGGAATATTTTATTTTGTTCCTCTAAGACAATATATGCTCAATTATAAAATTTCTACCAGTTCTTCTCTTTGATCACATATTTTTCAGTTTTATTGAATATAGATTTTTTTAATTGCAACTTTTCAATGTATACTTGAAGAATAGAAATATTATCTTTGTGCCATATGATTTTGATCTCTGTTCTTGTAAAGTTGGAATGTTTGATTACCAAACTGAGAAAAAGGAGAAGGTAATACGTTTGTCTATAGTCATTGTATTAAATTTGTTTATATTTGTGTAGCTCGAAGACTATGTTTCTGTTTCACCATATATACGGTGTGTGATTTTTTCAATGGAATACATAAGAAAGTTTGTTAATCTTAAATTTTGTGTAAATGCACTTTGTCTGGAAGTGTGTGTTTTGTGCTGGGAAACTGAAAACTTCATATGTGTGATACTACTACATGAAATGCTATATTTATGAGACAGAGACTAGCATTTGATGATCCAGTGCAAAATTTATCCATGTTTGGTTGGACAGTGATGACTTCTGTCATCTGATCATGCCAGACTTAGTTGTAGATATTGTTTCTTGATGTTATAGTGGGTGTTTGTGTGGTTTAAGTGTACATGTTCTCAAGGTTAGTGTTGCTCTTGTACTGGTATTTTATAATCATGCAAAATATGTTAAAGTAACTAATCTGTGTTTGAAGTACTGGATCTTAATCATTATAAAATGTCTTAAGAAGTAGTTAGTGTTTGTAATATGTATTAATTTTAAATCTTGCTTATTGTATGTAGTACTTGTGTATGTAAATAGATGAATTTTTTTGTCATCTTAGAACAGAAACTTGTATTTCACCGACACCTACTTAACAGTAATTGGCCAATTACAAGACATATATATAGATGTACAAGAAGGGTGTATATATAAAGCATTATGAGTTAATTTGCTAAACATGCATCAGAATTTTGTTTTCACATATCTGTGTATTAGTATCAGCTCAGATGTTAAATTCTGTTAATTTTTTTTTGTTTCAAGGAATGTTTTTGTAGAAAAGCTAGTTTTATAATGTTTTTATTGCATATATTTTAGGACTGCATGTATATCTACTAATCCAAGCTTCACATTTCAGTTTCAAGAAATTAGTTAAGCACATTTTCAGACCTTTTTGAATTTTTGAAACCATAGTGTGGTGTTTGTTTCTAGTTTATTATATTTAATTAGAATACACACCCACATACATATTATGCATCTATATTCCTTTTCTTCTGTTGTTTTTTATTTTATTTTTGTTGCTTGTAAGACTAGCTTAGAAATATCTTGAATGATTTGCAATTCACTTGTGGTTGTATAATGTATTTATTGTGACTAATTATTTAGTTTTTTTTGTAGATAGTGGCACATTGGTATATAAAGGACATTTTAATACTTGAAATAAACAATCTTAAAACACCACTTTGGAAGTTCTGTACTGTTTGTTACAGTTTGTGTTTTACTGGAATGTTCCTGAAGAACTTGTAAAGCAAAACTGTGTTAAAATAAGTAACAAAGTTTGTTGTGTTAAACTAATTTATTACTAGTATTAAACTGTAAGTAACTGTTCTACTAAGAGTAGCATGCTAACTTATTCTTACATATAATGTTGATACTGTTTATTAATGTAAGATAATCTTGCAAATTTAGATGTATGAATGTAAAAGCTCTATTTTTTGAGTTTTAAATGTGCATCACTCTTTTTGCATCATTATCTCATCCGCATTGGCAATTTTTATATCTGTCATGAATCTTGAGATTTTGGCTGATATATCTTGCAGTAAAGTATTTGCGGGAAGTGACTCCGTATTTCCGGAAGACCATGGTGCTATCAGAAATAGGCTGGGACTTTCAGCATGGTGGGTTTCTCTCAAGAGACACTTTAAGAGAACAGGACAAACTTTCAAGGTCAGATACTCGGTGTGTTCCACTGCTTTTGTGTTACCTTGTGCGGAATCTTACAATCCAAGATCCAGAAAACAGAACCTTTGAGCTTCATTCTCCAGACAGACGAAATTCATGTATTTTACGATGTTCTGATAGTGTTCAGTGCTCAGCCTGGTTTAATGCCATCCATACAGTGGTTTATAATCTCATGAGTAAGGCAGTGGTGGAAGCCAATCATTTATTAGTCGATGTTTTAGAGAAAGCAGAACTCAAGTATATGGGTTGGCTTAGTGAAAAGGTATGTCTCACATTTGTTATCAGTGCATCATTTTCTTTTCCTACTTTTTATGATTGAGAATAAATTCAAACTATTATGAACTGCAGCATGTGTATGTGTGTATCTATGTAGATATGCATGTACTAATTAATTCATAGGTCAGTGGATGTAAGCAATAAAAAGATTACTTTGTAATCAGTTGTTTTTTTTCTTTTGTTTACAACAAAATGTTATTGCTATCTTAAGTTTATTTATTGTTAAAATATACTGTGAATAGTAGTAGCCCATGAACCAGAGTTTATGTTATACAAGAAATCCTACCAAATGATTTTCGTGTCACCTTGTGACAAAGGATGACATTAATGTTTGCTGGACATTCAAAATGAGTAGATATAGTATTTTATGAGTGTCTGAAGTTTGCATCATTTGTGTTGTATCTTCATATGAAATATGAGATATATTTTAGTATCTTGACAAATTTTAAAGATACTACAATTCTGTTTTAAGTTTTGTGGAACAAAATGAAAAACTTAATGAAACAAGCATCAATATTTATCAAATTTCATATATTTATCCTGCAATGAGACAATTTCACAAAACTGAATGTCTTAATATTTTCAATCATGCACTTAATATAAAAGACACTGTGGCATTTATTACTGTTTTAATGATAGTCAAGCTATTAAAAATAAAAAATAAAACTTACTTTGTTTGATTACTTTTAGTAGCTGACTTACTGTAATTTTTCTTCCAAATTGAACTGGTATTGTAATAAATATCACTGAGTATTGTCACTATAGCACAAAGTTGTGGGACATAATCAGTATTGTAAAATATGAGCATTTTGTTATTGTTACCTAACAGTTCTTCAGAGACCATCTTGTATTACAAAAATGCTACCAATTTGAACAAAGATGATGAAATGATGTAATGAAAACTACAGATTCATTCAAACCTTATTTTGTACTTAAAAATCCAAACATTAGTTTCTATGATGTTAAATGTAAAGGTTTTTCTGAGGTCAAATATACTTGTATTTTACTTCAGCAACAATTAAACACTATATGAACATATTCACATTTTTGTAGAGATAAATGTAAAATTGGCCGATTTATGAATCAAGTGTCATTATACATATTTCATAAATATAATACACTTTACATAATAATCATGTGGAATAACATGCAAGTATCAATGAAGACTACAAGAAGAAACTGTGTTAACCATCTTTAATGATTGTATTTACCAAACAACTGTGATTAAATGCATTTTGCTGTAACAAGAATGCATTAATATACTCAAATTGATAAGTAATATACAGAGTAGTGTCTGTTCAGAGAGAATAGTGTCTGTTCATAAACTTTCATACAGTTATTGTATTTGACTGTAGAGCAACTTTCCTAGTGACTGACATATATTTGAAGTTTATTTAAGCTAGTATCATAGTCATTGTCTATCTCATCAAGACTATCTTATGATGATTCATATTTGGCATCTATCATATTAGTGCAGTTTTAAAACTTATACTCTTCTCTAAACTTTAGTCTTTAAACCAAACATGGACAACTGTGCAATTTACACACATTAGAGCATTTACAAGATAAATATTTTCAAGATGACCTTAGGAATGGGAGATCCAGTCATCTGGATTTCTTCTCCCATTCTCCTTCCTTGGTCTTGTGGAACTGGTACATCTGGTGCTGAAATCAGATATTGCCACCAAATAGGGCTTTGGTAATTGGTTCTGAGACTGTGTTGTTGAAGGCTGTCTGTACATGGAGACAACTGCCCTGAATCTACTGAGCCTTTCTTTGCCCATCTCTACATGTAGCATAGTTCATTCACATGGATGAATGGTGAATGGGTTACTATAACCCACATGTGAAATTTTGTAGGACAATAAATAGGTCTTTAGCCAAGTCACACTGATTTCCCAAAGCTGCAAATGAATCCTTGAAGGACTAATTCTGTTGAATGAACTTCAGTCCTTCAAGTTTACCATCTTCAGGTAAAGTGCTAACAGTGTTCCATCTTGTAAATGCATGGTATCCTAAGAGAGCAATTCAGACATCATTACCTACTCTAGCAGCTACTGTGTTGATGCTGATTATCCTAGTTCTGTTTTTTGTTCTGCACCTCATATATAGTTCACAGTTCATTCTGTGTGAAAATGTTAAGCTCATAACCATCACATCTGTGTCTTCCACTGTAAGTACCACTAAATTGAAACTGGACTCTGCTGCACATTTACCGTGAAGAAGAAGATGTGTATCTGCCTTTCTGTGTTATTTCAAAACATTCTGTGTTCTCTGTAATGTATTTTAATGCCTTGGTGCACTTACCACCATGCATTACATTTGTGTTTCTTGTCAGCTGTCTGCAAACAATTTTATTAATTTTTTCTTTACTAGCTGAGTGTGCCAGAAGAGACATCTTCTGCTCAGCTCATAGAGAGATGGTATAAAGTAACTGTGTGCTCTTACAATTTTGCTGAATGAGATTTCATGGCCTGCACGTCTGCATACCCTTTCTGCTTGCATGATTGAGGGTTCTTTGTATACATCAAAAACATCATCAGTTCTCTTGCTGACAGTAGTCAGCTACTGATTTGACATGTCTATGAATGTGTGGTTATCACCTTGCAGTTTTTGTTACTCATCATGGCTGAAAATACCCTATTTTGCAACTGGGCATGGATAGTCAGATGATTCTCTGAAGTCTTGCCATTTCTTCATGGTAAGTAGATGAGTACCTGGCATAGGTTTATTTATCATAGGCAAAGCACCATGATATGAGTGAATGTATGGCATGCACGTGGTCAGTTACCCTCTTTAGAAGTTCTCAGCAAAGCTAACAAGAGTTCAACCAGAACAAAAATACATTCTTTATTTTGGTGACAAGAAATCCACTTGAAATAAAAATGTATCTCAGAATGACTGGTACTGCTTATCAATAAAAGTGTTAATACTCATTTCAGTCGTTTTGAGAGACATCCTTTTTATTTAACAGTAGTTCATAGTATTCGTCAATGGAGATCGGGATTTGCCTAAAACATGCATTTTACAGATGCATGGAAAAATTGTCATGATCTGGTGTTCTAGCTACTTTTGTAACCTGTTAACACATCTCATCCAGCTTGGATACTTTTTCCTGATGGTATTCAAACATTCAGGGATGGAATCTATTCCATGAGAGTCTGAATAGACTTTCATATATTAAATTGTGAGACCGATTCCCCTATTATATTGCTATCACTACAATTTCAAAGGGGACCCAGCTGAGTAGGATCATCATGGCCAGCCTGATTCAGAACCTTTATAACCTTAGCATTTTCAGTTAAAACCCTTTAAGTATGGGCTTGGTCCTGGGAACAGATCTTGTAACTATTCTCTGTTTTTCATAGTTTTCATGCTATTACTTTTAAATTTATCAATGACATTACAAGGCTTTCACATGCAAAGTATCAAGTTTTTTTTTAAGTCTTAAGATTTTTAAGCAGTGTTTTTCTCATGCCTTTTTTATTTTCACATGTTGTCCTTCCAACCTGCAAAGTAATTTTCAATTTAAAATAAAAAAATATTTTTATATATCAGAAAATTTTCAAATTTCTCACGTGAAATCTTTGTAATGTCTAAACGGTTTTATCAAATGTTTCTTAAGAAAAAAACTTTTGTTAGTTTTACTATATAATCTCTGTATGGGTCCAGGTGATTTGACTGATTTTGTAAACATAAAAATTAAGAAATAAATTATGCCTTTTCAAATACATAATGACTATATATTATAGGACATAAACATAAATGCCTAGACTAAATACAATAAATCATATAACATATACATTTATTTATTTTTATTATATTGACATTTCAGCAGTGCCTGGTTAACAATACAGAAGTTGCAATGATGTGGGGCATATATACTCGTATTAACATATCCAATAATATAAAACTGTCCTTTGGTCTTTACAAAGTGACCTCTCTTGGGTGCATTTTATTATTTTACAAAATAGTCATATTTTAATTATACATTATATATATATTATTACTACTTACAAACAAGTTCTTAAACTTATTTTTCTTAAAACACAGAACAGTAAACAAAGAACTAAAGCAAGCAATATCTTTTCTAGTTGTGACTTTTGCACTTGTTTGCTGTTTGTCATAGCTTGCTAAGCCTTTTCAAATTTTCAACTAGGAGGAGGTGAAACAAAATATTTTCTTTTAAGGTTTTATGCATATATTTGAATTACTTCATTGATACCATAAAATTACATTAAAATTTATCAAGTTTAGTAAATAAGCTAATACTATTTGTGTCTACAAAAATAAGAAGTTTCAAACAAATAAAGACTGAAATTACCAGCATGAAAGTTTGTCTCAAAAGAACAAGAGGACATATTTATATTTTTAAATGACTGATAAAATCACTAAAGGGGCATTCTGAGCTTTTGATTGGCTATTCAAATGTCATACATAGAAGTAAGTGTATTTAAGAGACCATTTCCAAAAATGGAAAGAGTGAGTAGGGTCACAATGTTTTATTCAGTAAATTTAGTGATAGCTCAGCAAATCGAAAAGATAAAAGATTTTTATTTTATATTATAGCTTGTCAATACTGGTCATTTGAGTTCCTAATTTCCACAAAACTATTGGACTTTGTATTTTGGCATCACAAACAAATAATTTGAACCAGTACTACATTCAACATACTATGTGACACACATATGTTTAGATATGATTATTTATTATTTATTTTTAAATTAAGAAATTAAATAACATATAATAGGAAAATTTGAATTATAGTCTAGTTTGATACCAAAATTAATAACATAAATTAGTATAATAGTTCAATGAAATTTTGAATGGAGTCAACAAACATGATGACATGGCCTTTCAATCATGACCTGTCTGAAAACAGTTAACACCTTTATTGCCGTGGGAAGTGATATGTGCTTTGGTGTCTTCATATTTATATACTCATATCATAAAGATATATTCGGATTAAGGATATCCTTTTTACTTAACCAAATGTGCACAGGATTGGTCTGTTAGATTCATATGATACATCAATGTGCAGGGCTCAATTTTAAGGACATTTCCAGGTTGTTCGAAAAATACATAATCTTTATGACAATATTGCTGTACAAAGACCCTAAAAATACTTGGTAACAAGGATTTTAATGTTTTTATACCTTGTTTATTTCCAAAAGTACAGTTAGTATTTAATTGACAATTTTGCATCTTTATTCATCTAATTTCTGATGTCTTATTCTCAGAGAAGTTTTGTTACATTGTGAAAAAATAAGCCTAAACCATGCTGGATATTACTTAGCATCTTGAGGAAACAAATGTTCAGTACCTCTAAAACTTTTAAACAGAACAGGGATTTTGCCCAATCATTTCACTGTTCTTATTTTAATCAGCTTGACTTGCCTGCCAAGTACAGTAAACTACATCATGTAGTAGGACTAGACTTGTTTTGGAACTTTCACACATACTACACATAATGTGTATGCAATGCCTGTTAGCTGCACATGTACACACACTTATGATATGTATTGCACCTACTCTTAGTTTGTATTGACTTGGAGAGTGGCAAAGTAGTCTTATTTTATTTGTTGTTATTCGGTTTTGTACTGATTTAAACATTCATGAAATTTTGTTTGCAGTTATTATTATATTCTGTTTAATTTGTGGATTTTCCCACTTTTCTTATTGTAGCTAGGCCTTCTGTGTTTTCTCGACTTGATTGTCTTTTTGATGTTAACCTTAGGTCTATCAGTGCATAATCAAAAGGGGGTCAGTGTTTAAACTGTGATAATTAACAATGAAAATTCTAAGTTTGATTTTGTAAATTTATGTCAGTCTGACTCAACCTTTGATTAGTCAGAGTGAAAAATGGTGTTCATGTGAGGAATAAAAACACTTATGCATTCTATAGTTTGCATGTTAGATTTCAACAATATCTAGAATCTTGAAAGTACATATCCACAGTGTTTTGTGTACTTGTATATTTTATTACTAAATCTTTAATACCTGGTAAAATGAATAATTTTTAACTTTTGCATGAAATATGTAATACTTTGTTGAATGACTCACTGTCAGATGTCTTAGCATATACCATTTTATCCCAATCTGTGCACATCAGGTTAATGACGTCAGAAAAGAAAGGAATATGGATCATTTTGGTGCACTATTTAAAAATAAATCTGCAACAAGCTTTACCCCATTAATGTTATATAAGGTATGGCACATTGTAACAAGTGAAAAACCAAAAACAGAAAGGTCAGTGGCAAAGGTTGTCCACATATCGCAAACAACAGTATGCAGCATAATCGAAAAGAATCTTTGTTTAGAAAAGTTATACACGTTACTTCTGCATCATATCCATTCAACTGTCAAATACATCAGACATATTGAGAAGAAACTGGGTATTCTTTCTTTTCTAGTATTATATTAATGTGATTTTGGATCAGATCGCCTTGCAGTCTATGTCAGCACATCACTGCATCTTGACAATAACCTTGAAACATAGTTTCATTTGCAAAAGTCTTTCTCATAAAGGGTCATGTGAGAAATATTCCATTACTTTTTTTCAGACTTTCCTTAAGCTTGTTTAATGTATGAATATGGTAATTCTTTAGCATCCATTTCAACAGCCTTGCTGTGACGAGAAGTTAACACTTTCTTACACTGAAAATGTATTTCTGATAGGTACTGCCTAGGAGCATTGCTAAAATATTTTAATGCCCACTGAACCAGTATACTTCACAAATTTTTTACTACTTTTGAACATGTATACAACAAGTGACCACCCTTCATCAATAGTATTACACCACCTATTTTTGGCATAGCTAGTTCTCTCTGATGTTCTTTAGTCCTCACTTTTTTTATCAGTACAGTATAGCTTAGATGTGTGTTTTGCAATTTTTCTACTGTTTATGATTGTGTTTCCTTGACATTTCATTTTTTCAGCATTTTATTTGTTGTTAATGAACTACAGTGGAACTTAGAATGAATTTGTATTTCACTGTATGAATGTTCCATGCATAGTTAATAATGCTACCGGTATAACTAGTATTGGGTTTAACTTTATCTGCAGAGGAGGTATAGGCCTTAATTCACAAGGAGCTGAATTTGTGTACTTCACTTGTAATTTCTTCAACTTTTTAACTTGACAATGTTTTTGGTAATGATTAGAATCAAGGATAAAACAATGTTAATTCACTTTTTCTGGTGCCTTTCTATTTTGGTCCATCACATTCTACACCTATTTAGTAGATCTCACCTTCTACTCCTTTTTTACACATGGTTAATCAGGTGTGTGATAACCAACATTTCCTCTGTCTCCCCATCCTTAATGGGTGAAATTTCCTTATCTTAATTTTTTGTTTTTTCTCTATATTCAACATAAGGATTCATGTGCAGTGATTTTCAGACCTAAAACAGTCAGGTGTTGGTGTGCCTTATCCTCCTTTCCTGTTGTACCTCCATTGCTCTTCAGGTATGTATTTAGATTCTCAGCAACTGGACCTTCATCCTTCTCTTTGGAGTTCAAATCCTGACACTGATGTTCATTTTAATCATGCACAATTCTCAGTGATTTGTCTTTTCCTCTACTCTATTTTAAGACATCTGTCTTACCTGCATTTATTGTTGGAGGCTTTTCATAGACTCCTAGGACTTTTTTCAGATTAACTTAAATCCCTCCATAGGTCCACTGTGACTCAGTTATTTGCTTCCATCCTTGTATTAATACCTAGCTACTTTATTGTTGGAATATACTAAGAAGAGATGCATTACTTGCAGTGGTGCATCATTCCATTCATATCTGCAGGATTTGTGTCTGGCTTCTTTCTTATACAGTACTATATTTGAAGGTCTTCCAGATTATTTGGAATTCAGAGTTGAAGTGGCTTGGTTGCATTCACTTTTGGCTTTTCTGGACACATAGTTATTTTCACACCCCACTTCCTACAAGGAATTTCTCACCCTTGTTTCCCAGTCTCGTTTCTTGCACAGACCCTTACCTTTCTCTTGGCACTTCTGGCTTTACTCATGTTTTGTCCACTCCAGGCTAAACAACAGAATGGATGACTCCACAATAGGTTCAAGGCTGCTGGAGCCTAATTGCACAACTTATCTGAATTATTGGGCAGATTGCAAGGAATACATTGGTTCTACAGGTTCTGTCTGGAGGTTTCTGCCCTCATTTCCAGTTTCCATTTCCCTGTTTCCTTTGCCCCTCCATAGGGTCCTACATCTTGGTAGTCTTATTGAGGCAGTCAATGACCTGCTTCATAGAGAAGCTATCAAACAGATGTGTCCCATGCAACTGAGGTTTCATTCTTGTATCTTTATTTCCAATAAGACAGAAGATTAAAGACCTATCATTGATATATCTCACTTGAATTCACTTGTGGATTTCCCTTTTTTCACTCTGGGTAACCAGATTTAACATAACATTTCTTGACATCTATATTTCTCCTAACTCTTGTTGTTTTATTCTGTTTGTCCATAAGGGTTGAATGTTCCAGTTTCAAGTACTCCTGCTTGGACTAACCAATCCATCTTAGGTGTTTTTGTAAAGTGGTATGAACTTTTGCCTGACATCTTCATTTGTTGGGTCTTCACACTCTTTGGACAATTGGCTTCTGGTTGCTTCTTCCCATTCAATCCAAAGACCATACTTGTCTGCTCCTACATTAAGCAGTGTGGGCTAGATTATGAATAAAATTGGGGAAATCCATTCTTTTCCCTTCCTAATACCTTTTTCATATGAGGATTTTTGGTTTTTCAATTCCCACCTCAGTCAGGCCAAGTCCTCTTCTCTTTGACTTCAGGATGTGGAGTAAGCAATGCACAAGGTCCTCATTTCATATTGTCTAACAGCTCAAAAGGTTCTTTTTCTTTGTGAATGTGGACTTTTTTTGGAAGCTCTAATTTCCATGGTTTGGGCTCATACACATTTCCTTCAGTGGGTGCTCCTAGTTCAGTGGAATATCTATTTGGATCCTTTGGACCATCATTTTACCCTTCCCAAATCACTGCTGACCTTCCTTGGTAGTTGAATGGAGATCAGAGAACAGCAGGGGTTTCAGTTTTTCCATGTTGTCTGGATTTCATCTGTTCCCACATGCATTTCTAGAGGGCTAGGATGCTTACCTCAACTAATCAATTACAGTATTCACTTCATTTCAACAGTCTTCTACTTATGATTGTTTGTCAAGCTATGTCCCAGTTTCTTCCTCTTCTGCAGGTTATGTTCCTTTACAACTCCACAGTGGCCACTTATATTACCAAGTAAAGGAGTACTAAATCCATGAATTTATATTTTCAGACCCTGGATCCCTTTTTGGGAGGGAGCATAGTCACCACATTTTGGTCTTTAGCTTGCCATGTTTCTGGTGCCTTGATTCTGGGTGCAGATTGATTGTCTCAACCCAACAAGCTTCTCCATGTGGAGTGGTTACTCGATCCATAGGTTTTTAGTGGGAATGTTTTCAGCTGGGGAGACCTCATATCAATGCTCTTGCCACTCACTAGAATGTCAAACTTCCTTTCTTTTGGTATCTCATTCCACACCTCTGGATGTAGATGCTTTCAATCAAGATTGGATAGATCTTCACATCTGTGCTTGCCCTCCTATTTAACTCTTCCATTGCATTTTATCTTTAATCCAAACCATTCCATGTCTAGTCCTCCTGGTAAAACTGTTTTGATGGTAAAACCTTTATGTGTTTTCTGTTCCTCATCTTTCCCAGTTCTTCATCTGTTTGACAAAGGCTTGTCTACTTGACTGTGACCTGTTGGGCAGCTTCACCAAACAATTTCAGTTTCTCCAAGTTTCATAAAGTTTTGATCTTCCCTTTCATTTCACTTCTTTTTCTTTTATCATGTGTCCTCTACATTTCTTTAAATTGCATGAATGAGATCTCAGTGTGATAATTTTTGCTCTTTACTGTTCTTCCTTTGAACCTTTGTCAACATGTTGCATTTGCCATCTCTTCCTCAAGACCTATTTTTTTCTTTTTTTAATTGCAGATATCATGAATTGGACTTACTTCATTAATGTTAACAAAATCATGTACCATTAGAGTTTTTGGCATGAAGAAAAATTATTTCTTTAGTTCTTTAAATTTATATATATGTTTTGGTTTACTTTTTGAAATATTTATTCACTTATCTTTAAATGTAATTTAGTCTGTAGTCAGAAGTTTCCTTTAATTCTTCTTAAATACTTCTCATGTTAATTTTGACAGAAGGGTAGTAAGTAATAACCAAAGGAATTCTTTATGTATCACAGTCATTACAAATCTTGCTTATTGTTTTTAGTTCTAGCTGCATTAAAACTTGATATGTGGTATGTTATTTCTGCAATAACAAATATTCAAATACATTCTCAGATCAGTAAGTCTGTCTTCAACGTTAAATATTATTCAATATATTCTTGTTGCACTCTTTTAGTTTCATTTAAAAATTAACTATGAAGAATAACTGGTAAGATTACAAACCCAGTAAATGAAAGTTATGAAGCACGGATGTTAACATGTATTTCCATTTGTACTTTCACAGTGAAGATTACCTCCAACAGAAAATAAATGCTTTTTTATTATCTAAATATTACAATATTGGTAATTGGACCATCAAGAACAGTTTGACTTGCATAAGATTTGATTTATGCAGGTGAAACTGTATATTTGGCTTAAAATATTTTTGAGTTGTCTTGGAAAATATGATAATACAGTTAATGTAAAATTCTGTAAGTGTACAAGTGAGAAAAAAAAGAACAAAGTTAATTATATTTCTTGTTTAACAAATTGTTTGAACTCTTTTTAACTTTCAGTTGCCTACTAAAAGAGAAAGCTGTTTTACATGCTCATATGCTTTAAAATAAATTTCAATATTTTGTGATTTTTATATCTGTTGTGTGCCTACAAGTTCAATGTGGAACATACACATAAATGTAAGTCTTCCCAAGGATTACAACTCTTCTCACAATTCCAGGAAATATTTTCTGTAAGACTAGAAGCTAATGGGTTAAATTATTTTAATTAATGACACTATTTAAACATATTGGATGAGTCAAGAAATACAAGCTTTAGTTCTGGCCATTTTGAAAAGTAGAGTGAAAAATGTTAAGATTTCTTCAGTATTTGTGTATGCTGTAAATCATTTAAATAAAAATTATTTTCATCAGGATGGATAGTTCTTCACTAGAAGTATTTTTAGTACTTAGAGCTATGAGGTAATTAAACCAAAAATAAACTGAAAAGGAGTTAAGCTTGCATTTTTTGATTTTTTTATATTCATTTTCTGAGAAAAGTACAGATGTTTAGTAAAATCCAAGGAAATAATATTTATGAAGTTAATTAATGTCTTTATTTTTATATTCTTATCAGTTTATTAGATTACATTGTATATTTTGTATATTTTTGTTGTATATTTTTACGGTGTTCTTTAACATTTTGTTTTTGAAATGAAAACTTGAGTTCTTGAAGAATTTTTTAACAAAAGTGCTAATGAAAGAAATAGAACATATAAAATATCAGTATTGAAATAAATTCAAAACTTGTGTTAAAAAGGAAATTTAAATAAGAATTTGTTTATAATTGTTTCTCTCCACTCATATCACTGTTTCATATAAAATTGTTTATGGAATATTATTTACTATTAATTTGCTATTGGCTAATAGCATTGATTTTTTTAATCAGAGTTTTTAGTTTTTTTTGCTATTAGTTTTATTAAGTGTTACTTTTATACGGATTCATTGACGAAAGGGACATTTATCTATTTGTATTGTCCAGATGTGTTACATTTGTATAATTTAAATTCTAAATAATAATAATATACTTTCCAAATTTTAATTGTGGTTGAGGTGAAATTCATGAATGATATTTACTGTGAAGTAAACAAAATTAAATTTTTCCAGTTAACAGAAATTGTGCTGCTAGTCTTTTGACATTTAATTTATTCTTTAGTTACAAATAAGTTGTTCTTTAGTTCTGTTCAGTAGAGTTAACATACTTTTGATCTGCAGATTTATAAAAGAATCAGGTATGATAACAATAAAAATTTTCGTTTCTTAGACGCATGATGAATCAGGGAGCGTACAATGGAGACAAATATTTCTTGCTGTGACTGAGCGAGATGTCCTATTTTATGACCTTGTCCCATGGACCAAAGAAGCTTGGGCCGTCCCTGCACACAGCTCTCCTCTTGTTCAAACAAGGTGAAATATGTAATGTTCAAGATTTTCTTGCTTTTTAAGTATAGCACTGTCACATTTTGAAACATGTAGTAGTATGATGCTATTGTAGTGAATAGTTTTTATGTAGTGAAACTTTTTTCTACAATCTTTTATTTGTTGTATGTAATGTGAGTAGAAATGTCTAATATGTGTTTTAGGGTCTTTTGGGTATGATAATATTGATCAATGTTTTAAAAAATTATAAGTGTTAAAATTAGCAAATTCTCTGGCACTTTTGTGTAAGGCACAGAATTTCTCGGATAAATGTATTTACCACAATATATTAAATTCAGGCATAATTAGTATGAGTGAATTATGTATATAAAACACAAAAGTATGAAAAGAAACTTAACCATGTCTACCTTTAAATTGCTTAATGAGAAATTTAAGTAGGTTCAGTAATATTTATCGTTAAGTCTTTTCTTTTCCAGGACTTTCGATATTTGCATGTACTTAAAACCCCCAAGATCAAATATGTCATTTGTTCAGGAAAACATATAGTCAGAATCAATCATACCTTGTTTTTACAACTAATTAAGTATCATTAGAATAAAGTAATACTTCAGAACAGAGCTTGTAAAAATAATAGTACTTTGAATGTCTAAACAAAAAACTTAACCGTGTGCTGTGAGGGGGTGTAACTGTAAGATGTAAATTAACAAATGAGTTACTGATGTATGTTGATAACATGATGTATGTTGATAACATGATGTATTGTATGTTGATAACATGATGTATCGTATGTTGATAACATGATGTATGGTATGTTGATAACATGATGTATTGTATGTTGATAACATGATGTATCGTATGTTGATAACATGATGTATCGTATGTTGATAACATGATGTATCGTATGTTGATAACATGATGTATCGTATGTTGATAACATGATGTATCGTATGTTGATAACATGATGTATCGTATGTTGATAACATGATGTATGGTATGTTGATAACATGATTATGGTATGTTGATAACATGATGTATCGTATGGTGATAACATGATGTATGGTATGTTGATAACATGATGTATCGTATGTTGATAACATGATGTATGGTATGTTGATAACATGATGTATGGTATGTTGATAACATGATGTATGGTATGTTGATAACATGATGTATGGTATGTTGATAACATGATGTATGGTATGTTGATAACATGATGTATGGTATGTTGATAACATGATGTATCGTATGGTGATAACATTATGTATCGTATGTTGATAACATTATGTATCGTATGTTGATAACATTATGTATCGTATGTTGATAACATTATGTATCGTATGTTGATAACATGATGTATGGTATGTTGATAACATGATGTATCGTATGTTGATAACAGGGTCATTTTCAGATAAAACTAAAATCTATATTTTAATTTAATTTCAGAAGTATTCTTACCAATGCCAACACTACTGAAATTTTGAAACCATATATAGAGCTGATTATATTGATTGAGTTCAAGCTTTAGTTACTGAAGCAAATATTCACTTCTAAATACAGAATAACTTGTTTTCTATTTAGCTCACATAATGTCAGTGAAACTTTTAAGCAACCAGCTTTGTGAGAACCCCTACCTGATCTCATGCAAAACCATGTGAATTTGCACCACTGCATGATGACATTATTATGCAGCAGAACCTTCATCCACCCCCGAGTGGAACAGTGGTATGTCTGCAGACTTACAACTCTAGAAACCAGGTTTCAATACCTGTGGTGGGCAGAGCATAGACAGTTCATTGTGTATCTTTGTGCTTAATTTCAAACAAAACAAACAAGAACCTTGCACCATTAGGAGTGTGACATAACTCCATGTACAGTAGCTCACTCTGCATTCATGGTCGTAAATCCTCACTACTGCAGAGATGCCAACCATTACGATTTTGGTGTATACATTACCACTATACGCTCATACAGACAAATATTACTTGTTGCAACTCCCAAATTATTATATATTATATAGGCCTATACAATAAAGTGATAAGTTCCCCCAGGGCTTGAAAAGAAAATTTCTAGTGAGATACAAATAAATTTTGGTAATACATAAAACATAGTCGAAATGGCTACTTGTAATAATCATGTTTGTGCTTGAAATAATAAAAATATTTGTATCTCCAACATCTACCAATAGTTTGAGTGTGGTGCTTCTCCTACTGGGTACGTGGGGGAATCCATAGTTATGTTATCAGTGCTTGTCAGCCAATCAGCTCTCGTGTAGCTGGGTGTTTCTCATTTTATAAGCGGCATAGAAACACCAATGTGATCGTTTCCAAGAGGGAAAAAAAAGAGGCCTCGTTCACCAGATTGTCTTCTTCTGGCAAATATTAAAGGACTAAAACTATGAATCAAAAATTTAGGAAAGAGTTATAGTGCAAAATATCCGGTCATTGCATCAAAGGTCAGTGACAGTTAAGCGTTTTGTACAGTTTGTCACATTGATTTTTCTGCGGCGCATGGCGGGATAAATGATAGTTCCAGACATACAAAATCTCCATCTCACCAACAAAAGGCTGAGGCGAAGACAAAAACGATGCAGATAACAACATTTATGAGTAAGAATTCAGAATATGAAACCATAAATGGAGAAGTGATGTTCACGCAATTTGTCATTGCTCCTAATTTACTCCTAGCTGTAGCCGATCGTGCAGGACATCTATTCAGAAAAATGTTCCCAGACTCTGATATAGCAAAAAAAATATGGCTGTGCTAGAACCAAAACTACAGCCATTGTACAAATGTTGGGTTGTGAAGATGACAAAATGATTTCAAGCATACTTACTAACAATGTTTACAGTTAGGCCACAGATGGATCCACAGACATGGATGACTCAAAATTGTATCCAGTGGTTGTACGATATCTTGACCCTTTGCTTGGAAAAATTATTTGTTCTCTTTTGACAATGATGGAATGGAAAGAAGCTTCAATGGGAGAGAATATTTTCAAGCTTTGGGATCACAAATTGACAAAGAGGAAAATTCCATGGGAAAACTGTCTTAGTTTTTCTTCAGACAATGCCTCAGTTATATCTAGTGTGATGGGACACATCTCAAGACGACAGCCTAGCATTTACTTCATGGGTTGTGCCTGTCACCTCATGAATATTTCTGCCCAGAAAGCTACCAGAGAAGTGCCCTGCCCAGTTTCTGATATATTGATAGATATCTCCCCTTGATGTGGACTCCTGTATGTGGTGAAGGGACCTCCCAGGGAAGGTTCTGTTCTTTCAATTTACCTCCTCTGGGATCTAAACATCCACCCACGTGTTTGCGGTGCATGGTGACCCGTGAAGGGGAGGAGAGGATCCTGGTTGAGGGGTCCAACCCAAACACACCACTTTGGCCTTGAATTCCTGTAGACAGACGGCCTTTGGGTTGCCCCCCTTGGGTCAATCAGCTGGTCCACTTGGGCTAGGGTCAACTAAGTACAAGTGTTGGTAGTTCTCAACGAGTGTTGTGGACATTGTGCCTGATGCTGGTGTTTGGGTATAGTGCTCACGAAACCCTGGCATTGCTGCATTGTCCTTGCATTACTTTGTAGTGCATCCCCTTGTAGGGCTCCATGGTGGATGGAGTCAGTGGGAACCGAAATTTTTCTTTTTTCCTATGGATCCTCCTTCAAAAAATTGAAATAAAATAGTGAAAAAACAGTCAATGGGTAAGCAACCATGTCTTGAAGACTCCGAACAGCAATCTTCAACATCTGTAACACACGTACCTCATTTTCTTATATTACATTCTTTTTCGGAAAAACCTTTAGGGCAATTGTCCCCTTTTTATTCAGAAGGACTAGAGGGACTTGCTGACTCTCCAAAGTCAGTAAAGAAGCTTCGATCTGGAGACATATTGGTTGAAACATCCACATCCCAACACAGTGAACTCCTCTTGAATTGAAAGGCAATTGGGGATATACCTATTGAGGTTACACCTCATGCAACTTTGAATTCATCACGAGGAGTTATTGTTGAGAGAGATTTGAAGAACGTTCCAGAGTCAGAGATTCTCGCTGGTTTCTCCACTCAAGGAGTTTCTGCAGTGAGGCACATCTCCACTCGCAAAGATGGAGTTACACTGCCAACAAACCCTCGTTTTAGCATTTACTTCATCACGTGCACCTGCCACCATCAAGGCAGGTTATCTAATTTGCAGGGTACGACCATACATTCCAAACCCTCTCCGATGTTTCCAATGTCAGAGATTCAGCCACTCAAAGACATCATGTCGTGGTTCCCTGACATGTGCTCCTTGTGGGGGCAAGGACCACGATGCCTATGAATGTGACATGGACCCACATTGTGTCAACTGCAATGGTTCTCACCCCTCCTACTTTCGTTCTTGCCCAAAATGGTTGGAGGAAAAAGAGGTGCAGCGTTTTAAAACGACTCATAACATTAGTTATTCTGAGGTTTGGAAAGTGCTGTCTGCCACTCCATCTCGGACATATGCTGCTGCACTTCATTCCACAACTACAGTTGGAGTACAGACAGATCTCTCTATGCCTCCTAGAGAATCGTTTTCAAAACAAATGAAAAGCCTTTTGTCCTCTCTACCGCCAGTTGGGGAGTGAATTGATGTTCTATGTTAAAGATATATCGTGCTCTTATTCGATCAAAACTCGACTATGGATCAGTGGTCTATGGCTCTGCCAGACCCTCGGCCTTAAAGATGCAGGACCCCATTCATCATCAAGGACTTCGACTCTGCACTGGGGCTTTCCACACTTCCCTAGTACCTCTCCAGTTCAAAGCTTATACATAGAATCTCATGAACCTTCTCTGCACCTTTGCCGTTTGCAACTGTCTTTACTATATTCTTCAAAAACTTTGTTCCTTACCAAAGCATCCCACCTGGGGATGTGTTTTCCTTCCTCGGTGGGCTGTACTTTTTCAGAACAGATGATCTGTCATTGCTCCTTTTGGCCTTCACATTCAGGCGCAATTGGATGAATTGGGTCTGTCCTTGGATAGCATTGCAGAATCCACTGGTCTGCCCATCCCACCATGGCTTATTACAGCCCCCAAATGTGACCTTTCTTTCAGTCATCTGAAAAAGGCAGATACTCCCAATTGGAAGTGCCATCTTTTATTTACTAAACATCTTTCGAACAATCATTCCGTTCCAATTTATATGGATGATTCCAAATCAGGTAATTCTGTGGAATCTGCCATGGTTTGTTGTGGTTCGGTGGTTGCACGCAGAATCCCCTCTACAGCTTCTGTGTTCACTGCTGAACTCTACGCCATATCTCTTGCCCTGGATCATATTGAAGCTGAGCAGTACTCCAACTGCACTTTTTATACTGACTCGCTTAGTTCTATACTGGCCCTGGAATTGCTCCATGTTGGCTCACACCTTGTTCTCTCTGATATTCAAAACCGACTGGCCCATTTCTCATTGACGTTTACTTTTATTCAATTTTTCTGGATACCAGGCCACGTTGGTATTTGCGGGAACGAGCTTGCAGACACGGTAGCTAAATCTGTCTGCTCTGGCACTATCACCACTGTGCCTATTCTGTACATGGACTATGGTCCTGTATTCAAGGCTCGGCTCCATGCCAGCTGGCAGTCCACTTGGAGTGAGCCATAATGACACATAACCCAGAACCAGGACTGGAAAAACCAACTTCAGGTGACTGATGGTGGTTCTTGTACTTACCTGTTTTTCTTCCTTGTGGGTTATGATCATTACCATTTTGCTACAGGAAGTCTTTTATAACTTTGTAGACTGGATGTCAACATTAGTTTTATGCAATTTTATGTTTTAATTGCTGTTTTGTTTTTACATTCATTTCTTTTTCTGCATTTTACTACATTTAATTTATTTTTACCTTTTTACCGGACGTTTGGCTAATTTTTATTCCGATTTTGCTATATGTCTTTTAACACTTTTATTATTTTACCTTTTGATAATGGCTGTTATGACAACATAACCCGGAACCAGGACTGGAAAGGCCAACTTCGGTGGCTGGTAGTGGTTCTTGTACTTACCTGTTAGTCTTCCTGGTGGGTTATGATTGTTATGATCATAACCATTTTGCTAGAGAAAGTCCTTTATAACTTCTCTTACTCTGCTTTCTCCCTCAACATTGTAGACTAGGTGTCAACATTGGTTTTATGCTTTTTCTGTTTTTCAATGATGTTTTGTTTTACCTTCATTTCCTTTTCTGTATTTTACTACATTTAATTTATTTTTACCTTTTTACCAGACATTTGGCACAGATAGCCTAGCTGTTTTGTTCCATAAAACACTAAATCAATCAATCAATCAATTGATAGATATCTACTATTTTCTGGACAAAAGTGCTAGCAGAAAACAACATTCCAAGGAGTTTCAAGGATTATGTGACAAAGAAACAAGAAAAATTCTACAACTTGTTAACACAAGATAGCTATCGCTTGGTGTGTACCTCAGTAGAATATTGGACTTGTGGAAGCCATTGAAAAAGTATTTTCACTGTGAAAAGGAAAAACGAGATTCAAAAGAACCTAAACATGCAGCTCAGTCAGGCAGCAAAACTTTAACAGTCAGGATATCCTCTCAGCCACACAGGGACACAAGACGACAGTCTCCAAAAGCAGACAAAGAAACATTTGATATAACTCAATATTTGTTTAGGCAGTCTGACCTTGAACTAAAGAAGAGTCAATCAATGATAAAAGAGAAGAAAATGAAAGCTAGCAAGTAAATAACCAAGAAAAGTTATGTGCAGAGCAAGTTAGATAAGTTAACAGTTTTCTTGAACAACAAAATGAACTTGTTATTTTGTCTTTTTCTTCAGTCTGCAATTCCACTATTTGAGCAAGCCAATTTGATATTGCAAAGAGAAGAACCTTGCATACACATTATGCATAGAACTCTGATTACACAAGTTAAAAATATACTTGTCAGATTATTTTGAAAGCAACATCACTGAACTTGACTACAACAATGAATCCTTACACAAACTTGATGAGGCAGTTTCTATTGGAAATGCTGCCAAGGAATACATTGTTAAATATGAAAAGGACCTGGACCTGATCAGCTTCTACACCAATGCCAAGAAATACTATATTGCAGCTACAAATTACATGATGAAACATTTCCCTCTAAGTGATGATTTCTAACTTCTGATTCATGCAGAGGTTGCTGATCCAAAACTGAAAGTCAGCAAAGATTTCTCTTCTCTACACTTCTTCACAGACAGGTATCCTGTCCTTGTCAATACACATGGGCATGACACTATTGACAAGTTGGAAGGGGAATATTTGAAGTATCAAATTGATACTTTCTCAGAAACTGTCCTTCAGTTGAATGTTGACAAGTTTTGGGTTCAGCTGTCTACAGTGAAGGATGGAAATGGCAACTAGAAGTATGACATTCTGTGTAGGGTTATGCTTGGAATATTTACAATCTTCCATTCTAATGCTGACAGTGAAAGGATATTTAGTTTAGTGACTAAAAACAAAAGCAAGTTCAGACCAAACTTGAGCACCTCAGTTTTGAGCAGTATTATAACACACAAGATATGTATGCAGTTAAATGTACAATGTTGTTATAACTCCCAACCATCTAGAGACATTCTCATGAAAGCAAAGGCTGCAACAGCTGCAAAACTATTACAGTAAGTGTCATAAACATGATATAAACTAGTCCTTACACAAAGGCTTTTTCTGCTTACTGTTTGTGCATATTCAATATTGTTTTACCAGTATGTTTGTTTGTTACTCTGAACTAAATAAGACATAATTTCAAAAGATTTTTTTTTAATTTATTAAATACACAAAACACAGTCATAAATGAGCAATCTATAGCAGTAATAAATAATAATAGTTATAATAATAATATAATAATAAACAGCTTAGAGACATTGGTCAGGCCTAGTAGCTGCAAATGATAAAGGGCTCTGTCTACAATCATTACACTCAGTCATTTGAAATAGTTGGCATCTCTGCTACTGTAATGTACTAATGTGTGTTGAATTTGCTGAGATTTGTAACATTTTCAGTTTTCATTTGATTGAGTTTATTATATTTAACATGAATTCACATTTTAATGTTAATATTCCCAGTGTTGATGAGAGTGAAGATTTTCATATAAAACAAATTACCACAGTCTCTGCTGGAACTTCTTTGTCTTGGAATATGTGATGGCCATTGTCCATTGTTGGGTCCATTATGCAGTCAGAACTCTCTGTTCTCATTCCTTTTAAACTCTTTTCCCTTCCCTTATTTCAAGCTTGAAACTGAAGATGACAAATTCAAGCACCATTTTTGAACTACAGGTTTTCATTGGGAACTGTTGTACATAATGAATATCACCTTCAGACTTGTACCTTCCTTCATCCCCATTTCTCATGTATGTAAAGTTACTTGTTTTTCTCCATTCTCTTAACTCTTCCCATTCATGTTTTACATAACCTTTTTCTTTGTATTTCCTCCATCCTTATTCTATCTGCACATGCCACTTCCTTTCAAGTTGAAATTTGCTTACTCATTTTTTGTTTGTTTTGCTAACTGGTCCTCCCTGCATAACTGCCTCTTATTCTCCACTTTTAACTCTTTCAACATGGGGGTAGGCCTTGTGACCAGCAGGCTGAGCAGGCTAACCATTGGCATTTCAACTATTACTGCCAGTCAAAATTATTTATATTACATTGAGAAATGCAGTAGTGAGTGGAGCACACACTCACTAACTCGAGGAAGTTTACAGTTAAAGAAAAGAATCTGAATCTGAGACTAAGATTCTCAGAATGAAACTTTTAATATGCTTTATAGAATGTTCTCCAGTACAATCAACTGATAGAATAACTTTGAATAAACTAATAAAACTATTTTAGTATAACTAAGAAATGTTATTTAAGTGTGCTTTCAATAACATTACTACCTCATTACACTATACAACTCAACTAACTTTTAATCATGTTATTTGATGCAAGGAAAGATGGTAGAAGTTACTTTCAGAGACCTTAGGCAAGAAACATTAGGTAGATTCATCTTTTGAGTTGTCTTGGTAATTATATCAGGCTCGGAGACTCTGCTTTTGAAGGCCTCAACTGGCTATTGAGTTTTAAGATTCTTTCCAAAACTCTTCCACCCACTTTGACTTTTGAGCTTCAAACACAACTTTTTATACAAACGTTTTCTGGTATTCTTATGCTCTTCCAAATAGTGTACACAGCTACCTGCAAGTAGTCTTGACATTTAATTGGTTGTTTTCCCTTGATCATTTTGCATTTCTCTAAACCACAACTATTTGTTCATTGGTTGCAAATAAAGTCAGTGAATTGGCAGCTTTCTTACTTGTATCCATACACATGCTTTTGAAATGGATACTATGTCAAAGTTCCAACTTTTCCTTTTATGGCAACTTTGTGCAAGATGATGTAAATATCTGCTGTAGCTTATTCACTGCTGTGGTGGTGCCAAGCTATGGATAACAATCTTATTTCCTGTCTCTCTAATGAGGCTTTCAAAACCCTTCTCGTGACCTTGATAACATTGTATGTAGTTAACATAAACAAGAACATTTCTCAACATATCTCTCTTTGTGAACATGTATCGTACTTCTCTTTACTGCATATATTTACTCAATATCTGAAGCATTTGAAATTCCAGAAATGCGACAAATGTTTCATTCTGGGACAGACCACATGACTTCTTTGTACTTGTTTAAAGTCTTTGTAGATTTAATACTTCTAACATTCAATATATTGTGTATATCTTCACAAAATTTGACAGTATTTCTCTTATTATGAAGCATAAATATACAAAATTTCATATTTTTATTGAATTATTTTTTACAAAATAAAATAAAATTTTGTCCATAAGTATATTGAGTATTTGTTTTTAAAGTTTCTGTGTGCAAAGTAAATTTTATGTTAAAAATAAAAATACTTTTTCTTATCTCAAAATTTCAAATTTCCTTTGTGTGTAATCCCTAAGACCTCTTAAATACATTATGAACATTTTTTTTCAGTAAAACTTAATGGTTTGTTACTTTCTCAACCCTAACTCAAAAGATTGTAAATCTGACTGATCTTACAACCACTGCCAAAAAAAACAAACTAAATATAATTACCCTTTTATTGCTACAGTGATTTTATGTTGTAATATAAAACTAAGTTTGTTTGTCCTAATTATCTCTAAATTTGTAACAGTGTGCTTCTATTTATAATTAAATGTTCTTGTTTTATTGCACCTTGAACCATGACTAACTTCTGTCTGGGGCTTATAAGTTGTAAATCACTCAGGGAGTGTGCAGCTCATGTTACACTATCGAATTACATTACCCATGAGCTACTACAACCAGTACAAGTAGCTTGTGTGCATGCCTCATGAAACATTTTTAAATTTATTTTACTTAATCTAATCTTAACTAAATTAAAAATATTTTTTACATTTTAGTTGTTTTTATAATTTTATATATAAAGAATAAACATGAAAAACAAGAAATAAAATACCTATCAAATTTTATTTAATTAAATAATGCTCTGAAAAATATAGACTAATAACATACAAAATGTAGCTAAATTCCCTTAGCTCTCAAAACATTTCTGCTTTTATAATTCTGCAACAGCAGTCTTTACAGAGTCATCTAAGTTATTAATTTTCTCACAGGAAAACTGTTTGTACTCTGAGTGGAACTGACATTTAACCATTCAGAACATAACTTTATACAAAATGTCATTTGATAGATGAAAACCTTGTTTTTATTAGTTTTAGGTAATATATAATTAAATGTAAGAGAGAACTAAGAATAAATTATGAAAGTGGATGTGACAGGTGGGTTTGGCAGGAGGGGTTCTGATTTTCTATTTGTAACCAAACAGAGTTTAAGACTATAATCATTGTGGCTTATCTGAGTGATGATGATTTTATAGAATCTAATTTAGTTTAATTTTATACTTTTTCAAGGGGCAGTGGATAAAATAGGGATTGATGACATGCTAAGAAAAATAATACAGGAGAAATTCAGGATTTTTTAAAATATTGCCTTGTAGATTAAAACCTACATACTATTCAGACAGTAAGGTTATGCAGTCTTTCTAAGGTTGTTGTACATCTGTCTTGATTTTTGCCTAGTCCTGAGAGTGACATTTATCAATAGAAATTACATTTAATTAAAATACCTTGAGAGTAAAGTGCTCTAATTAAATTTGGATGTAACTTAGTTTTTTGATATCTTCAGTAATGGATTTATAGAGTACAGCAGTAGTCATAGGGCTAAAGCCAAACTTCCTTTCATTAGGCATCCTGTGCTTTATCTTTCTGCCACGACTGTCTATGCCCTCATTTAGGACTGGTTCTATCTTTTCCTATAAGCCTGTCCTTGCCTCTACCTCCTTTTTCTGGTCCTTTGATTCAAGACACCACTTGCAGAGTGATATTAGTGGCCTCTTACTAGCTACCCCACCTTTGGTTTCCACTATTCTATCTTCACTCTTCCAAGCCCCACCTTTCCCTTCCCAATGCACCATCCCTTCTAATCTAACCTACTATACAACTTTTCATTGGGAAGTGACATTCTTTTAGCTTCGCATGTAGAACTTTTCCGGTTCATTGCCTTTCAAGCCATACCCTCTGATTGTGTAGGTTTTCATTTGTACACCCCTGTTATCCCTCTTTTATGTGCAAAATATCTGGAATTTTGTCTCTATTGTTCTCCTTATCATTATTACCTTCTGAATGATCTGATTTGTAATGTATTACCTTCTCCTTGATGTGTGTATTGTCATGTGGCATTTTCTACTTGTTTCTCCTTTTTCAGATGCCACAAGATATTTTTTTTCACTGGTTCTTCTATTTTCTGTTCTTTCCTTATTTACATACATCACCCATTCTCTTCATTACTTGACTTGAATCTTACAGTGGCTATCTACATTCTTTCC
This sequence comes from Tachypleus tridentatus, assembly GCF_004210375.1. Lineage (NCBI taxonomy): Eukaryota > Metazoa > Arthropoda > Merostomata > Xiphosura > Limulidae > Tachypleus > Tachypleus tridentatus. The sequence continues at coordinate 4,827,455 of NC_134835.1, read as the reverse complement.
CGAGACCCTTTTAAACCAATAGCAATGTGTTGGCAGGTAAGATGTCAAAGCCAGGAGGAATCATGGATCAAATTCACAATCAGCATCTCTTCTACCACCACTTCCAAAATTATATTGGATAAGATTCTGTAGTTCAGTGAGCAGTATACTTCCCTTCCACTTTTGATCTTGCCCTTCGATGGTGAGAAAGTTGCTGATGCTCAAAGCATTGCCAGTGCTCTCAGTGAGAACTTTTCTCATACTTCTAGCACTTCTGTTTCATCCAACACCTTCTTAGACATTAGACTCAAGCAGAATGATCATCCCTTCCTTTTTTATCAAAGTGATTGTCTCTATGACTATAATTGCCCCTTTACAATGGTGGAAATTAAGCTAGCTCTTCATCACTCTGGCAATACATCAGTCAGATCTGATGATATTCACTATGAGATGTTGCACCATCTCTCTTTTGCCTTTGTTGCTGTTCTTCTGGTTGTTTTTAACCAGATCTCATAGGAGAATGCTTTTTCTACTGCTTGACACCAGTTTGTTGTCCTGCTTTATACTAAACCTTGGAAGGATCCAAAGATTCCTTCAAACTATCTTCCAGTTGTTTTGAAAAGCTGCCTTTGCAAGATCTTAGAGATGATGGTTAATGATTGTGTTGTTTGGTTCCTCGAATCAAGTAACTTCCTTTCACCCATCCACGGGTTTTAACGACCACCTGATTTGACTTGAACCGTCAATCAGAGAAGCATTTCTCAAGCACAAATACATCTTTTTGTATTCATTGATCTTGAGAAGGCTTATGATACTGTGTGGAGTTACTGTATTTTGTGAAACGTTCATTCATGTGGATTACGTGATCATTTACCCACTTTTATCTAGAACTTTTTAATGGACGTGTCAAGTGTATAAGGGCACTGAACATCTTATGTGTCCTCTCCTCTACCTCTTGGGGAGTGGATTGATGTTGTATGCTAAAGATCTGTTGTGCCCTCATTTAATCCAAACTAGACTATGGGTCTGTGGTCTGTGATTCTGCCAGGACCTCAGCCTTAAAGATAGAGGTTGGATCCTGTTCACCATTTGTGACTTTGACTCTGCATGGGGAATTTCCATACTTCTCCAGGCCAGAATTTGTACACTGAGTTTTTTCATGAACATTCTCTACATCTCCACTGCTTGCAGATTTCTTTATGTTTCAAACCTTTGATTTTTAACACAACATCCTACCTAGGGGTTGTGTCTTCCTTCCTCATTGGACTGTGCTTTTTCAGAATAGATGTTCTGCCATTGTTCCTTTTGGCCTTCATATCCAAGCATAGCTCACTGAATTAGGTCTCTCCTTGGATGCCATCACTGTCTCCATTGGTCAGCCCATCCTACCGTGGATTATTACCATCCCCAAATGTGATCATTCTTTGAGTCATCTGAGGAAGGTGGATGTTCTAAATTGGAAGTACTATCTTCTATTTGTCAAACATCCTTTAAACCATCCTTCCATTCCTATTTATATGTATGGTTTAAAATAAGGTAGTTCTGTGGGGTCTGCCATGGTTTGTTGTGGTTCAGTGGTTGCACACAGGATCTCCTCTGTGGAGACTAGGTTCACTGCTTAATTGTACTAGTTATACTGACTTTTTTAGGTCTCTACTGGCCCTGGAATCACTTTATGTTAGTTTTTACCCTGCTCTCATCTATATCCAAAACCAACTGACCCATTTCTCTCTATCATCCATTTCTGTTCAGTTTCTCTGGATACCAGTCTACGTGGGTATTCACAAGAACTATCTCACTGACACCACAGTTAAGTCTGTCTCCTCTGGTGCTGTCACTGTGTCTATCCATATATGTACTACAGTCCTGTACCAAAGGCTCAGCTCCAAACTAATCAACAGTAGACTTGGAGTGAGCAACATTTTAACACGCTTTTCCAGATCAAACCCTCTGTTGCTCTTTTGTCATCTTGTTTCCTTAAGGATCAGGAGGAGGAAGATGTTCTAACAAAGCTACATATCAGTCACAGTTTTTAACTCATCTTTTTCTTTTATGTGGGACAGATGCACCAATGTGTGGCCTTCGTAACACTCAAATCATGATAGTCCACATTATACTATCATGCTTCTGTTACGTCCAGGAGCGATGGAGATTGTTTTAGACATGTTTTTACCATGGGTTTACCCTTGATGTTGGAGAGCATCATTAGTGATGATGATATTGTCAAGCTCACTTGTTTTTAAATTTTTAATGTCCTCTGGCCTTTTTAATTCTATTTAAATTTTTATTTGATATTTGGCCATTGTTTTATATTATTCCTTTTCACACCTTTATATAATTTTACTTTTTTGCTTGTATCCAGTTGTTTGGCACAGATAGGCGAGTTGCTTTTCACCAGTAAATGCCAAACAGTCAACCAGAGTTTGGTGTGAGTCACCCTATACACACACGCTCACGCACGCACACAAAAGTAACGTATCATTCATATACCCTACCCCTCAAACAGACAAGAGCTTGTAGTGATTGATGGTCAAGTAGAGGTTTATTTAAGTATTCATGTTAACATGATTTCAAACAATACCTTCCTCAGTAATCTTTGCACCAGTCCCTCTGCCATCTCAGTATGGGATTCTAGCTGTTTTGTGTGAAGAAATGAGTGTTTGATTTGAAATTCAACACCTTACCTAAAAATATATTCCTGATAGATACCTCTTTATACATTCCCACCTTTATGGTGCACATTTATTTATTGCCTTGTTATGTAATGAGAATTCATGAGTATAAATGTGGAGTCATTTTGCATGGAGTTGTGTTATAAGTGACATTGATGTTTGTTAAAGGGTTTTGCTGCATGATAACATCATCATGCAGTGGCACAAGTATACATGGGATTATGGGAAAGTTTCCACTACACTGAAGGCTTGAAAACATCTTTATATACAAAAGTATTAAACAATATAACACAAGGAGTAAGTGGGAACAGTTTCTAAGAAACTCAATTTTTCCATACATAGTTCATTCTGTTAAAGTTAATAATCTCTTAATTACCAGGTAGAGTTAATAATAACTTGGTTATCCATGTGTTGCTATTTTGTTGATTGTGGCTGTGATGTAGTTTTACTAGAGTGCAACTGTTGCAAAATATATAATGATTTGAACAGCATAAAGATAGTCTGTCTCTGCAAAGTGTAGCCATATGTTGAGCGATGTCTCAGCATGAGGAATGGGATCCATGGCAGCAAGAAATATTGGTAACAGGCTATTTCTACAAGTGCAGACTCCTGTTGCGATAGGCATTTGGTACTATAGAGGGCTAAATGTTAGTGTTTTTATTACATAGGTAAGACATATCTGTTTGGTTACTTTGATAAATAATATTGATTTGAATGTTTAATATATTTAGTTTCATTACTTTTTAATGCAATATTATAATTAGAAAGATTGGTTTGTATTGTTGGTTTAGTATAAAATCTTTAGGCCAATGAACATAAAGAAAAAATATGCATTTAGTATTGTTAGACTCAACCACTTATTTGAGTAGAGCTTTGAAAGATGAAAATAAGAAAAGGGAAAATAAAAATAAAAAACTTTTTTAGCATTTATTAGGGAAATTGTGAACATATGAAATTAGCTTAAATACTAGCTGGTCAAAAGTTTAAGACCATACTGAAATGAAGCGTTAATTGGTAAACACATAACGAAATTTAGTCATTTGTATTCAAGCATTACCCTTGTCACCATCTCCCACTGACATCTCCTGTGCTACATAAAAGGTTAACAGAGTTTGAACATGGCAGAATTGTCAAACTGCAAAAGCAAGGTCTCTCTCAACGTGCCATCGCTGGTGAGATTGGGCATAGTAAAACTACTGTTGCAAATCTCTTAAAAGACCCTGAGGGATACGGAAGGAGAATTTCAAGTGGTTGTCCCAAGAAAATTTTGCCGGCATTGAGCAGGAGGATTCAACGGGTTGTCCAGCAAGACATCAGCCGATCGTCGAACCAGATTAAGGCCCTTATGGATGCAGAATGCAGCTCAAGAACAATAAGACGGCATCTACGAGAGAAAGGCTTTAAAACCCGTAAACGTCTTCAAAGGCCACGCCTCATTTCACATCACAAAAAGCTCAGTTAAACTTTGCTGAGAAGCAACAAACATTGAACGTAGAAGAGTGGACAAAGGTTTTGTTCTCTGATGAGAAATAATTTAACTTGGATGGTCCAGATGGCTTCCAATGTTACTGGTACAATATGGATATCCCACTGGAGACATTTTCTACACGACACATTGGAGGAGATTCAATCATGATCTGGGGTACTTTCTCCTTCCATGGAACAATGCAGCTTCAGGTTATAGAGGGGCATCAAACAGCAGCTGGCTACATTGGCATGTTGGAGAGAGCATCCTTATTGACTGAAGGCCCTCACTTGTGTGGAAATGACTGGATCTTTCAGCAGGACAACACTGCAACCAACAATGACTGCAGGACAAAGGACTTTTTCATGGCGAATAATGTGATTCTTTTGGAACATCCAGTGTGTTCACCTGAACTGAAACCCATTGAAAATGTTTTGGGGTGGATAGTAAGGGAAGTCTATAGAAATGGACCTCAATTCCAAACAGTGCATGATCTTCATGAAGCCATATTCACCATTTGGAATAACATTCCAGCCAGCCTTCTACAAACGGTTATATCGATCATGTCAAAGCAACTGTTTGCAGCTATTCACAATGACGGCCATGCAACTCACTACTGAGACCTCTTGTTGGGCATTTCCTACCCTGTTTAGGACTTTTTTTTGGTATGGTATGGTTACACAAAATGCATATTTTTTCTTTATGTTCATTGGCCTTAAGATTTTTGTCCAGCAGTGTATCTAGGACAAACTTGTACCTCCTAAGCTGGCCAAAGCACAAAATACTATTCAATTTACAGCCAAGAATATTGTTAACAATGAGGATACCGACAGATGAAATAATACAGTTAATATGTATATATAGTTTGATTCATAAGCTAGATCAAACTACACATACTAAGCTGTATATATAGTTTGATCTAGTTTATGAATCAAATTATATATACAGCTTAGTATGTGTAGACACTGCATCCAGAGATCTAGTGCTCAATTTTGCTAGTTGTTAGTGGTTCTTCTTATTCCATTTATGCTTGTCACTATATTTAAAATTTCTATGGATCTCACTTTTATTCACTCACATGTAGGTAAGTTTTCTGTTGGAATAAAAAAAAAAAAAGGTGTTGCTGTATTTCTAACACATTTTGCTAATACAGATTGGTTCGTTCAAGCTCAACTCTAAGCCATCCAGGAAACATATCAATACCAGGTATTACAGATGTCACAAGCTTCACGCTTAGGATCGGTACAAGACAAGGAGTTAATTGTAGAGTCTTGAGAGTGGAAACACACAGGGATCTTGCCACGTGGGTTCGACATTTAGTTCAGGGTGCACACAATGCTGTTCTAGCAATGAAGGAAGCCCGATTTTGTAAGTACAAAAATTTTCTTTTATTAAATTAAGTTACCTTTTGAAAAAGGAAAAAAGAACATATGTTATAACTGCTTTTTACTTAAGTAAGTAATGGAGACACTTGAAATATTTACTTTGAGAACTACCACTATGAAAATCTTTTTCTTAGTGAAAAACAACAAAGGTATATTTGAAGCTCTTTATTTTTTAATTGTAATTCAAATGTAGTTTTATTATATTTTTGTTCTTGGTGTGTGTATGTATATTTAAAGGAAAGAATTTCAGTTTTCACTTTCTGATATTACTATGAATGTTGTCAAATTCATGATGACAAGGAACCCACTTGAAGTAAAAATGTATTCTAAAGATGACTGATACAGGTAAACTTTTAATTTAAACAAATAAATATTATTCAATGTTTTAAAAATAACTACGGATCTGCAGGGAGTCAGAACCCCCTCTGATTTATTTTTAGAGATCATTAAAAAAAGATATTGATAATAAAGAGAAATAATAAATGTCACTTTATTTTAACTAAAGCTTTAATAACCATACCATCCATCTTTAGAATGTTGTCAGATACATCACTAGTGCTTATTTATGAAAGCAGTTTTGTCTGGTAAGAATGGGGAAATGAATGGCATATTTTGCTTTTTTTTCAACTTTAAATATGTTTTAAGTGTTTTATTGATAGCAGAGATGCCAACCATTACGACTTGAGCGTAATCATTATGATTTTGGTGTATACATTATGACTATACACTAATACAGACAAATATTGACTTGTTGCAACTCCCAAATTATTATATATTAAATAGGCCTATACAATAAAGTGATAAATTTTTCCCCCAAGGCTTGAAAAGAAAATTTCTAGTGATATACAAATAAATTTTGGTAATAAATAAGACATAGTCCAAATGGCTACTTGCTATTATCATGTTTGTGCTTGAAATAATAAAAAAATATTTGTATCTTTGACGTCTACCAACAGTTTGAGTGCGGTACTTCTCTATACTGGGTACATGGGGGAATCCATAGTTACATCATCAGTACTTGTCAGCCAATCAGCGCTCGTGTAGATGGGTATTTCTCGTTTTCTAAGTGGCATAGAAACACCAATGCGATCGTTCACAAGATGGAAGAAAAGAGGCCTCATTCACCAGATTGTCTTGTTTCTGGCAAATCTAAAAGGACTAAAACTGTGAAAGGGCTCTGTCTACAATCATTACGCTCAGTCATTTGAAATAGTTGGCATCTCTGTAATAGTTGTTTGAATCTGTTAAAATTGGGATTTAAATGTTTTGCACATTTTGTGATTATGTTTTAGTAAAAAACATTTGTTGAGCTAAACAAATTTACAAATAGTGTTTTGTAAGCACCTAACTTCTGTTTACATTTACTTATGACATCTTAAAATCACTGTCAAGATATGCTATTGAATCAAGAGGTAATATCTCAACATCTCATCCTCCAACTTTACTTGTGCTTTATGTATCATTAACTTGTACTTTTAAATTTTCATACTATTCAATTCTACTATTAAAAAATGGTAATATGTAAACTTTATCATAACTTTGTATGTTTGAATATTCTTGAATGAGAAATATTTATATTTCAGCAGTCTTATATGCTCTTTATATAACTTACTTTATAAAATTTCTGTCTTAAGTTGTTACATTAATGTTTCATGTTCATGTTTCATGTATGTATGAAATTTGCATGTGGTCATAGGTTAAGTTCATCATTTTAATTTCTAATTGTACTAGTGTCTAGTGGTTCTTTTCTATTTGGTGAAAATTAATATTGAATTTACTGAGCTTTATTATACATATCAGGTGGTGGTGCTGTCACATTTAACATATTTATGTATGCTTTCTTTTGTTGCTGTAAATGGGTAGCCAATGTTTTAAGTTTTCCGAGATTCTTGTATTATAGCTGAGTGATTTAATCAGTTGCCTATTAGCCGTGATTACATAGATTAATGACATATAAACTAAATGATTTATTGAAGTTGTAATTGATTACGATTAATCAATTAATTCAAATTACATTACAATTAATGTCACAAAGTAATAAACTAAGAAACATTAGTGTTTCATGATTATATTTTTAATTATTCTGACATTCAATTAATTGAAATTAAATTAATTATCAAGAAAATAATTTACTAATTAAAGTTAGGGTTTTAGATCATTTGCTATTACATATTGTTCTGAATATCCAAATATTTGAAATATTGTCATTATGTTTATTAGTTTTTAAATACAATACCCTATACTGTATTCTTTAATGTTGTATAACTAGGCATGGATGTAGGGAAAGGATCCAAGACAGTCAAAACTCCCACCCATTCAGTCTGTTGTTTTCAGAAATGAATAACTATCAGTTAATGTTTTAAAAGCAATCACATATCTACAGGGAGTTTGAACCCTCTCTATTTTATTTTTAGAAATTATTAAAGAAATAGATATTGATAACAAAGAAAAATATTAAATGTCAGTGTTTTATTTTATTAATTACTGTAAAGGCTTGTAATTACTATTTTGGGAAAACAACTTAAAAATAGAACAAAATAATTGTAATAATATCAAGGATTTATTAAACATTTCAGAATCTTCAAAATTCCATCTTTGGTAATTTATAGATAGAAAACAAACAGTTATAATTACAACAGAAGTATGGTATAGTTTGTAATACACAAGAAGTATAAAAATGTAGTATAAAAAGTATAATGGGGAAATTAAAAATATGTAGCATAAATGAAATATTTAGGTTAAAATTAATTTAAATCAGTTATTTCATTTGTGCTGCATTTTATTTTATTTTTGTTGAACAATTTTTATTATGCTATTTTTTATTTCTTGTGTATTACAAGTGATATTACTGTTGTAATTACAGTTATACATGTCTTATACTTCAAGGTTGTTGACCTTCAAATCATTATAACTAAATTTGTTTATTTCTAGGATACTTAGGCCCGGCATGGTCAAGTGGTTAAGGCACTCAACTCATAATTCAAGGGTCGTGGGTTCAAATCCCCGTTACACCAAACATGCTCTTTTAGTTGTAGGGGCATTATAGTGTGACAGCCAATCTCACTATTCATTGGTAAAAGAGTTGGCAGTGCGTAGTGATGACTAGCTGCTTTTCCTCTAGTCTTACAATACTAAATTAGGAATGGCTAGCGCAAGATAGCTCTTGAGTAGCCTTGTGGGAAATTCAAAACAAAACATACAAGATCTTGGCATTGGTCTGAGTAAAGCCATAACCACAACTGCAACATGTGATTCAATAAATTTATTTATTTCCAGAATACTTACACAATTGGGGTTAGCCTCACAAGTCACCAGCTCAAGGAAGTTTATGTAAAAAAATAAATAATTCACTCAGTAATTGTGATTCTAGCCTGAACTTAACTAATTTGCATGTAACTATAACATGTTGCTTGTTTTGCACATGTTAGTAAAACCATTCTTTGAGTTTGTGTCTTTTTTAAGACAACTGCTATATTTCTTAGATATGCCTAGTATCCTTTAGCATAGGTATTTGCCTTGTATAGTTTCTCATCCATCTTTTGAGAGCTGTGAGAAACTTATCAGTGATAAATTGAGCCTCGTATTTTTTTCTGTCTAGCACTTATATCCTGGGATTTTACTTCTAATTAAACATGTGTCCTTGATCTGAGATTTCATCTAACACACTTGTTGCTATTGGTGCTGAAGTTCCTCATTATTTTATTTGGTTACTTAAAACATGTTGTAGTTTCCTGTAAATTTCAGTTTGATAGGGGCATTACCAATCGATTTTACAGAAAAATTATGAAACAGTCTAAAACATTCATCAAATAAGTAATTGTTTCACTCTCCCCTTTTAGAAAAAACATTGTTATATGAAAATAGTTTCACTGCAAAACTATCATGTTCACATGACTACCTTAATTTCTTGTAACATTTACATTATTTCCTTAATACTCAGTTTACATTTTCAGTTACTTATTTTTTCTTTATTACTATATATCATTTATTTATTATTTTTCACTTCATATGGGATAACTTGTACAACTATATAAGTGCAGAAAAAATCTTAAAATCATAACTCGTAATCCATGGACAAGTATTTTACCTTGCAGTACACTCACATATTTAATGTAAGATAAACCATTTATAAAATCCATAATATCTGTTTCTTTCAATTAATTAAATTAAAATTTTTATTTTATTGTTCCAATAAGCAGTATTGGTATCCTTATTTAATATCTTACATGTATTCATATTGTATGTCATTAGCAGAAACCCAGTTGCTTTGAGCGTATGTTTGGTCAGGATCTTGCAGAGCTGAACAGTGTACTTTTTTGTCACAAAATTAAACTTGACTTCTTATAATTGTGCCTCTGTATTTCTTGTTTGTTCAAGGCTTTTCGATAGATCTTGCCTCACAACTTTGTGAGCAAATCTATCTCTTTCTTCTCTTTCTTGCTGTAGTTTGTGTCCTGACATTTTATTTTCTTACTCACTCAAAGTTTCAGACTTTCTTTATGATAAGTCACTTTTTTGTTTGGTAATTTTAGGCATCACAGTTTGTTTTTAATCACTTTGCTAATACTGAAGTGAAAAATACCTCTGTAACTTGTAAAGACGTGTTACTACAAAATTCCCACAAATTTATAATGCAGCAAACTCCGTATGAAGAACTTGCAATTCCTTCAGTCACAGAACAGTTCGATACATTGCATACACTTAAATTCTCCAGCAGAAAAAGTCACTTTGCTTGAAATATCACTATGCTTCTCATCTGATAGTTTTTTAATGTCTTTTATCATGTTTTCCCAAAATAACCATATACTTATTTAACTTTGTGTTTTTTTGCAAATGCTATGCTGTCAATGGAGTGTCATGAGTTTGGTTTTCAGACTGTGTGGTACTACTGTTTGTGATATTATGTATATATTTCCTTTACTCTCTACCTTTCATATGTTTGGTATAATCTTTCTACAATACTTTATTTATAAATTTGTTTACTATAGCACCTTTATTTTGCTTATTAATAATGTTGTCAAGTCTTGTACAATTTCATAAGTATCTTCACTATCAGTTATTTTGTCTTATCTTTTTAATCACCTGTTTTACATTATTCTCTGTATTTCCTAGTCTAATTCTTCTTAATCCATCAGTATTAGAGCATTTTCTACCTGATCTGTGTGTAACCTTAAATTTATCATTGAGTTGTAGTAATGACCATTTCGCTAACCTTGTTTGATGATGGATCCTTCAAAATCATTAGCCATCTTAGGGGCAAATGATCTGTAATAATGGTAATTTCTACCATATAGGTAATGGTTAAATGTTTTAATGCTACGCACTAATGCTAAATACTCTTGTTGTGTTACTGAGTAATTTATTTTGGCTTCTCCTAATCGTTTACTTGGATGAGTTATGGGATGTTCTTTCCCACTTGTGTAAAACTATGATAATACTGCAGATATGATTAAACCTGAAACATTTGTTCTTAAATTAAACTCTTTACTGAAATCAAGGTGATTCGAAATCAATGTCTTTAACAATGTATGTCGTAATTTTTCAAATGTTCCTTCTCTTTTCTCTCTCCACTGGAAACCTATGTCTTTCTTAAATAATTCTGTCAAAGATCTTGTTAGCTTTACAAAATATGGAATACATTTCTTATAAAATCTTTTAAGTCCCAAATATTCATGGATATTTTTTTACTGTTTTTAATACTGAGTAGTTCTCACATACTTTTAATTCCCTTGGGTCAAGTTTTACACTATATGCAGTTACCATTTGATGTAAATAGTCTACTTCCTCTCAAAAACTGGCATTTACTTAGGTTGAACTTTAAGTTCCCCTTTATTAATCTATGAAGCATATCAATTCACCTCTCTTAAGTGTTCTTCAAAACTTGCAGCATTTACTGTGAAAGTCCAGCTCACATAACATTCTGATTCTTGTAATTGTGGTAATACCACATCCATTAACCTTCTTGTTATGGAGGGATTAAGGAGTGTATGGTACAATGTTTTAGTTATTTTCAAAACTTGATTAATCAACTTTATTATCAATGTATGTCAATAAAACTGACATAAAAATGAAGCTTATAACTCAAATTTTAATATTATATAGGTTTTAAATTCTTAAACAGAAAGATAATATTTGAAACATGCTAAATGTCCTGTCTGGGTTTCTCATGTGGTGCCTCCTCTTATCTTATTGCTTAGTTTATATTCTGTTACATCTATAATACATAGTTTATAGAGATTAATGAATCAGAAACTTAAATTTCAAACACTGACTACATAAAATACAAAATAAGAAGCTTCTACCTTTTTGACTTGCTGAAATATATCTATTTAGCAAACCTACCAGAGTAGCCTTTCACATTATTCTTTTGAAACCACTTATTTACTCACTTTGTAAGTATGCATTTATGACCAATAGGAGGAGCACATTCCAATCTACATAAATCTGACAATTTTTAATTTGCTTAAAGAGTAAACATGTAATTTGATTAGAAATAGTGAAGTCTTGTACACAAGTCATTGCTCTGAACAGAAACGAGATGCTTGTTTTTAACTAACTTATTTTCATAGCCAAATAAATTACAGAGGATTTATGTGTAATATTATAGTAAGTTTTTGGGCTTTCTAAAATGCATATTTGAAATCTAAGAAAATTTTGTCTTTCTCCTTCTCCTCCATTTGAGAGAAAAAAGAAGGTTTATCAAGTGCAACATGAGTACAAATCAACTTTGTAGCATCTTAAGTAATATAAGTCATTGTTTTCTTTTCTTTATTATTCATTGTGCTAAGTTTTAAGAAAAATAACTAAGTGTTTATGAATAAATAGTAATAATATATATTTATATCAGGTCACCCCTTAAGTAATGTCTGATTATAGGTTCAGAAAAAGAGAAGGGATTTCAAATGCTTTTAATGTTATTTAATCAGTAATGTGTGTTCCATTATTATTAATTACTTCCTGCCAATGATTCACAAGCTTCTGAATGCCACTTCTATAAAATTTTTGGGGTTTGGAGGAAAAGAATGTAGAGAAGGTAGTTTTGACATCTTCATGTGTTCCAAGCTCTTTTCCATCAAGATAGTTCTGTAGACTTAGGAATAGATGATAATCAGATGGGGCAAGGTTTGGAGAATAAGGAGGATATGGATGTTTTCCCAAGTCTAGCTCTTCAGTCTTTCCAGATGTGATTCTTGGTGCATGGGGCCATGCATTATACGATTGATCAAAGCAGGCTTATTTCTTTTTATTTCTTCAAGCGCTCTAACTGTTGACAGTAGAAGTCTTATGTAAGCATTACACTGAGTGGCTGCAACTCAAAATGGATCACACCAACAATTATCTCACCAAACACTTAGAGACTTTCTTAGGGTGGAGATCCATTTTAGACTGTGCTCCAGCCAATTTACTTGCACTGAGCCATTGTCTGCAATGCTTAACATTTTTATAATATATCCATTTTTCATCTCCTGTCACTAAACTCTCCAAAAAAGGCTTCTGTCAAATCATGGTGGACCCATTTTCCAAGTTTTGACACCCTTCCAAGCTGTTACAGGTGAGAGTGAACTGTTGAATGAGATGAATTAAGCTTCTGTGCTAGTTCTTCAACTGTTACAGCACAATCTTCATCAAGTGCAGCCAACAGCAAGTAATTATTAAACTCAACAGGATGACCTGAACATGGCGCATCACTTAAGCTGTAGTCACCTGATCTGAACTTTTGAAACCACCATCAACAATTTCTTTCATTGAGAGACTCCACACCAGAAACACTTTGAATGTTTTGTGTAGTTTCTGCTCCACTATTGCCTTTTTTAAACTCATAAAGCATTATATGCCTAATGTGCTCTTCATACATATCCATCTTCATAAGGGTTTATTTGATTATTGATCTGAAAAAGTGGAGTTGGGTTAGTTTCTTTTATTTGTCTGAACATTGTTGTACACGCCTTACTACATATTTTAGTCATTAAAGCATTTTATAAAGACAGAAATGATGATGCACTTTGTGTATTAAATTTTCAGACATTACTTATGGAATGATCTGATACATAATCATTATTACTTACACATTGTACACCTATATCCATAGATTCTAACTTTTTCAGAAGAATAACTAACATTCAAAAAAATATCAAATTTATAGGATGTGTGACAGAGTTACTATTATATATTATTTTAATATTGATATTTGTTTCAGTTAAGTACATATTTAGAAATGCATATAACTTACACTGTTAAATTTGTATTGCAAAATTCCCGCCTGTTTACTGAAATTGTAAAAAATTCCCAAATGTGTAAGATTCAATAATATACATATTTACAAAAGCATTATGGTATCATCAGTATTGTTGTGCAAGCTGAAATTTCTAGAAATTTTATTCACACTTATAAAACATATCTAACACAATAGTATGTATTATTGGTTTGCCACAGTTGGTATACCATAAATCTTGGAAGCTATAACTGTGATTAACACCTATTAATTGGGAGCTTGAGATGTATATACCAGGGACTTTTATAGGTTTCAAACATTATAAACCATTTAACTTCAGCTGATTCACATCAGACCTTAGTATTTTTACAAAAATATTATATATATATATTATAATTTTATCATTGGAAAACTTGACGAAGAATACAGAGCTCGCTAGCTCCCTATTAACCCTTTTGCAAGGGGCTCAGTATAAAATACACAAGTTTGTATACATATTAGCACGTTAAGTATTTACACTGACTTTTGATACAATATATGTATTTTGCAAAATTTGGTAGACTTTAATAGAAATTACAACTTTATTGTATACAAAATATCAGATTTTGTGAAGAAATATTTTCACTAAAGATTGTTTGTGAAAAGAGTCTGCTTTGTTAATAGTCCAAGTGCGAAGTGATTTCATGTTATGATCAAAGAAACTTCATCCCATAAACCTCAAATATTTGTTTAATCTCTTAAAACCTCCTAAATAAATTTCAAACATTTGTTTTTGGTAAGATTTTATATTTTGTTATTTTCTATACCCTAACTATGTGGGTCTGTCAATTGATTGACCTCATAATCATCTTTAAAAAATTGGAAATAAATGTAAATTATACTTTTTTCTGTAAAATGAATATCACAACATAAAAATACAAAGGTTTTACCTAAGTAGCGTAAGTCTCATAACATATTTATTTTTATTATATTGACTTTCCAATCATACTTAGTTAACGTAGCTTGAATTGTCATGATACATATGCACTCATGTTACATATCCAATAGTATAAAACTGGCCTTCAGTTTTTTTTTTAAGAAAGTGGCCCTGTCATGGCTATGTTTTAGTGGACTAGTATTTTGTAATATACAGACACATTTCAGTTATTATACATTAGATATATATGTATATAGGTTATTACTATTCAGAAATTAGTTATGAATCTTATTTTCCTTAAAATATAGAACAGTTATCTCTTCTAATTACGACCTTTGAACTCGGTTACTGTTGGAACTAAGTTACTAAGCCTTTTAAAATTCACACCTGGAAGATATCTAACAAAATTTTTTAAAGTTTTATATATACAGTTGAATAATAAAAAAAAATCATAAATAGCTGATACCACAGAATTCCACTATAAGTTATTATGCTTAGTAACTAAGATGTATTTAGGTCTTGAAAAAAATATGAAACTTTAAACAGACTGAAGACACCCTCCTACTTGAAGTCATGGTTCAATAGAATGTATTAGCCTTTTTGCAGATTAAAATTGCTGAGAAAATTACTAGGGTGACATTCTAACCTGTCAAATGGTTATTCACATGTCATATATTGAAGTGAATGTATGTAAGGGATCATTTCAAAAAAATGAAAAGAGGTGAATGGGGCCACTGTGTTTGATTCAGTATGTAAGCCATATCTCAAAAAAATAAAAAGATACAATGTTCTTATTTTATATCTTAGCTTGCCAATATTAGTAATATGAGTTACTAATGTGTACAAAAATAGACTTAGTATTTTGACAACACAAATGTCTAATTTTAACTAGTGCTGCATTTAAAATGTTACTGAACTACTAATTTATGAATGTATGTCAATAAGTTTGATATCATATTGTAGATTATAATTCAAATTTGAATATTATGCATTAGTTAATTTCTTAATTTAGAAGTTAATATTTAAAAAAATCCTAAATGTTGACTTGTATGTCATGTGGCATATTGAATGCAGGATTGGGTTAAATAAGATATTTGTGATGTCCAAATACAAAGTTTGTAGTTTTAATGGATTAGATACTCAAATTACTGATACTGATAAGAACCTCCTATCTTTTCTGTTTTCTGAGATATTAATATATTTATTGAATCAACCAAAGTGGCTCTACCTCCCTCTTTCATTTTATGTACACTTACTTCGCCCAGTGTGACATGTATAAACCAGAGGAAAGCTCAGTGTTCCACTAGTGATTTTCTCTGCCTCTTTAAAGTATCTGTGTAATAAACTCTTTTCATTTTAGATTCCAAGTGGTGAGGTCTTGAAAAATCTTTTCAAGACCCAACTACATCTCAGTTACTGAGTTTGATATATTATAGTGGAATTCTGTGGTATTAACATATTCATTTGACTTGTTTGTTTTTTTTCAAAATGCATATATGAAACCTAAACAAAAAATTTTGTTTCACGTCCTCCATGTGCAAAATTTGATAAGGCAAATGAATACAAAGTTTGTAACTTGAAGGGATAATTGTTTTCTGTACTTTATTTACTGTTTTACAGCACTGTGCAAACGTTTCAGTACAAGAAACTATTTTGTCATTCTATCCATTTTATGGGTGTGATTCTTCTGTTTCTGAAGAACATAAATTTCAACTATATATAATGTTTCACTGATCCCTGTTGATATCTGAATGGTGAGAATGCTTATCATTCTTAAAAATTACTGTACACTTGTACCAAGGGCATGTTGAAAGTGTTGTGCTTAAGTGAATATACTGATCAAATTTAGAATCTGAAATAACTGTCATGGTATCACATGCAGTGTTTTAACTGTGTAGAAAGAAGCTAGCATGTGTTATCAATATATGCTAAAAGAAAACAATTTAATAGCACACCACAAACAATCTTTGATAAAAACAGTGTTTAACACTATGTATTACATGTTCTTGTTGTGCCACTGCCCAAAAAGCACAGGGATTTTGAATAAAAGTTTTATGTGATGCTGGTTGAACTCTGACAAATTGCTGCAGAATTGAAATGTTTCCCAAACGTTGTTGAGTACACTCTAGTTTGTGAAATTGAGACAAGTAAGTTTGAAAATAGGAAAGGAAAAGGTAGAACACTTAAACTTACAAATACGTTTGTTAAGTATCTTTGTTTATGTAGCCTTTGGGGTAGAAGGAAGACTGCCACTGATCTCAAGCATGAGATAAACCATGCATCAAATGAAAGAAAAATGTCCAGATCTACAGTATCAAGAAGACTCAATGAAGATGGAATTTTTGGTCACATAGCAGTTAATAAACCTATACTTTCATCCCTAAATATTGTCAAGAAACTGAAATTTGATGATTGGAAAAGAGTGTTGTGGACAGACGAGTCTAAATGTGAAATATTTAGTTCAAAGCATAGGTTGTACATCCACTGAAAGAAAAATGAAACATACCTTAATGCATAGTACCTACTGTGAAACATGGGGGAATGGAGCTTGATGATATGGGGGAATTTTTCTACTGACGTGATAGAATATGTTTGCAAAATAGATGAAATAATGGACCAGCACAAGTACCATCAGATATTGACCCGTCATAGTACACTAAGTGGTTTGTGAATTTCTGGTAAAGGATTACTACTAAGAAAATGATGACCCTAAACACTCAACCAACCTATGCAGAAATTACTTAGTAAAAGTGAAGCTGATGGAGTGATTCAAATGATGCAATGGCCCATGCATAGCCCCAATCTCAACCCATTTGAGCACATCTGGGATTTGATAGATCAAAGACTTGACAAATCAAAAGTTATTTCCAAAGAAACTTTATGGGAGTGCATAAGAGACACATGGAGTAAACTTCCAAAGGACACTTTAAATAAATATGTTGTAATAATGCTTGAAAGACTATGCAGTTATTAAAGCAAAAGATTGACCCACAAAATAATAACTGTTTGTTGAACTAAGCACTTCCACGGAGTTTCTGTTGTACTGAATAAATATGAAGATTTATTAAATTTTGATGTTTCACCTGTGATTCAATTTCCATTGTTGTTTGGTAGCCTAAATTGAATTTTAGAAAGAATTAAAGTTTAATAATTATTTGTAATTAGTAATAATGTATATATTTATATAATGTATTATAACCAAAATGTGACTATGATTTACAAAATAGTGGTCCACTAAAACAGCCAAGACAGGTCATATTGTAAAGGCCAGTTTTATATGGATATGGTAACATGAGTACACATGATCTGCATCATTGTAAATTCTGTATTGTTAGACAAACATGGCTGAAAGATTAATAAAGTAAAAATAATAAATACATGTATTTAATGTTAAGAGATTTATGCTGTTGAGACTAAACATTTGTGTTTTCATATCATAATCAGTAGTCATTGTAGAATGAAAAAAAGCATAATTTATATGTATTTGATACTTTTTATGGTAATTAAGAGATTGGTGAAATCAACCAAACCTGTACAAATATACACTAATGAAAATAATAGATAAAATATAAAGGTTTTTGCTTTTAAAATTTGAAAATTTTTTAATGTGAAATAATTCATCTTAAAACTAAAAGTACTTTGTATATTGGACAGCCAACTTTAAAAAAAATACTTGAAGAAATCATTGCTTAAAAAATTGTAAAACACGATACAAAAATCTGATATTTTGTACACAAAAGCCTTGTAATGTTTACTGATAAGTTGCAGAATTTTCTGAAGATGTACTTACTGTGTTAAAAGTTATAGCATAAAAACTAATGAACACAAAATGGTTACAAAATTGGTACCCTGGAACCAAACTGTAATAAGAGAATTAATCATTTCTTTTATTCTATCCTGCACTGCTCTGTAAGGTCTTTGTGCTATAAGTGTACTAATGTTCAACACAATTTTGTTTTACCTTATTTATGTAACCATTAGGGTTACTTCCTTGCAAAAATATACATATATATAATCTAGTAAACTTGGAATCTCTGGTTTATGCTTCTTCTGTATATCTCCTATGGTAGATTCTTAATCTTTCATTCATATTTATTATTATTTTCTGCATTATACTGTCTTACCATAGTTACTTTATTTTTCTGCTGTTAGTCTTAGTTACTGCTCTCAGGTGGTATTACTCTCATATACAATCACATTTTATAGGCACTGTTTCTCTCTTTGAGAATTTACTAACATTAGCAGTGATCCAAACTTCTGCTTATTTTATCTCTATCAGCTTAATAAAAACTTCTTTATTTTGGTAAAAGTCCTCTTTTCTAGTTTCAACAATTTTATTTCTTTTTGGTAGTTTAGCGATGTTAAAGATTTGTTTGTGAAGTTGCTTTTGACTTTTTACACTTGGAATTTGACTGTCTGGTGTAAAATGATTTTTATATCATGATTAAAAAAGTATTTTCCTCATTTGAAAAATTTTAAATTTCATTTGTGTAACATCCTAAATACGTATCAAACATTTTTCTTTCAGTAAAGCTTTATATTTTATTTTTTACTTTCACTACGACATACCACATCAACCAATAAATGCCCAGCTTCTAGTAATATGGAAATGGTCCATATTACATCTGCTAGCATTTCTAACTTTGTATTCTGTTTTTTAATTAGATAATTCTATTTTGTCTGTGTGTATCTTCTACTACCTATGAGTAAGTAAATATTTACAATATAAACATGAAATCTCTGTTCAGTAGTTTCTGTATTCAGTTGTTGATCAAAATCTAGTGCAATTGTTTCTGTATTTTACACAATATTTACTTTTTGTAAAACCTGTGGAGTGCATTTTATAATACACTGTAACATACTTGTAGTATTTTGTTTTGTAAACTACTGTTTTTAAAAGTTTATCTTCATTGGTGCTTAGCAACTATAACTTACAATTAAGTAAACATTGTTTATCAATCATATAAAATCCCTGCTCAAAGTTTCAGTATATGGTTGTATTTTTGTACAAGTTTGTTTTTATCTGTACACTGTTGTATGTGCAGTAATGATGGTCTTTTCCATATTTTGAAAGTTTTTACTTTTATATATGCCATCCTTATTTATAAAATATATATAGAATCTCTGTTCAAACCTTCAGTATATAGTTGCTGATTAATATGTAGTGTGCAAGTTTCTGTATTTTAGCATAATGTATTGCTACCAGGGATGGGGTAAATTCTGGAGAACAGTAGCCATATCAAAATATTTGATATTTTTATGAAGATGATTATGAAAAAGAGATACAAGAAGAAATGCTTAATATCTGAATGTAAATACGTAGGAATGTATTAATGAATACTTTGTTTAGTAATATGCAGTAATGATAAACAGCAGACAATAAGATTTCAATATTATTTCTTGGCACTTGTGTATAGTGAAGGAAAAGAAACATGTAACATTAACATAACATTAAGATAGGTACATAACTAAAAATAATTTGAGACAAATCTATGACCATTAGAAAGTTAACACTATGTGTTTCTTTTTCTTCAGGAGTGAGTTGCAAAACATAATCATATGCTATTTATATGTTTATGTGTTAAATAAATCATGTGATCTATGTACAGGTTGACAATTCTCCCATGAATGTTTCAATGAAAACAGTTTAATAGTCATCTCATATTCTCTCAGTTGACTTGACTGGATTAATAACTGTTATACAATAACTTTTAAGGTGGAGAGTACTGACATGTTTGAACCACTGGCACCCTTTACTGCATGTCACAATGTTACATTCAAAATTTAATTACTCATATTGTATGAGTTTAATGCAAAATCATAGTCAGTAATTCATATTTTAATGATATATAAGTTTTAAGTTCTAAACTTTTATAAGGCTTTTGTTTTTAAAGAAACCCTAAATTTTCCATAGTGTGAGAAATGTGAACTTTTTCTCTAAGCATTTCATGCTTTAATCTGTTTATCCACCCCCTCTGAGAAGCATTACATTTAACCTGAATTATTCTTTACAATGTTGTTATCATTAAGGCAAACTATAATTTTCATATCCTTCAATTTTGTTTGGTTACACGACTATCAAATAAAAATGGACTCCTTTTGTCACACCTAGTTGTCACATTCTTTCTTTCAGGATATGTCAGTAGTTCTCCCTAATGTTCAATGCTGTGTTATTTATAAAAAAATAGAAATCAAAGATTTCAGCTATCAAGTGATGTATAGTACTGTGATTTTTTTCTGTATAGAAAAGTGTTAATTTATCTTTGAGTATAAACTTCATTCCCACGGGAAAGTTTCACGTGGGAACACAACTTGTACTGGAAAAGACATTAACGTGCTGCAGATGAAATAAGGACAGACTAGAAATTTGTTGAGTGTACAGAGGTTGACATTTACTCGTAAAACATTAAGTATTCACTAAATCATTTAGAAAATATGAATATTATGCCATCAACTTTGAATACAAGTACTTATCTTTCCCTACCAAAGTATTCAAATACAAGTACAAATACTCCGAAAGCTATATTCAAATGCATTCAAATACAAGTAAACCATGTCTGACTACCATGTATAATGATACAAAAAAACAGAAGATATGTAATTGTACACAATAGAAACCTGTAGGTAATGGTCTTTTTTTTTTCCTGTGAAAAATGGAATTTGAGAAACAACAATCTTGAGAATTGAGGAGGAAAGAAGTCCTCTTTCAAGAGGAACCAGAGTTCCTTGTGTTTTATTTTAATATGTTAAATGAGGCCTGTTGGAGGAATCTGATGTTGGAGAATGTGATTCTTTTCTCTTAAAAAGCCATGGATAAAAGTAAATGGGCAAACAATATTGCACCAGTGGTTCTTAATTTTGTCCTATGAACAGATAAGTATGTATCTAGTGAAATACCTTCATCATGTGAGTATGATCCTGAATCACCTAGGGCAGGGAGGAGTAGGGGGAAAATGCTAGAGCCAAAAACTAAAGAGTTTTTCTTCCCAGTAGGAGTGGTCTCTTTCCTGCAATGATACATTGACTTGAGTATAAATTTGTCCACTTTTCACAAAGGTAAACCTGTTTCCTAACAAGTTTTCTCTGCTATAACTGAAACAAACAGGTATGTGCATGATAAATACCAGAATTAATCTATGATTCCAAAAAAGATTGAAATGGACTGATGATACTGTTAAAAATATTTTAGCTTTCTGGTCTTACTATAACTTTTTTTTTACTGCTGGTACACCTGTCCTCTTTATTTCATACACCTAGGTTTACTAATATCTGTTTTACAAACAGGTTTTATTCCAATCATATGTTCTTATATTTCAGTAACAATGGTAATACTCTTCCTAAAACTTTTTAATTATGATAAACTAAGAACTATCATAGACCTTTCAGTTAAATACTTTGATTTCTACTAATCATTTGACAGGGTACTAACCATAGATGGAGAAGTATTGGGTACAAAATATAGAATTTGTTTCCTCCATTATGTGCAAAGTATTTATCATGTTGTGGGTGTTGGCAAAGTCTTGAGTTGATACTACCTAAAGTTTAAGATCTGCACAGGTAAAGATGAAGAACTGCCAGTTAGGGGTCTTGCAGCCAGTGTTTGTCATTCTTATTATAATCATTATTATTCTCTTGCCAGCCTACAACAAAAATGGCTTTGTATATTAAAGCCATAAATTTGTAGAATACTAAATAAGGTCATGCAAAGGTCATAAGGGTATTGAAAAGTTTGTTTCTTCTAAAAACATCAATTCTCGTATAAGTAATGTTATCATAACTCCTTTAAGTTAGCTTTAAGGTCATAAGGGTATTGAAAAGTTTGTTTCTTCTAAAAACATCATTTCTGGTATAAGTAATGTTATCATAACTCCTTTAAGTTAGCTTTCATACAAACATCTAATGTTCCTTTAAATAGCTTAAGTACAGAGTGAAGTGGAAATTACTGTTTGATAATAAATGAACATTAGATGGCTGTAACGTAGATATTCAATACTTTGTACACTGTACAATTGGTAGGTTTATGGAGTCAACCATTCTATTATATATAAAGTGAAGGAGTAAAAATAAATCAGGATTTCTGTATTTAAAACTCGGTAAAGTTTGTTTAAAGCCATGTTTTAGATGTAGAGGTTTTACTTAAAGGCTGCTGTTGTACTGGTTAAAGTTTGTGAACTTAGTGAAGATTGTCTTAGTTTAAGCATACATTTACCTTTTGCTGAGTGTTGCATATAGATAATTACATAGAAACTATAAATGCTCACTATAGTCTCAAACAAATATCCATGATAATCCTCAACTGTAGCTTAACATTTACTATCTCAAACTAATGCAGTCAAGTAGTAAATCATCATGAAACATAT
Source organism: Tachypleus tridentatus (assembly GCF_004210375.1). Classification (NCBI taxonomy): domain Eukaryota; kingdom Metazoa; phylum Arthropoda; class Merostomata; order Xiphosura; family Limulidae; genus Tachypleus; species Tachypleus tridentatus. Next base: position 4,804,466 of record NC_134835.1, on the reverse strand, counting down.
TGGCTAGCTGTTTATTATCATTAGAAAGTATGAGTTTAGCTACTATAACAAGTAATCGTTTGTCCATAATTAATATAAATAAAAGCCAGCATAATAAATAATTAAGAATTTAAAAACCTGCAAATATGAATCGTAAAAAATAAGGAAACAAGGCTGAAAATACTGTGTACATGTTGTTTACTCAAAATACAAATTTCTGTTTTGATTCCTCCAAAAGTAATACCAGGTAACAGCACAGAGCCAGAATAAGTAAATAAATGTCCACAGTAACTCCAGCATTGTTTTCTTTATACAATTCTCATTTACAGGCTTTTTAATTTTCAGTTTTTTTATTTTTCTTCTAAAACTTTTCTCATATTTTAGACTTGCCATTGTAAATACTTGTATATGTACAAAATGTAAAACAACCAGCTGGCGTTGTTGTCCGAGAATGGACCAGATCGCTGCTTTTGTTCATTGTTTACCTGCAAGCAGACTGGGTCTTCTATTATACCACTACCAAGAACTGTACAGAACTCTTCAGCCATTAGACTCACTCTTGGTAGACAAACACTTATTAATAAAAGTCAGAGAAAGAGGTGCTAATTCTGCCTTAAAATCAATAGGATCCAAATAAAATGTAAACTGTATTGAATTTTTCTGCATGAAACACTTTGCAAAATATCACATTAGTGCTGGTCTTCAAAGAAGTTAAACTTTTACTTAGTACATCAATAACACTGCTAAAATTACCATAGTTTATTTATTTTCCATATTCTAACATAATAAAATTTGTTAAAATAAATCAGTTATGAGAGTTTGTAAAATATTGTTTATGTACCTAGTAAATGTTTAAATAGTTTCTACTATTTTTTTTACAATTTCTGTAAAAATTAAAATATATCAGACATTCACGTGTAGCATCTTCCTATTTGTTTATTTGAAATATTTTATTAAAACTGCTAAATTTTCTTGCTTTTATATTGTCTTTGTTACTGAAATATTTTGTACAAGTTTTCTGTGTATCAAGAATAGTTTAAGCCATCATAAGTTGACATTGAAATTTTCTAAGAGGTTTTGTACATTTATACAAGTTCGTACCACTTTTGATCCTTTTATTCTGTTGTTATCATGTGTAAACATATGTATGAAGTTTAACACATCTCTGTGTTTTCACTGATTCATACAGTTTTGTATATACAGTACTGGTGTTCCTTTTCAAGATGAGTAAATATTTGTATTCATTTTTAAGTTTGTGCAACTTTCAATAACTTGGTTTGTATGTACCTTGTTCTCTTTGTTATAAATTTACTTCACTGATTTTGTAAAACATTTCATCCTTCTGAAATTTCATGAATAAACTTTTTTCAGAATTGTTAAGTTTCTCATTCTGCATAATTTGCTTTTATTTTACCTTGATGTAATAACAAACTGAGTAGACATAATTATACTATACTAGTCTGCAACATAACTACAAAGTTAATGTGTCTTATTCTTCCTGGTCTTAGAACTAGCACAGCAATATTTTGTAAAATACAGTAACATTTTGGTTACCATACATTACATATGTATACATTTTATTATTATTTATTCATAAATTTCAGATATTTTTTATATAACATAGAAAAGTACATTAACAAAAATTGTGGAAACAATTATCTTCACTACTAATCATGTCTTGTACTTAATAACCCTTGCCTTAAGCCTTGTTCAATCTTGTACATGAAGGGGTTTGACAAATTCACTGTTTAAATTTTTATATGCATAATGGAGTACCAACAAATTTTAAATTAATAGATTAATACCACAAGAAACTGATATTCTTAATATTTAATATTCAAATTACTAATATGTTTCTATACTATTAATACCCATTCCAGCCATTCTGAGATATATTTTTACTTCGAGTGAGTTTTCATTATCACGAATCACATAAATTAGGTTGATTAATGCAGTCTTTTTGGTATTTAACTTTTTTTTTTTCTGTGATTCTACATGTTAATATGAATTCTGTAACCAACAATCATCAGAACTGTCAAGAAATGAGTTGCATAAACAGTTTGAAAAAATGTTCAAAAAGTCTGGATAGGATTAAGTGCTCTGCAAGTAATAACCATAGTTGGATTGTGTAGAATGTTACTGCAAATTTCATAAATAAGCAGTGCCAAGAACTGGTTATTTTTCTATGTTAATTTTTTACTGTGACAAAGAATATATAGATTATTTTCAAAATTCATTACCCAATAATTTTAATTTTTTCTCCTTCATTCAATAATTTCAGCCTTAGCACTCAGAAACAAAGCCTAATGTTTATTTTTCACCTTGTACAAAGATGAATGTAAGGTGGGTAGTTAAAAGGTATACCCTATCTGACTTGTCACTTTTATTTTACCACTGTTGATGCCTTGGAATAGGTTTGAATAGGGTGTAGCTCAAAAATATATATTTTTGAGGGAAACATCCATTATTATTAGTTATATAATGTAAGGAAAAGTAAGTTGCTGTCATTTCAAGGAAAATATTGTTCGTTTACATTCAGTTGAAATTGCATAGTCTGAAACTGTTGTTCAATCCAAGTAAGGAAAAAAAAATAGAAAAAAACAATCTTTTGAGAATTAAATTTTTTCAACCATGTGTATGTGAAATTTTTGGTTTATTGTATGTTAGCTTACTTAGATATTGATCAAAATGTTTGTATAGTTTCATTAGAATTTTACATATATATGAAATATTTGAATATAATTTTTGGATTGTATAATAAAATTTGCAAATATTATGTTTTTAGCATGTGTGTATCAAGGAAATGATTGTCAGATTGTATTACATTATGAAAATGGTTTCTTGCTGTTGGATGGAAGACAACAAACAATATTATGGCAATATACATATGAAAAACTTATGATGTCTGCTGATGATGGAGTACAGTTAGTGTGGTTGGATTTTGGAAGTGATGAAGGAGAAAAGGTAACTTTTCACTTATATGTTGTAAGACAACTTTTTATTAGAAAAATAAGTCATTGAATTTTAGTTTAATGACAAGGCTGGTATCTTTTGTGATTTAATGGCATCACCTCCTTATTATAATAATTATGTACAATGTCCCACAAAAGTATTCACCCTGCAAAGGTTTTGCATTTTGATGCCATCTGAGCTTGCAGTTATGAAACTTTGAAATGGAATGTTATATTAGGAATTTACACAATCTACTTCAAACAAAAAAGCTAAAAACACTGATATTATATAAGTAAAAATTAGTGTAATGGTCTCTGTTTGTGTATACTCAAATTGGTTTAACTTGGCTTCAAAGTAAATACATCTGTTTAAGCCACAACTCACATTGTGATGTGATAAACCAGCCATGAAGACCAAAGAGCTTTCCAAACAAATTGTGGATAAAATGGTAAACAAACACAGGGGAAAGAAGATTACAAGAAAATTTAAAAGTCACTTATTATCCCTTTGAGTACAGTGAATTCCATCATTATGAATTGGATGTGCTTTATACCATCAAGATCATGATGTCTTTCCAAACTGTGTAGCCGGGTAAGTAAAAACTGATTAGGAATGCCACTGTAAAGTCAAGAGTAATGCAAGATTTGAAAAGTTTCATGTCTGATATTGGAATTGGTGTTCATATATCTCAGTCCTTACACAAAACTGGCCTGTATGAGCAAGTGGCAAGAAAGAAGCCATTACTTAAAATAAATAATCTTAAATTTTGTATGGAATTTGTAATAAAACATGTAAATGATATTGCAGACATGTGGCAGAAGGTTACATGGTCAGATGAGAGAAAAAAGTGAGCTTTTTAGTCTAACTTCAAAGTGTTACATCTAGCACAAGCCAAACACAGCACATCATCCAGTTTGTGCCATTCCATCAGTCAAGCATGGGGCTGGCAGCACCATGTAATGGGGAAGTTTGTCAGAATTGAAAGGGAAAATGGATGGTACAAAGTACAAGCAAATTCTAGAGAAAAACCTGTTTGAATTAACCAAAAATCTAGAGCTGGATTCAAAATTTACATTTCAGAAGGACAATGACCAAAAGGCCAAAGCCACACTGGAGTTGTTTTAAAAGAAGAATGTGAATGTCCTGGAATGGTCTAGTCAAAATCCTGACTTGAATCCAATAGAAAATTTGTGGCAAGACTAAAAGGTTGCAGATTATTCAAACATGTTAGAATTAGAGCCAGAAAGTATGAGCAAAATTTTCACCATCCCATTGTTCACAGCTGGTAGAGGCCTATCCAGAAAGACACAGCAATAATTGCTGCCTAAGGTTCTTCCACCAAGTGCTGACTTAGCAGGCTTAATATTTATGAATATTCAATAAATATTTATGCATTCATCAAATTTCATTTTATATATTTTCTTTGCAAGTTTTACTGACATTCAACCTCCTTCATACATAACAGTGTTAAGATTGATCATTAAAGTTTCAAGTAAAAACTATCATTTTTAAAACATTGTTTACACTATTTCTGTTTCATCAAAATGCAACATTATTGGTAGAGGGTGAATACCTTTGCAAGGCACTATATCTGTAGTCAGTGGTTCCAATTGCCCTGCTTTTCATATATTGTTATACATCTCCTAATTCTTTCCAAAGTAGCTATACTTTTTTCTTGGTTAAAAGGTTTTTTTTTAGTTACATTTTTAATGGAATTCCAAGAACATAATTCAAATGTTCAAACCTTCAGTATATAGTTGCTGATTAATATGTAGTGTGCTAGTTTCTGTATTTTAGCATGATGTATTGCTTCCAGGGATGGGGTAAATCCTGGAGAACAGTAGTCATATCAAAATATTAATATTTGATATTTTTATGAAGATGATGATGAAAAAGGTGTTGTTTAAAGTAATAATTTATTAAATATGGCAAATTCATTGTATTCTGAATTAGTTTTTTCCAACTACAACTATCTTGACTGTTTTATAATCTTGTTGCAATATATAATAAAATGTTTTCTTATTTGTGTCACTTTTTGTCCCTCATAGCAAAATAGGCCTACTTTGAAAATTCAAATCCTGCATTTTTTGAAATATAATGAAAACAGTTAAATGAAATACCATTTGTGCAAAATGGCTCGTTTGGGTTGAGAAAATATTTTACATGGAAGAGCGAACAACGTTTCGACCTTCTTCGGTCATCGTCAGGTCATTTTTACACATATATATTTCTCTACAAGTGGGTTTTCTCAACATCACTGAAATACTATTTGTTTCTGGTGTTTGTTTTTTGTGAGTGTCACTGTGTATCTCAAAATGTGCATCCAGAACAAAAGAGGCAGAGGGACATTGTTAGTAAATGAAAATGATGTTTTGAACAGTAATTGGGCTAAGCTGTATAGCTTGTCATTATTTTAGGCTGTTGTCAGAAAGATGGATAATATGTTTGAAAGTGTATCTCAGAACAGCTGGTAGGGGTATTAACACTTTTATTGAAAAGCAGAGAACAATGTTTCAACCTTCCTAGGTCATCTCCAGGTTAACAGATAGAGTTTGCAAGTGACCATTGCCAGATGCATGTTTTGGGGATGAGAGTATAAACGGGTACGAGATTGTAGAGGGCGTTGCAGTTGGATGTTAGGTTATTAATTAGTATAGGTATAAAGGTGTTCCTTTATATTGGTTTAATTTTGGTTTTAGTTGCTGTATAAATAGGGCTTTGATTTTGCATTTGTTTATATTTGTTTCCATACTTTGTATCTGGATGTTTTCTATGGTTACGTTGTGGTTAATTGACGTGTTTTTGGTGTTTTTTTAATCTAGTTTCCATTTTTCTGCTGGTTTCTCCAATATAGAAGTCATGACAATTGTTGTAGTGTATTTTATAAATCATGTTGATGTTGTGTTTGTCAGTGTAGTTTTACATAGTATCGACTTTAGTTTTGTATCTGGTTTTTGAATAAATTTGGTGTTTACTGTTTTGTTAAGTTTTTTCCAAATGTTGCTTGTTTTTTTGCTGATGTTGGGAACATGTGGGATGCAGCAGTACAAGGTTTTGTAGTTTGTTGTGTTATGAGATTTATTGTTGTTGATCTAGGTGTGTGCATATAATTTTTTCCACGGTTTTTGAGGAAATTGTTGATAACGTGTTGTTTTATTTTGTTGATTTCATCGTTAATTTTATCTGGTGAGCATAGTTTATTTGGTTTCTTAATATATGGAGTTTTTGCTTTGTTTCATGTGCTGAGTACCAGGGAATGTTTAATCTAGTGGGGGTGATTTTTCTATGGATTTCTGTTTTGAATTGTGTCTTAGTTATAGTGATCTTAAGGTTAAGAAATGCAATTTGGTTAGTTTTTTCCTGTTTATAGGTGAACTTAATATTGGGGTATATCGAGTTAACGTGATTGAAAAAAACTGTGTTTTCAGCAATTGTATTGTCAATTTATTTGTACCAGTATAGTGGTGGGTGTAAGGCTGAATTGATTGCTTGAGATTCAATCTGTCATAAATATGTTGGCTAGAACTGGTGACACAGAATTCCTGATACTTAGGCCACTTATTTGTAAGTAGTTTTGGTCATTGACATAAAGTTAGTTTTGGTGATTGTGAACTCTAAAGCCCATGCTATGTAAAAAATTACACTGACAAACATAACACCAACATAATTTGTAAAATACAATGCAACAACTACTATGACTTCTATATTGGAGAAACAAGCAGAAAAATCAAAACTAGATTTGAAGAACACAAAACAACACCTTCACATGTTTTTGAATGCTGCAAGTCAAATGAACACAACATAACCATAGAAAAAACAAAACAGATACTAAGTACGGAAACAAAAATAAACAAATGCAACATCAAAAAAGCCCTACTTACACAGCAACTAAAGCCAAAATTAAACCAATATAAAGGAACACCTTTAATACCTATACTAAATAATAACCTAACATCCAACTACAGTGTCCCCTACAATTCCGTACCCATTTATACTCTTGTCCCTAAGACGTGTTTAACAATAGTCACTTGCAAACTCTATTTTTTCACCAGACGATGGCCTAGGAAGGTCAAAACGTTGTTCTCTGCTTATCAATAAAAGTGTTAATACCCCTATTAACCATTCTAAGATACATTTTTATTTCAAGCTGGTTTCTCGTCATCAAGAAGTGTTTGAAAGATTTTGGTTTTATGTGTCCAAAACTTAAATATTCTAATAACAATAGATATTTAGGTTTTATTCACATAACTATATATTCATAATTCTGTGTGTTTGTAATGATTCTTAAAAGATGAACTTTTACACCTTCCATTTTTAAAGTGTTATAGTGAGAAAAGTAATGTTTTCATGAATAAAAGGTTTTACCATCAAACATCAAATAATTCCATTGATTAACATTGTCTATTCTGGACCCAAACTGGCAGCAGAGTACATTTGAATGATGAATGTGATGCACATTAACTTGAAATTACACTGGTTGAAAGTTTCTAGCCTGGATGCAAATTGTAACAAAGTGGCATTAAGTTATTAATTTGTTTAACATGAAATTTAATATATTAGTGATTTAAAAGTGTAAATTGAGAGTAAGGATGAATGTAGGTCATTTCCTTATTCAATTCACTGTTAAGTAATTGTAACTTATTTTCTTTAATACATTTAACATTGTCAACTAAAGCAAGCTATTCTATTGCTACATTTCTAAGAAAATAAATTTGTATACATTGCATAATCATTGTCTGAACTGTCAAGTTTTAATTTCATGATTAATTTATAATTTCAAAATAAACCTATTGAAAGTCCAACAAATAGGTTCGGTATTTTCTTTATTGACATATTTTAAATATTATAAGAAACTTGTTAGTATATAATTTTGTATTTATACAATTTTGAATTTTGCAAGTCAGATAGAGGCATAAAGTTATACTTATTTACACACTTTATTGTTATATTTCTTAAACCTCAGTGATGCTTCTCGATGCCCTTATTTCAGTTTGAAGAACTCAGCTATGAAACTTAAGTCGATGTATGCATTTCTTGCAGGAATTAGACATGATGCAATGTCCAAAACCATTTGTGTTTACTCTTCACACCTTTCTCTCTGCAAAAGTCACACGGATGGGACTAGTAGCATGAAAGACAGGAGAACACAACTAGAAGTCATGTTTTTTTTTGTTTTTGGCTCCGTCTTATCGTTACAAATCTGGACCAATATAATTTAGATATTGATTTTAAACTTTTGTCAAGTGTCTAAACTTTTCTGTGCTTTGTTTATGTCAAAGAAGAATGAAGATTGCCATGGTTACTTACTTATCCTTAAAAGTATATCATTGATTCATTTAAAAAATATATATATCTACTAAATTAACACACACAAAAATTGTACTCTTAAGTTTCAGTGCATAGTACTATGGTTTAAATAGTTTGTATTGATTATTTTATTGTGAGTTATAATTTACTTTTTAGTCTGGTGTAATATCATACAGTGAGATTTAATTTGATGTAATATGACTTTTAATTAAAACTAAAAACCATAGTTGTTGTTAGAACTTATGATTTTTTGTAAAAAGTAGAACAACTAAAAAAGTATACTTAACTACTTTTTATGTTAGGTATTTGTTGCTTAGTATTACATGGTGTAATAATAACTACATTATCTCAGTGCACCTTTTATTTGAGGAATCGGACATTAATATCATTTTAGATAGATATGTAACTTCTTCTAAGCCACTTTTGGAACATAAAATTTTCAAAGTTTTAACTTTTTTTTTCTTTAGTCTATGTTATTACCATACACTATGTACATATATAATTGTGTGTCTATTTGATGAAAACTACAAAAAACGTAGGTAAAAAAACAAAATCCAGTTTAAGGAGAGCAATAACATACATTGTGAGTTCAGTAAAAAAAAAAGAAACTTATGTTCAAATTCTCTAAAACTCTTCAGTAATAATTTGCATGTTCAGTTAATATAAAAGCTTAACTTGGTCAATTAAGTGAAAAACAAATTCAAATGTTTATTAAACTAATAAAGAAAAATAAATATTGTTTAAATAAACAATGTAAACATAAGAAAACTGAATGAACAGTGAAAAACTAAGATTTTTAAACTGATTCTCAACTTTCTTCAAACATTATGATGAAGAAAGGCAATTGAACAGTTACAAAGTTTTTCAGTTATTTAAGTAACATAACCTAATTTTTAAAGTAATTTCACATTGTGTTATATTTTATGCTTTACTCAGTTTTAACCCAGAATTATTTTAGCTAAATATGCAACTTGTTATACAAAAGTTTCTAGATCATGAAACCTTGTGCTGGAAAACTGGTGAAATACCACTCCCTTTGATTCAAAGCAAATACTTATTTCTATTTTGCATTTATAGTTTTTATATACAAAATAAATTGAAGGTTCAGAATAATTTGCCAAATTGGTTTAAAACCTTATGTAGATATGATAAACTCTTGTGTATTAAAACATTTTATAGAGCAATTTACTATAGCTTTATTCTTGTTATATATTAGTTAAACATCATAACTGTTTTATTGTTTGTTGTACAAAGTTAATATTACATCTCTTACAAAGTACTTTGGGCTTTATATTTTTATGTAGCATATCAAAACCTTTTAACTATTTTCTAAAACTACATTAGTGAATTGTTAGTTTTCTTTAATCTTTGAAGTTTACTAAACAAAAAAAAATTGAGTAATTTTAACATATCTTGAAACATGCCTAATCAATTGCCTTGTTTTATTTAATATGAATATACTGTCTCTTTACTTTTCAATGTTCTGTTTGTTCTAAAACCCCATTAGAAAAACTTGAGTTCTTCAAAAAACTTGTAACGATCCCAAAACAAAATGTTTATTTGAAATTGAGATTCCTTTCACTTTATAATGGTTTTATTTTTTCATATAATATTCATGAAACTATTTTAAATACAGACAAATATTTGAAATTGAGATTCCTTTCACTTTATAATGGTTTTATTTTTTCATATAATATTCATGAAACTATTTTAAATACAGACATTTAGTGGTTAAGTCAAAGTAACATGGTATCAATTGGCTGGTTTAATACAAACTTTTTTTATAAGTATATTTTTTAAATTGACTGTGCAATACATATTGTCTGAGGTAGAAATTTCCACCTATTTGTTTTCTACGTCTCATTATCTCTGAGTGCTTTGGGTGAAGCCATGCTTCTTAGGAGTGTTGAATTTCAATCCTGCATCAGTATTTATGTAAACATTTTGTTTTTCATACACTAAAAATAATTTTTAGGTTTTAAAACTTGTTAAAATTCACCATTTTATTTTGCTTATTCATTTTTAAGGGGTTTTAAAGAAAAACTTGTTAATACTGAATTCTATTTATTAGTTAAAATATAAAGATCTAATTTTCAAGAATATTTAAATTTTAGTGGAATTAAGTATTTTAATTATATTAACCAAGTAAATCATGATTGTTTTTTAAAACATTTTGAATACAGTTACTATCATGAATCAAAATGGTGACAATTTTGTATTGTTCCTTTAAAATTATGTGAACTAGGGCATGAGACATCTGTCTTTGTTCATGTGTAATTATTATCTGTTTGTCATAAATGTTGAAGAAACCTCATCTGCTTTCAATATTTTATTTTCTCTTAAAAGACTGAGTGGACATGCAAGGGTTTGGTGTCCTCTTCACAAGGTATTAAGTGTTTAAATATTATTTGTCAGAATGGTCTTAAGTGTTCATCCTGTAGGAATAACTTTTACCTTCTATATTTCTTTGAAGGAAAAAGAAAAGAATACGTAATGCTTACACAACAAGACATTTTACTTACTGAGTACAAACATCATGTTTTACATAAATGTAGCTTTTAATCCATAAGATATATTTTACCTTTATATTTCTCTTAAGGAGAATAAATGAATTTTATGGATAATTTTTGCAATCACTTAGTATGAAACAAGAGTATAGAATAGTTAAGCATTTTCATATATTTAAACAAGGTGTAAAACATATTAGTTTATGACCAAGGGAATATGTATAGATGATACATACTTAAAAGCTATAGTATACTTAAGTCTTACAACTTAACAAGTTTTAAGAAGTAATATAATAAGTTTTGTTCTTAAATTAGAAATTTGTGTACTTTTTACATATATGTTTAGGAAATTATATTAGTAATTTGTATTTAAGTAATATGTTGTTTTATTTTATTCTTACAGTATGTGTGTATCTTACAATATTATATGGATTCATTTAATATAATACACATTATATATTCTGCTTTTAACCTTACAGTATGTATACAAGTCTTGTGAAAACTTATCTTTACAGATATGTGTTTATGCATTAAAATATATAGGATTCACGTAACAGACATTATGTATTTTGCTTTTAACCTTACAATATATATGAGTCTTAGAAGGGTTAATAGTTTTTGTATATGATACACAGGACTATTTCTTTTATTTTTTACATATAGTACTGTATATTTACAATCTGTGTAGTTCTTAATTCTGTATAGCAGAAACTAATATTAATGTTTTTTAACAACAGTAATGTTTCAAAAGTATTTCTGAATTTAGTTTTGGTATCTAATATGTATATCATAAAGGAATTAAAATGATTAAACTTTTAATTTCATTAGATATATTCACTATACAAATAAATAACTTTTGGTTATTAATGAAAGTAATTGGTTGCTGCAATTGATGATTGATCATTAATAACCAAACTAAGGCAGTGAACAAACAATGCATTGGATAATGTTTTCCAGATTCTTTTCTGAATACATGATTTATGACCAGCCATTGTCAATGCACCATCATATCCTTGCTCAAATAGAATGTGTTTACTCATTCTATGAACCCATGAGTGAAAGCAAAAGAGAATATATTATAATATGTCAACCACATTACTCTTGTGTTCAAATAATAGTGCAGGGATAAAAAATTCAGATTTCAAATTTAATGAGTGTACAGGTTGAAATCATAGCATGAAATTGGATTTTCTGCTCTTCATTAAAGATGACCAAAAATAATCATGCAGACCCAAATAAGCATTGCGAAATTACTAATTAGAAAGGTATGATTATTTAGAACATAAAAGTACATCCACCCTATTCTTTGCTGAAGAGGCCTTTCATTCTAATACCATAATGTAATAATTTTTTTAATATTTTTTTTGCCTTCCTTCTTTAAAAGGTTGTAGATAATCTGAACATTGTTTGCATTGAAGAAATATGCATTAAGGAAATGAATAATTTCATTAATTAAATAATTACTTTTACTTGCTAAAACTAAAGTAATTCCATCATCAAAGATCCATAAATAAATTTTTATCATCTTTATAGAAAATTAGCTAATTAATAACATTAAGAGACTGTATGTAAAAAGTTAGTCATAACTATAACATAATTTGTTACCACTTCACTTTAAGTGTTGGGTTTCCTTCACTAGAAGTGTAGTCACTTTTTCTTTTATATTTTGATTTAAATGTTTCTTGTGGATACAAATAAGGACCAAGTCACTTATGTCAGTCTGATTTCATTGTAGATCTTAACAAAATTTTCAGTTGTCACATAGCTGACAAAGACTGCTCTGCTTCTTTACTATTGTTAAAAAGTCTTTTGGTTATTAATGAAAGTAATCCATATATATACAGTATAAAAACTGTGCTTTTACAATATTCTTCTGGTGTCTTTGAGGAAACATTCCAGTAGTGTGCATGTTTTTGTGATGTGAGGAAAAATAAGGGAGCCATCACTTAGTTTGTTGCAAACTTCTAAATATATTTCCTTGTATGCTTGTTTCCTCATAATTGGACCAATCCTGCTTCAGCATGTTAACAAAACAGTTAATAAGGTTTCTGATATGGAGTATATTGGTTTTTGTGGATTTTAACTGAGCTGACAGCAGTTCCATTAATGCACACTATCTTGAAACAAGGAACATTGCATAAATAAATTAGGAAATTTCTAAAGTTGATTTAAAAGAAAGAGCAGTGTTTCTAGGGCTTTAATGATAATTTCATAAAGAAAATGTTTGATGCTTATCTGTCCAATGAGTAGAACAAAGAAGTGGTATCTTCATGCCAAGTGTACTTTGGTATGAAGAGCTGCTGCAACTGATAATTGATCATTAATAACCAAATTAAGGCAATGAACATACAATGCATTGGATAGTGTTTTCCAGATTCATTTCTCAATACATGATTTATGACCAGCCCTTGTCAATGCACCATCATATCCTTGCTCAATAATTATATCTCTGTTTATTCCAGTTTCAGTAATGAAGTGTAAAATAGCTTCTGAAATAGACTTTCAATTCACATTTTTCATTTCAACAAAATCCATAAATTCTTCAGCTTAAATTGTTGTGTTTCATGTATCTTAAAACAATGCTTAGTTGTTCTGTTCCAGAAATATCTGCTAATTCATTTATAATCACTGATATGTTTTGGGACTCATTAGCTTCTACCACAGTGTTTGAAATTATTTCATTTTCTATTTTTGGACTAGTATATTAAGTATTCATATGCTTTCCCAGTTCTATAACTCCAGCTTCAACTCGTAATTTTGATGAGTTCACATAAAACACCACTATTAGCTGTATCTTTCCAAAGAGGAAGATTATTTTATGCACAAAACAGAATGGAATTTATTATTTCATAAGTTATCTTTCTGTTGGCTGCCATCTGAGCTAGCCTTACTGATGATAGCTTTGAAGAGATACCTTGGTTGTGTTTCACATTATTAATAAATGAGTTAGCTGTCTGAGAAACAATGATATGAACTGCTGAATGTGAATAAGGCAGTCTTTTCAGTAAAGTTCTTAATGTTTTGGAAAATCTGAATGACACATTCTTGATTTTCTTTTGAGCCATGCATTAGACATAGAGACACTGATTGATGCATACTTTTCATAAGCTACTGCCACCATCTTTCTGCATATATACCAACCAGTCAGTAAATCTGGGGTCAGATGATCAACAATTTTAAAAATGATGCCTAGCACCAGGAGAAACAATAATTTGTACAGAATGGAAATTCACTAATAAATGATATTTCTCTGAGTAACTCAGCTCATTAACAAACACACATCCTAGATCCCCAGCAGCACTAGATGATGATGGAATATCATCTGAAATGGTTGCTTCATTTGAAATTGTAGTATCAACATGAAGCTTCTTGAGTTTTATCAAAAATTTACGTGTTTGAGAAAAACAAAGGATAAAATATATAGTTGTCCAAAATTAGATCATCCATCATTTATTGCTACTTATTATAAATGATGCTCTAAAGTTCAGCTTATAAATACTTTTTCTTAAAACCAAAAACTGTTATTTTACAGCCATAATAGTTTACTACTAATAACTCAGAGTGTGCATATAATATTATGCATAAGTAAACACATTTTGCACCTATAAAATAGCAAAGACATTCCAAGTAAAATGTTAAGAAAACACAACTGACCTACCTTATTAGTTCAATAAATGGCATTTAATGACTGATGTAGCTTGGAAATGGCAGCATTTTCAGTGTGTCTTTGTAAGCTTACTAGCTTTAGTTGATAGGGACCAATCATTTAAATACCAAAAGAATAAAATTTACTGGAAATATTGTTTTAGTAAAATTTGTGCTTTTTTTTTTTTACTCAGATTTAAAAAAAACTTCAGAAGGAGTCTTGGACCTTCTCCTGATTAGACTTTATTCATACCTTTGAGCATATTTTTGTTCAATCATTTGTATATAGATAATGTTTGTGTACCTATGCAGATCTGAGAGGTTCTGTATATTTTACACATTTAATGCTTTTTCTTACATCGATAGCATCTCTTGGAGACCTCCAGTGTTGTTAATTTTTAATGAGTTTAGGGGTCAGTGTGTTAGTTCTTCTGAATTATACTTCTTTTGTTTTGCCTCTTATTTGTGGTTAGGTGATGGCATTCCATTTAGTCACATCTATCTTAATTTTATACTTCATTTAGTAGTATAATACTTATTCATGATTTTGGAGAATTTTTATTTCCATATTCAGACTTGTTTAGTGAGAACAAGAAATTACATTTCATATTAAACTTTTTTTTTTCCTAGGACTGGATCTGCTTTCTCAATCTTGCAAAATTTTTATTTTCCTTTTGGGATTTGTCTTCACCAAACTCAGTTGTATGATTCTTTGGTACAATATTGAATTTAGTGTCTAGAATTGCATATCATATCATTTCTGTGCACTAAACTCATTAGGGTGCTGATTTTTCTTGAACTTGAACAAAGATGCATTCTTTTCTTTTTTCTTGGGATAGTTAGCTGCTCTTTGAGCTCTTAACTTCTAAAACTTTTCCCAATGGAATCTTCTGTTTTCTAGGAGCTTTTCCTTCTCCATATTTTGATGATCTACATTATCTGTGGCCCTTTCCTTTCTGTATCATCCTGATTCTTAGAGCTCTGATATTACACATCTTTGAAATTTTGGCTTCATTTTTTAATGTTGTTGTTTATCAGCTTATTATATTTTGTACATTTACACTTTTTTTATAGTTTTTTCTTCAACTTTATTGGTGAAGGAAAGTATTTTCCTCTTTGGACTTGCCTTGTTTTGCATATACTGATTTCTGTATTCTGTCATTATATCTTACTATTATGTATGTCACAAGTTGTGATATGTTGCTTGTAAATTTTTTGTTGTATGTTAGCCAAACATAAATGATATCCTCCTCCCTCCTTGATGGCTCAGTACCACAGATAAACTGAAGATTGTTATTATTACTACAGTCTTGGTGAATTTTTGATAACCTTTTTATCAGATCAATCACAATTTTATCCTGCTGTATTTTCTCACTGTACAAGAAAGAATGTGGTTTGGGTGTGTGAAACTCTCATTAAACCCATCTGTTTTGTTTTTTTTCTGCTTAAAGGCTTTTATTAATTTTTGTCATTGCTTTGTAGCCCACCAATATTTTTAGTTTAGAGGTGCATGAACATCATATTTCATGTTTTGTGTGTCACAACACACTGGTTGCCAATTTTGGATTGGTTGTACTTTAATAAATACCTCTGATTTGACTGACATTTAACCTATAGGCACTACTGTTCTGTGCACTATTATGAAGTTTTTTTTATACATCATCTGGCATGAACAGGTTGTCTTCTCCAGAATGCAGTGGGAAACTCATTCCATTTTTCCAGTATATTTTAAACCTAACTGCCTTAGGTGAACCTGGCTTGATGTGAAGATACTGTCTATCATTCTTTGCAGCATCTTTTATATTATTTCTTACATTGACTCTGTCCTCTATCAGGATACAGACAATTTGTGGGAATTTTTTATAGTACATCTGTAGTGAGCATTTTTAAAACCTTTTTACATGACAAATTTCTCTTTTCCCATTACATAAAGATGCTTCCTCATTCTCTTCAGTTTTGAGACATTTGTTTTGTCTTTCTAAAAATGTAATAACAAGTATTAACATAATTGAAACATATTTTAAAATTTATGACAGTCAAAAATATTGTTGACAGTAAGAGTGGCCAAGTGTTGAAAAAATACATTTTAATTTTTGTCAGTAAGAATATAAGAAAAGGATATTTAATTAGTTATACTAATCACTAGATTGTTTTTTAGTTTAATTCTAAGTAGATAGCTTGATCTGATCAGAAGATAATATAATTAGCTGTTGTAAAAATAATGATAGAAAGCATCTGGGCAAGTGCACACTTGTGGTACTTTCTATTTATGGAAAGAGTGTCATAACTCGTATGAATAATGTTGATAAAAATTCTGTGAGATTAATTTCAAAACAAAGTATTCATATGAAAGAGAAATATTTCTAATTTCTTTTTGTTGTTATTCTTTTTATAAAAAAAATCCATACGTTTTTAATTTTAACAGCTTGGGTTATGAACCTACATTATCCCTCATTCAGTTTGTTTTTTTGTCTGGAATACTATTAAAATCTTTGTGAATTCCCAAAGGTATTATTCCATATTGTTTTGGTTTTCTTTAAAATATAAGTATCACACATCTTCAACTGAAATATTGTTATTTTTAATTGAAGTTTGATATTAAAAAATAAAAATAGCAAAATTTACAAAACATTATTCAGGGAAGAAAAAGGGGGAAAAGGATGAAATTACCTAATTCAAGTTATTGAACGAATCTTAAGGTAGGTTGTAGCATAACTTCTAGAACAGCAGTTTCCAAATGTTGTTCCACAGAAACAGAAAATAAAAATAAATAAATAAATATTAAAATTATATATCCTTTCAAGCTTGTATGTACAATCCTATTTAAAACTACCTACATTCAAAATACTTTGTATTCGGTACTGAATTAACACACAGACTGCCTGTGTTCTGGTCATACACGGACCCTGCTAGTCACCAAATTTAAAACTTTTGGTTTGTAAAACAAATAGAGTAGAAGCGAGAGAGAGTTATTATTATTATTCCTAAATATTATCTGGGGTGAAGGTCCTACTAAAGTGTAATACAGCCTTGCTTATATACTTTTATGAACATTTTACCAGTCCTACTGAGTGAAAAAGGAAGATTGTGAATTCCTGTTCTGGAATATGATTTAATACTCAATCTAATACATTTACACAAGATAAAGTTAACTTCATGAAACTTTGCAGAAATTTAGTGATTTAATTAGTTTAATCACACAGAAGTAACTTAATATATATATTATTAGCTTGCAAGAACCACTTATATATTTGAGACTGTAACATGGGTTTTTCACTATTTCAGTTCCATAAAAAAAAATGCAGTTGTTCATGTATGTCATTGTTGTTAAAATTATAATTTAAAACTTGGAAGGTTCCAGATTAAGTATTTTGTTAATATTACTTTGTTATAAAATTACACTTCTATTAAGAGTTCGAAATGTTAAGCATGCATGATATTTTCTAGGAAACAAGTTGCTTTTAAAATATTTTTTCCATTAAATTGATGAGTTTTCTGGAAGTTGAAACTTTTGTAGACATTTGGTCTTTTCTTCATCACAATTTTGTCTGTTGTGTTGCACAGCAGCAGAAACTGACAAAAGAATAGTAAGAAATTGTACATATTAAGTGATTAGCAGAGCACTGAAGTAAACACAGCTTTAGCAACATGTTGATAATAAAAGAAAAATCAAGGATACAATACCAATTTCTATGTGAATTGTGAAAGTATGAAATTGTAAGCAATACCTTCTGTAAAAATAGTTATATATTGAAATGATCTTACCTCACAATAACATAAACAAAAAATTGGCCATTCAGTGTACTTATGTTTACAATGTAGACATTTCATGTAGGTTAATCACTACCAAAGCTCTGAATTTAATTAAATATTATTCTGAATTTCTACTAACAAATTACAATCATCAGCTGTTTATTCTGTACAGTGTTGAAATGTTTTCAACAACCCTAAAAAGGAACTTGCCTAAGTGAACATGAGCAAGGTGTTTTCTATAGCTTGTAAAGATAGCTACTTGTACATATGGTTTTAAATATTTATATTTTTAGGAGATATATATATAAATAAATGTCAAACAGTAGATGTAAAGTTAAAAATTAGTTCCTTCAGTGTTCTCAGCTTCAATTTTGCAACTATTACATTTTTGAATAAATAACCTGCAACTATATAACTGATACTATATAGAAACTACACATAAATATTTAGTTTTCCATTGTTTATTACATATGATAAAAATATCCTATATAAGAACAAGAATCTTTTATTCTGTCCCATTGATGTTAAGTGTTTCATACTATATTTTATGTCATTTTTACCAAGTTGCCTGTACTTTGTTATTTACCTTGTAGTAGTTTTCATTAAACTGAAGTTTCTTTTTATGTTTGAAGATTTTACATAAGAATTTTGTTTAGGATTAAGGCATAATACATTTATATGGACTGGTTATACTTAGTGTAATGGTGCACCCAAAAAATTGGTCTGTGTTTTTTTATGAGTTTTTCATTTTTGAATGGGAGGATGATTATTAAAGAAATGAGGTGTCAACTAGTGTGCCAGTGGAAGAAATGTTTAGTTGAACTATTGCTACAAATTATTTTAATGTGTATATATAATGGTGTCTTAGCTCTTAAAATACTTAGGAAATAAAACATCTTACAGGATGTCTTATTTTGTTGTGTACTTTTTCAGATATCCTTCTCTGGTTTCAATATCATCTTACCAATAATGTCACTACCTGGTCCTTATATCTTGTATACTTTTATACTTTCTTACATTTTGGAAATTACATAAGAACATAAATTTTATTAAAAGTTAAAGAAAGAAACATATCTATTGTTACTGAAGCTTTAGCCAGTTAGAATGAAGTTAATTGTATATATGTATATATGTGTTTTGTAGAGGTTTTAATTCTAACGTCTATGTAAAACTGCTTGATAAATGGCCATGTTATTGATCAGATTTCAGCCATGGTTTGATAACAGTTAAATGGTATAGGTGGGTTCAGAGTATCTCTATATTTAAAATAATAAAATATACTGCCCTTTTTAGTGATAAGGTTTGCATGTTTAATGAAACTGGTTTATAATGTGTTTCATCATACAAATTCTTTTCTAATGTCCAATCCATTGTACTTCTTCAAATATCAGAAAAAGATATTACAGCTTAAAGTAAAGGTAATTATAAAAATTTAGTTGACAAAGCTACAGCCATCTATTGAACTAATTATTTAAAGTTTTGTTGGGTTTTGTTTTACCTCAATAATAAAATATAGAACTGTTAAATTTACAACAAATGATTTGTCCAGTGGTAATTATTTTAACATGTTATAAGGCTTCTGATTTGTACAGTGTGATTTTCCTGTATTTTATATTTGAAGTGAATGATTGTAATACTTCACATAAACAGTACTGTGGATTTGTTGTTTACTTTTAACAAAGATTCTGCTTCAGTATCATTTTGTTTCTCAACTAATATTACCAAAACAGATTCCTCATCATATGTAAATCATAAACCATTAATTCATGAATTAAGAATGCCATGGACCACTCCACTTTTTACAGTCTTATGTGACCACTACCATTACTGTAGAATAACTGTATTGTAATGGCTGAGATAAGAGCTGCTCTCTGTTGGGCCCTAAAGCATTATTGTACAACAACTAAACATTGAGGAATTTTTAATAAAACTTGTTAATTTGAATAATAATTCTTGATTGATATGTGAATATGTTAATTAAGTTTACTCAGATGTGAACTTCTTTTTTTTCTGGTAAATGGAAATGTTACTTAATTCAAAATGATGTAGTTTGTAAGATGTATAATAGGTGGAGCTGTGGGAAAATATGTGATAATCTTTTGTAATATAGCACACCACAGTTGTGGTTTCAAACAAGAAAGAAAAAATAAGAAACATTAAGGCCTATCTTATGTTGTTGTTTTTTAAATTCCAAACTGATGTTTCCTTTATCAAAACTTAGTTTGAGCATAAAAGAAATTTAGAGGCCCGATTTGTTCTTGGATTTGTCACATCATTATGTTAAACTAAATCCTTCAATTTATCAGCAACCCAGAAAAGGGGAAATACCTTCGAACATGACCAGACTTCTTGTAGTGATAAAGAATTCTTGTTTACTGAGCACATAAAAAATAGCATTTATGAACATAGATTGCTAATGATGAGTAAAAGATAAATCAAACATCAAAACTGGTTATCATGAGACTTGCAAGGATGCTGGTCCACATCGTTGACATTTAAGTTCTAGCTGATTACTGAACTTGCAAGAATAATTAATTAAACTGTTGCACACTATTCTCATCTAAGAATGTGGTTAATGAATCCTAGAAATAGGGTCTACTTGAAAGAAAATTAAGAAGGCATTAAACTATTGGTATAGCTAGAACTGGAATTTTGTGTACCAACATATCTAAAAGCCACAAAAATCTGCTTGAAAAAATTTTAAGTTAACTAAAGTTACTTTTTGTTATTTTACTTACATCTGTAGAAATATAAAGCTAGTTTTTGCTGCTTAGTAAGACTAAAATTATGTGCTATGTTGAAATTTAAATATAAATTGAATTTTTTGGAAAATGCCAACTTCACTTTTAGAAATTTCTGAAGAAAATAATGGTAGCAAAGCAAAACATTGTAGAAGAGGAATGCTATAAGTAGTAGTGATGACACTGGCTTCTCAGGCTTTTGGTTGAAGTAACCCAGAAGAAGGTTGGTCTTATGCAAACTCAGAAGCTTTTTATGCCTATGTTGGGTTGCTTAATTCATCTTTAAAACCTGTTAATCTCCTAGATGCATTTTCTTTTTTGGATTTGTTTTGAATTTCGTGCAAAGCTACACAAGGGCTATCTGCACTAGTTGTCCCTAATTTAGCAGTGTTAGACGAGAGGGAAGGCAGCTAGTTATCACTGCCAACTCTAGGGCTGCTACTTCATTGACTAATAGTGGGATTGACCCTAACATTATAATGCCCCCACAGCTGAAAGAGAGAGCATGTTTGGTGTGTTATTTTCTGGAAACGTGTAAAATGGGCAAGATTGATTTTTACACATAACCTGATCACAGAAACTATTGTAATGAAACAAAGCAGAAACTAGCCTTAAAGGTTATGTTACTTTGATAGTTTCAATGTTAATTTAATTAATAAGAGAAATATTACTTCTGCACATACATTCTATTTTGAAACCTGAAACTTCTACATATTGTTCAATTGTAATATAATAATGCTATGAAGAGCTTATGCACTGGCTAAAGGTATCTTAAATAAACAATAAGTAAAGGTAAAATGTATCACCTAAAAATACAATATCCTATAATCCAAGCACTTTCAGAAGATGAACCTTTTTTTCTTCAGGAGCAAACTGAAAATAACTGTGTAAAGCAAAGCGAGAGTGAATGTCATCGTGCAAACTACCATAGAAATCCAGAAGTGTTCTGAATAACTTTTAGTTGTTACAAATTTCTTATTTCCAGTACAATACTACCAGAAACAAGAATGTTAGGTAAAACAACTTAGAGGTGTTTTAAAAAAGAAAAATGGCCATGAGAAACTACGATTAGTGATGATTATATAAGATACAAAGATTGATTAAAAAAGGAGAAATGAACAGATGTAATTAAAACGTCACATGCAAGTTACCATAAATACATAATAATTATTAAAAAGATTGAGGTTAGAATTGAAAATTCACACGACATTTATAAAAAACAAACTTCATTCTTCTGACATATGAAAATCAAATATTGGACATTGCTGATTCCAGGATCAAGAAGTATTGCACAAGATTGAATAGTACTTACAGTTGCAGGCCAATAAGCTTTTCTTACTTCTCCATTGGCTTTAATTTTGAAATTGTTTTCAGTACAGATGAGTTATATCAATAATAAAATAATCAGATTGGTTATAACGTTTGGCAATGATGTCCAATTACTGTCGGCTACTAAACTTCTGCAACAAGCGCACGTCTTGTTAAATTTCGTTCCAACATTAAAAACTAGTAAGTGAAATTATTTTAAACTTTATAAGAACTGTCATAAATGCATGCCATTAAGAAGTGTAAAACCTGTTGCTTGTGATAAGTTTGTGTGTTTTGGTTGTTGTTTTTTTTTTCCATATGATTTTTAATATTGTGGAAAGTTCCGTTAGGAAGCGGTATTTATAAGGTATGATTACGATATTTATATTTCTTTGAGATTCAAATTTATTTTTATGTTATAGTACTTTACTTAAAATATCTAAAAGGTTTTTATCGTCCAAAAAATGCAAATTTTTATGTATTTTTGTAATAATCACACTCTCCGTACTATATACAAGACCAAAAATACTTAAAGAGTAAACTTGTTTGTTTTTAAATTGAGCTTAATATTTATATATGTTGATAAAAACATTTTAATTTATTTATGAATGTATTTTTATTTGTTTGTTTCATTGCAGCCGTAATTTTGTTTATTGTGCCAAAAAACAACTGTCAAATTAGCATCATGCATATATTTGCCGTGAACTATCATGCCTGTTTGAATCTCGTTCGGTCCAGATTATTACTGTAACTCTGACAGTAAGAACATTTTTCGGTACTTGAATATCATTTTTAAACTTTTAGACAAATGTATTGCAACACATTCCCTTATATGTTGTTTTACTACATAGACGCTACTACCATATGTAATAGCTAACCTGACCCTAGTTGCATGACACACTATTAGTCTTACAAGAGATTACCAAAGGATACGTACATCATAAATTACAAATAAAATCACTTTACAGAACTTAAAAGATAAGTCTGGGTCACATTCCTATCACTATAGGTAAAATGTATAATGGAATTATAAATTGAAGTTCTTTTAGTGTATTGATACCTCAACTGCGAGAATATCACTGCAGCCCCTGTATTATTGAGATGAATATGTTTAGTCTGTTTCACAAATAACATGGGTTTTATTGTTTTCACTTGTACACCAAGTTTTAAACCCTTTGCAAAATATCAGAATAAGCGTTTTGTCTATACGTTAAACTGTTTTAATTATACGGCAACAACTACTCAAGGGCAAATCTTACTATAAAGTAAAGATAGAAGGAAAAGTGTGAAATTCTTACGTCGTACGAGTACTACATACAAATTGCACAAGGTTGTTATTCTAAACACTGAATCATTTTTTTTTATTATGAACTAAATATAAAATTACACCAAATTACTGAACTTACAACTGCTAATTTAAATGCAGAATATTATGAAAATCACAAACTACTGCAATTTGAAGACCATGCACTGGTCACTCAATAGATCTTAAAGCTTAACATTTGTGGATCAACTTTTTACATAAAAATATCTATTTTAAGTTAATTTTTCAATGTAATGATTAATATACATATATAAATGATATAGCATGATTTAAGCTACTATAGAAAAATAAAGGTCATATGTATCCCATGCAGTTTTGTCCAAAAGCATTTTCTATAATTTATCAAAAAACTTGTGATTTAATGCATTACTTGGAATTTAGAATTCTATATCATGTTTGATATTTTGCTTGTTCAATCCACGTATAATGGCTGTCAAAGGTTATACCTAGAGAATTGGCTGTGCGGCATATTTTTTATTTCATTATTGTTCAGTTTGATTTTGACATTTTTTAAATGTTTGTTAAAGCTATGCCAGAATATAATTCCTGTTGTTTTAGGTGGGTTTCAAATTACTCTTCAGTTATTACACTATCTGATATCTAGGGATGAACCTCAAGTTCGGAAAGGGGATCTTACTAACAAAGAGAATATACAGGAGTGGCAAGAGGTTGGAGCTACATAAAATAAGCACCACCCATATTCATATTGTAAATTCCAGATAACGGCGTTTCGTCACGTGCTTTACTTATCATTCTATAATTTGTCACACGTGAAATACAGCGACTGGAATTACATGGAGTTGAAATCAACACCTTCGACTAGAATCGGCTGAAAGTTTTACAGTTGAGATTTAACATTCCTGGATGGTGTTTTATAAAGAAAACAGGCTATAAAAAGGTTTAGATGTCAATCATAGACGGCAGACCCAATGTTAGAGGGCAAGGAAAAACGTTTTTGAAATATTGAAAAAAAAAATCCATTTTTATAAAATACAGTGTAACAATTGTCACGACTTCTTTACCCGAGAAACAAGCAGAAACCAGATTAAATGAATGCGAGAAAACCCCTTTGCACGTTTTTGAACACTACAAATCCAATAAGCACAACATTACCATAGAAAACCATCCAGACACTAAGTAGGGAAACAAATATGAACAAACAGAAAACCAAATAAGCCCTACTTATACAATAACTCGAACCAGTGAAAAGGAATACCTTTATACCTATATTAATTAATAACCTAACTTCAACATCCCTTAAAATCTCGTCCCATTTACAATCTCGTCCATGAATTACGTGCCCAGCAATGGTCAGTTGCAAACTCTCTTTGTTAACCTGAAGTTGACCAAAGAAGGTCCAAGAGTTATTCTGTACTTTAATTAGTTTTAGTACTCATTCCAGCCATCTTTGAAATACAATAAAATTCTGTTTGAAACCTATTATGTTCCAAGAATTGTTTTTCCCTAAGGTTAGCTTCTTCATTCTCTCTGTCAATTTCAATATCTTTATATCCTTTTTGTAACATGCTTCGTTTTAGACCAATTTGTAGTTTGTTTAATCTTAACATTTTCTGTATTCGGAGATTTTTACTATAGTTCATGTTGGGTGAATGTGGTTCCAGCTATTCTGGTGAAAATATTGTGGTACATCAGTAGGTTTTCTGTACAAATGAATGAGTAATATTCCTTATTTCTAAAAGGCAGTGCCATCACGAAAGTTAATGTGAGTAGAGGAGTAATGAAGGGTAAACTGTTTTGTGAAAGGTATTGACATTAAGGATAGTCTTTTAAGTGATTCATGTACGAGGTTTTATGGGACTTTGTTGTAAATGCTGACTTTCAACATATCCCATAAATATATTGACAGAGAAGTATTACATAATGCATTATAATTTGAATAGTCCAAAACTGAGTTAAATAATAATATAGAAGTTAAATAAATGTCAAAGGTCAAAACGTTGTTCTCTGCTTTATTAGCAAAAGTGTTAATACCCATACCAGCTGTTTTGAGATTCAGATTTATTTCAAGTGGGGTTCTCGTCATCAAGAATAAAATAAATTTCCCAAGTGGATTTTGGTTATGTTACAGAGATCAAACTTCCTGTCACAATGATATCAATTTCTTCTAGGTCTAACCCTTCTACAAAGATTCTATAGTGTTAAAAAAAAGTGTAATGAAATGGAAAAACAAGCTACACTCAGCATATTTGGCCACAAGTTTTAATGTTAATTTTGCCATGATATTTAAAAACTGATTTCATGTAATTTAGACTTAAAACACAATTCTTGTGTTATCATGTCATAAACTTGATAAATCTTGGAGTACTTGTAATTCTGTCATATGTGTATGCATAATTTGGTTACAGAGTTTAAAATACAACTTATGTTTTTAAATAAAATGAGACATTAATGTATTTGTAGAGTGTACCAAATATAAGTTAAAAACTGGACATGTTTGGCAGAAATAATTCCACCATCTTTAGGAGAATAAACCATGAAGTACACAAAGTTTCTTGTAAATTCATGTACATGTATAATTAGCATGTTTTTACAACAACAATTTCCAAAACTTCACTTCCATGGCTCATTGCATCTAAATTTTTATTTATATTCATTTTGTTTTCACAGTTTCTGAGAATTCTCATATGTTTAGTTCATCTTTTTTGTTACATGTTTAAGTGTTTCACATTATCCCAGCCAATAAAATGGAGAATTTGTTACATGTTCCACCAAAGCTGATTCATCCATTTTTAATTTATCCACCATATTTTGTTATTCTTTTATTCTAAATTTTTGGTTCCTAATTATTTGTCCAATATAACTTTGACCACAAAATACATGAAATTATATATATAGATATATATTATTTGATTCAATTTTACCTTTGAAACCATTAATTTTAATTCAGAAATAAGCATTATTTAGTAATTCATATTTTGTCTAAACACATTCTTTCTCTAACTAACTTTTCTGTTATCTGCAGGTTTAGTACATACAGAAATGACAAGTTTGTTACAATATTTACTATATGCCTTATCAATGATTTTAGGTTTATACCCTCTATCAATCACTACCTTGTTTAAATGTTAATTTTAACATTAAATCCTCATAGTATGAAAAAAACATTAACAGACCTACAAATTAGGACATTTTTTGTGACCATAGGTGACAATTTGTGTAGCTTTATGTTTAAAAACAAGAAAAACAGTTACACTAATATCAGCAAAAACATTTATTTTGCACTTTTATTTCATCAAAGCATATGGCTGCAGATAAAAAATAAAATCTTAAACTCCAACAAGAAAAGAAGTATTCCATGCTTTAGCATTCACCATTTTTAAAATAGTCCTTAAGGACTGTCCAGGGCCACACTCAAATGTACGAGGAAATGATGTTGTTGAAGGACGCTCATATATAATATGCATGGTCTGTTCCCATTTTACTGGAGAGCAAAGCTGTTTTAACAAGTTCTTACAAATAATATCTGCATTCTGATAATGCTTTCCATCAACATTAGAGTGAACAGAAATTAGAGGTGGGTTGATTTTACACTGCTTTAGAGCTTCTTTTAACACAAGCTGAGCTGGTTTCATCAAGTTGGTGTGAAAAGCACCACTTACAGCAAGATGTTTTACCCTACGTATTCCAAAAACTTCAGCATTCATTTCAATAAATTTCAGAGCCTAAATGAATGAATAGAAAACTTCAGTTGGTTATGAGTGAATTTGAATGTTTTCATACACTGATTTTACATTATACCATAAGTTCTACATTTTATTTTGATAATCAAACTTTTCTGAGTCTACCTTCTTAGAAACTTCCATAAAATATTCACCACCTTTCTAGTTTAAATGTAAAAATGCATTCGTAAAAGTAAATTATAGCATAGTGAGAGGTGCAAGAAGACTGGTAGTTGGTTAATGTGACTCCTTTTGATGGGAGGTGATAAAAACTGTCTCTGTATTTATAGAACTACTAGTCTTGTGTCTGTGGTGGGAAAATGTTTTGATAATCTGATAAAAAAATACCTTGCAAAGTCATTTAACAAAAGCTTAAATTTTTTTTGGATAATCAATATGTTTTCACTACAGAAAAATCTTACTTATTTTTTGACATTCTTTGAAGAGGTTACTACTCATGTTGATCAGGAAACAGGTGTGAATATGGTATGTCTGGGATCTTAGAAAACATTTAATGTAGTGCCATAAGAATAGCGTTATAAAAACGTTCTCTCTATGGGTATGTAGGTTATGTTGGATTATTGTATAGAAAATTGGCTAGATGGAAGAAAGCAGAGGGTTGCCATAAATGGTGCTCAGCAAAGCTAGATTAGTGTCATGATTGGGGTACCTCAGGTCAGTGTTAGGACTTTTGCTTTTTTTCAGTTACATCAATGATAGAGATAAAGGAATGGTCAACAAATTATTAAATATGCTGATAATGATTAAGTTTTGGATGTTGCTAGCTTTGAGGAGGATACTACTGAATTTGATATGTTGAACAAGTAAATGGCAACTAGCTTTATATCTTAATAAATCTAAAGTAATACATAGGGAATATAGAAATTTTCATTATGAATACAATTCTCAGAATGATCTTAACAGATCTTCATGTTCAAAAGATTTATAAAAATGTTAGTTTAAATTAATAAAAATGTGTATAAACACAAAACTTGTTGTACTAGAAAGTTAAACTTTTAAAAATTATACTTTAATATAACAAGAGTAATGTTTACCTCCTCATTACCAGCTATGACTTTACAGTGAGGGTATAGAAAGTTAGCCACTTTACAAACGGGATCTTGAAGACCTTTTCTTATGCACCATTCTACAGCTGCATGACATGCAAAGTTGATCTTTGCATCTGCTCTGTAAAACACTGTCATCATTCCACTAGGAGTTAGTTCAGATGCTGCCTGCATCGCTTCACCTCGAATCTTGACTAATCTTACAGCTTTAGTTTTTGTAAGAAAGATAAGGTTTGAGTGATAACACATCTTTACGTATATATATATATACATATTATACAGATATATATCTTTTCATACAGTGACTTACAAACATTTGCTTAGAATAAATTAATGTCATTTGAATATATATTACCACAGAAATAAACTGTCTTCTATGAGAAAACTATCACATTCATTATTTTTAGTATTTAAAAAAATTAAGTTAATTATGTTAATTTTTGTTTTATGTATTTATTTTCTAAACTTTAAATATAAGTATCAACAAGGTAGTCTAGCTTTGGATATCAAACATTTCAATATATTATCATGAAATTATTATATTAGATTTACCTAGAAATATAGGTAGCAACAGACCAAGCAATTAATGATTTTTATACTTACTTGCATAAATAAATTATAGCCAAAACAATAGTATACCTAAAAAGTCTAAAACCTAATTCATTTATCAAAATAAGAGAACAATGCAGTAAAATGTAAGTATACAAAATATTTTCAGCATAACCAAAGGTATTAGGTATGTTAAATTTGTATAATAACCAAGGCTAGGGTAAGACAGCATACATCTCATAACTTCTGGAGTACCCATCTACTGAAGAGATGAAATAAAAACACATTTGTAACAAAGGATAGGAAATTGTGCTTTTATTTTTCTAAAATAATAAATATTAAAGGTGCAATAAAAATACTGAAAGGTACAAAGTTGTGCTGATTTGATAGTTTTCCAAAATTAAATGGAGGTAAATCCCCCTGTTATGACCTTCGTTATGTCATCCTGTATCACTGATTAATCAAGAGATGTAGAAATGTGTAAGGAACAGATACACACACATATTGATACTTGTTTACAAGAAATATGGAGGGGTGTTTAACCCTCATCCTTTTAATGAACTTCTTCATGTTATGTTGTATTACTGTGACAAGTTTGGTGTTGACTAATTAAGAAATGTGGAAATGTATAAGTTACAGATAAGAAAGAATAGATATACAACCATTTATAATGTTCACTGGACACACATTTACTTTATATAGTAGATATACTGGAAAATAAAAGCATAAATTGTACAAGCACCTTTAGAGACATCTATATTTCAGTAGACAATGAAGTAAAATATAAATTTTAAAACTTCTGACCTTCTTCAAATGAAAGTGCTCCAGCAAAAGTCAGTGCTGTAAATTCCCCCACACTAAATCCTGCTGTTGCCACACAGTTTTCTACAGCCTAAAAATGTAAGGCATATATACATTAACTGAAAGCATTTATGTTATACAATTACCATAATATCTGATTAATTTCATTTATTTGTTATTGTTTTGAAAAAAAAAAAAAACTATTTTGAGAATAAAACTTCCAAACCTGAAATGAAAGTGGACATTAAGGAAGCAAAGAAACACTGTGTGTCAACAAACAAAAATATAGTAATAGATCTGAGAGTTGACTGTCATATAGTAATAGATCTAACAGGTAATGTTTCATATATCCCATGAGGCTAGATGTGATGTTCAATATGATTGAATTATTGTGGCCAGACTGATAATGTGAGTTTTATTTGTCACAAAAGCTGTAGTCATATAAATTGGTTGGTTGTTATATATAAATAAGTATTGCTACAAGTGCCTGTAAATCAGCTTTTCACTGTATGTTAGTTATTCCAAAAGTTTCTTGTCAGCAGACCATCTGAATTGTTTTTATTTAGGCAAACAATCTGAATGGAACTTGATGGTACTCCAGGAAAATAAGTTAATTAAATGTTTCATCATACTCAATAACTAACCCATGCCCAGTTGTAATGTCTTTATCTGGTATCAAGTAAAATCATGCATACAATAAAGAAAAGAGAACTGACAGGTATATAAAGACACTTGAGAAAGACTTGCTTGAAATTCTATCAGAGTCTAGTGAGTTATACTTAATCAGAGAATCTGTGACTGTTGTATTATTGCAGCTTTTCAACCAACAAAAACCACTGTTGTTCACTAAACAATTAATTATTTTTCTAGTCATTCACAAACAAAACATTTAATGCATGACAACTATTCACACTTAAAATTGAACAAAAATAAAGAAATATGTAGTTATGAAAAAGTAAATGTAAATTTTTAACAGAAAAATTCTATTTTTAATTAACAATCTGTTCACAGGTTTGGTAAAATTGACTAACTCTATATCCATAATGCTATACATGCTAATGTTGAAGTGAATTATACAAAAGTGTCTTCATTAGATTTGGCAAGCTTTTAGTAATATCAGATGTATGTTAGTCTGATTTTTATGCTAAAGATAAAAATACTTCATCTTACAGTTTTCTGTTAATTATATAATTTTGTTGATGTAATCCTTTATCAGAAGCAACACATCACGGAGATAGCCTGTCAGCTGAAGTTAACATCACGTGCAAGTATCATGTGCCATATTATGTTCAAGCTTGTGAAATTTAGCTTTATTATAAAGAGGTTTTGTTAGGCTAAACTGAGTATTTTCTAATTGTTTACATTTTAGTTACTTTGCTAAAGTGTATATAAAAATAAATAAAATATACACTTTAAAACAAGTACTTACTAAATACTAACTGAGTACTTGATTAAAATATTTTAAATGTTCTTCTGGAAGCCCAATTGCATTTCTGAGGTTTAATTATTCAAAAAATAATTAATATAGTTCTCAAGCTTATGTTTTAGAACATAAAAAAATCAGTCATTATAATAGAATATTCCGAAACTAATTTATTCACTTTTCTAAGTAAGCTATCAATAATTTAGAAATTGTTCAATTCCAATAACTAATTATTCACATCATGAAAACAAAACAGTCATTTGAAAGATGTATGTAAGGATAACCTGCACACTCTATTGGTTATATATGTCTATCAGTAAACAACCTTGAATATCAGAGAGAGAGATATGAGGTGGGAACTTCTATAGTGCATTTGACAAATTTATTAACACATCAGCAACTCAAGAAGGTAGGAAGCTCAGATTTTAAACAGCTGCCCTAAATTACATGTAGACTGTGTCCACTTATTGTTAGGTACAGAGTTAACAAATGTTTACTTAGTTCTATGGATTAAGTTTATAATTTTATATGAACACAGATAGGTTGAGGTAATCAAGCAAGTAATGTTGAACACTGTTCTTCTAGTCAATGTGTTAAAGGATTATAATTAATAATTAGAAAGTAGTGTTTACACAGTAGGATATCTCTCATTTTAAGAATAATTTTGCCTGAAGTGAAATACAGCCCAAGTGAGAAAAGGCTCTCTGGCTCATTGAGGTACCCTAGTGACCCCTCAAATTCATAGTTTCAATAGGAGTAATGTCTGAACACTTAACTAAAAATAAGAGTTTCTTTACTTGGTAAAATATTGTTTTCTTGGATTTAGCTGGTTCAGATATTTTTAATATTTCATATTGCAGGATATCACATCATCTACAGCAGCAGAATACTATTACCCTACTCTCAACTTAATGGATTTATAATCATTTCTATATTTTATCCGTATTTCATTATCTCATTCAGGAGAATGCCTCCATGGTCCACTATCTCATGAGCTTAGAACTAGATAGTGGTAAGGACTCTCTAACTCCACCAAAAGAAAATGGGAGTAAAATATGGTGGAGAGTCCAAAGGAATGACAAAACTATATTTTAAAAAGTAGGCCATACCAATTTATTCAATACAAGTCATGACAGGAATGGACAAATATTCCCTTCTGCTTTATCCATGCAGTGCATGAGCAAATACAGCCTGGCAAATTGTAAAGCAATTCAATCATGAGAATACACCTACAAACGATCATGTAAAACACTCCATCTTTGCAGTGTGCATTGCATGGCCATGGAATTATGAATCAACATGGCTTAACAGTGCATTTAAAGAACACCTGATCAAACAATACTTGTAAAGAGTAAAATCCAGTAAGAACAAGAGGGACACGCCCCTGGAAAAGGAGAGGCACATACAAGTAATTCGTGACAATGAGAAACCCATTCGAAGAAAACTTTGTTCTCAAGATTGCTGGTGTGGATCTTTAATTGAAATAAAGTACAGAACAATATTTCAACCTTCTTAGGTTTGTTTATCTTGAGGATGACCTAAGAAGGTCATAACATTGTTCTGTACTTTATTTTAATTAAAGTTCTAACATCCATACCAGCTGTCTTGAGAATACATAGGTACATATAAAACAAGGTAACTTATCCAGTCACATTCTTATGAAAGAGTAAAAGATAACAGGTGAACGATGGAACTCCAAAAAGAAATAAACAGCTACTCAGAGCAGACAACAAGAGATGAATGTATGAGATGTAGTCCCAATGCGCTACAGATAAAGTACCTCTAAAAGATGGCAAGGCAGATATGCAGGGAAAAAGGAAGGTACATGATAGGAGTGAAAACACCAGGAAGTGAAGAAAGGATAGAAGGAAGAAAAGGCTAATCGATAGACATTCTAAACTCAATGAATAAAGGTAAAAGGAAAAAAAATCATAGAGTAAGGGAAGGAAACGTAAACATCAACTGAAATACATCTAGCACATTCTACAGTAGAGGCCTGAAAGACCCTCCTCAGAACTGTAGAGGAAAACTGACAAAATCTAGGTTGACTGAAAATGGGTTCTGCCACTACAAAAGGAAAATGAGCAATACAGGTAGTAGGTAGGGTGGGTCCCAGTCCACAGGGCCCCTTACAAACAAATTTAATGGTAAGCTGTATAAACTATAAAGATGAAAATGAACTAGTCAATTCAATGGAAATGTTAAGAAACTGTAAATAAAAATGGATGTAATGTGAAGAAAAGGTAAATAATAACAAACCCTTAAAAAGAACCAAACTTCTGAAGCTTAATTGAACAATATGTAACAAAGAATATCACTAAGCTCTAAAAGAAAAACTTAACCAAACAATAGTATGTATAATATTGGGAAAAGTTTGTGTATACCACAGCTCAGGAGTTCCACACAAACAAAGTGAATAGGGAGAAAAATGATATAGTGAAACTAATAATAGATGCACCAGTAAGAGGAATTACAGATAATCCTAAAATAACAAATACTGGATTAAGCCTAAACAACTGTTATAATAAAAAGAATACAATTAAGACTAATGGATAACCTAAATTTGACTACAAGGATTAACTCATCAAATGAAACTTATGTTATGGAACCCAAATAATGATAGATAACTTTAACAATAAAAATATATGAAAATTACAATAGCATAATGTCTTATCTTTCCAAAGTTGACAAACTTTATTGAAAATGTGGGCCCCCAATATTGAAGCGGGGCCCAAAGAAAGTCAGCTCGTAGGACAGTCTCTCAATGAAGTACAGTAACCTGAAGCCTGTGTAGATGTGCTAATAAAACATAACCTCTGAAGTGGTAATGGAAACTTCATAATACAAATTTGATGACAAAACAGGACTGTGTTGACAGAAACAATAAAACGTTTTTGTAATGAGGTAATAAGTTCCATCACCAGGTATAAATATAAAATAATTCCAGTTGAGAACAACTCAACAAGTGAAAAATATTACTACTGCATAATAAATAGTAAACTTTTTGAGAGAAATTAATGCAAAGATATGGAAAAATATTAAACTTTAAGAGAGCACAAACTAAATGTTAGAACACGAGTACAGCCAAGTTAGAAATGACAGTTCAGTAGAATTAAATAGAGGGAATTGCATGTGTCAAGAGGGTATGTTACACTTATTAATGGAGGTTGTTTGTACAATGATTTGTATGAGATGCTATGGAATCAGTCAATCCCAATTAATGGAAGATAAAAAGCTTGTGGCATGCATAAAAACTTTTGTATATATAGGACAACACTGAATGAAAATAGCTAGTTATGACAGTGGAGGTATTAAATTCCAAAGCAGACTTCTGAAGCTATAAGATGTTAAAAAGATAGTCAGGATCATAGAAATGACATGAGAACTGACATGCACAATTAATCAGTCTATTCAATATATATTTAAATATATATTACCATAGTTCAGGAAGAAAACCTTTAGTTAATAGCACTGAAACATTATTTATGCTAACTACTCTGAGTATCGTCTTTAAGATCTTTTTTGTTCCTGAGCTGTTCAAGGAAAGTAGGTATCTCCTGTCTCTTAAAGACCATAAAGGAAGTTTCATAAAGGAAGTACCGGTACACTTCAAGACAATTTATCTGAATCCTACAAAAATAACTTTTCTGTCTTGTGATGTTATGTCCACTAATACAGTATTATTTAACTATATTACAAGATCTAGAAGACAATTCAGTAGAAACACACATCATGATTTTGGATTTGACAAAAGCCTTGGATTCCATTTGTCACTCTTCTACTGAACAAGCACTTAAGAAAAACCAATGCCAATACCAACTTGAGTGAATATATTAACAATTCATATAAGAATTATTTGACAGATATTAGGTTTGGATTTGATGTTATTATTATAGTAAAATATAAAACTAGAATGACAGATCAATTGAAAATTGTTTCAATACTTTTCTTCGAAGATTTTTATCTTAATATGTTTAAATGTCTCTTTCTACCAAAATGAAAACCACAACTTAAAGTCTGTTTTCTATTAATAATCACAATTTTGTATAATTACGATCTGATGTATTTGTTTCATAGCTTGGCAGTAAACTTACATCATCAGTTAAAGTCAACTCCCAGACTTATCATGTAAGTTTAGAGCTTCAACTAAAAGGTGTTTCTTAGTAATAAGTGTTTTCCTACTCCTTTTCTGCATGTACTGTTCTTATCAGGAAATCAAAGTTTTATATATAACAGAACTATCAGAAACACTATTAAAGGAACACACAAGTTAACATGCTGTTTCTTATAGAGCCTTATATGTTAAAATATCACAAAAGGGTCTCGGGGTAATGAATATAAGAATTTTATTCTTCACATTACTTTAAAATGAATGAAGATAATTAAAAAAGAATGATGTATCTATTATTAGAGGAAATTAGAAAACAATGTGACATGACCTTTAACTCCACATGTGTGGACTTGTTCATCTTGGATAACCTCACAACCATGAAACAATATGTAACTCAAAGCATAAAATGTACTTTCACAAAGTTTGACAAGCTTTTAATAAACATTTTTAGTCAAGGATTTTCACTACAGATCTGTCTGTGAATTTACATAACTTTTATTGAGTAAGTCTCAGTGAAAGGTGATTTTCATGCTAAGAATAAACATACTTTTTTATCTTACAGTTTCATATTTAGTTTTCATAGCCTCCAAAACCTCATAAATATCAAATGTTTTTATTTTGTCTGATACTTTCCCAACCAAAATACTAATCATATCAAAATCAATGCAGAGTAAAATAAAAACTTAAATACAAAATAAATATATATTATCCTTTTTTTACTAAAAAAACTGCACATTGTAACAGGCAATTATACTTCATTCTTACAGCATAAGCTAATAATCTTCACACATCTAGTTTTGATTAATTTTACCACTTTGCAGCTGTACTTAACTGTCTCTGGTTATGCTGAAACCATTTACCACAGCAAGAGTTTTCTGTAAATAATCAAATGAATTATTAGCATGTGAGGTTATATATGTGTGTGTGTGTGGTTTTAATGTTGGATAAATTAAAACAATATTTTTATTTTCACTTAAGTTTTGTTAATGAATCTAAGTTTCTCATTTTTACATTTTAGTTATTTCTATAACAATAAACAAAAGAAATACATAAAATCAAAGATATTTGAAATTTCTGTTTGGATTCAGGATTTTTGCCACTGAGAATGAGGCACTATAAACCGATTTATTTTTATGATAATGTTGGTTGTCCACTAAATGATTCATATTTATTTCAAATATGCATTTTGGAGCATAAATATACATCATGTACAAAAACTACTACAATTAAATGGCTTTCTAACAAAGCTATAAATAGATCAAAGAAATTTCATTAGCTGTATGAACACCATAATACCAAAATATGAAACTAAGGCTAAATATGTACTTATAAGCAGTAGAATTAAGTAATCAGTAAAAGTAATCTTTTAATGAAAAAGATGTTCTTTCTCTTGGTTACAAAAATCTATTACCAATGTAATAGAGTATGACTGACATTTCTTTTAAAGACAATGATACAAGAGGGGTATTTCAAGTGGGTTTTACATTTTTTATATCTCATTAACCCTTTTACAACAGATCAGGGTTTAAAGGCCATGTCATTGCATTTTTTGACTTGCATTGAGTATTTTACTGAACTACTCTTTTATGAATAACCATTCTTAAAGTAAACTGTATTTAACTGTAGTGGTAAATGGATGACATATATTTTTCATACTTGTTTTATGATGATTATGAGATTGGTTAAGTGACAGAGCCCATATAGAGTATACAAAATAACAAAATTTTACTGAAAATTGCAGTTTTAGAAATTACGCAAATAATATTTGAGATCTTAGGGATAAAGAATAATTTTTAAAATCATAATATGAAATTACTTTGCACTCAAACTAGTAATAAAACACTATTTTATGAACAAAAAATATTTCATTAAAAAATCTTATTTTTTGTATAAAAATACTTGTAACTTTTACTAAATGTGTATCAAAAGTTACAAAGCAAATACTTCACGTGTGCAAATGTGTAGATGAATTTGTGTATATTATACTGAGCCCATTGAAAAAGGGTTAAAGCAGAAAAACTAGAAGTTCTAAATGTTCATTTGGCTTGTCAATATCTATAGTATGCATTTATAATTTAGTTGGAAAATTATACTCAAGTAGAAGAAACTACAATTTGCAATGTGGAGGACAAGTGCTTCACATGATAGAAGTTAACACTGAGAAATTATATAATTATTTTAAGAAAGTAAAACTTATGTAAAAATTTGAATTATAAACTATATTTTGATGCTAATATTTAACGTACATTGAATAAACCAGACTACTTACATTTTTAACATAACTTTGTAAGGAGGTTATGACATGTTCACTTTGACCTGCCCATAACATTTGGGTTTGCTGTTACCTCAAATATAATTGGAAAACATTTTATGATCATGCAAATGGTAAACGTCTAGACGAGAAAGATGGATCCCCATATAATGGATTATTAATTGCAGTAACTAAAATATTTTCTGGCTCAATACATATTTTATTGGAACTAATTAAGATAGTGTAGTTCTTCCTACCCATTCTAATATCTATCACGGTAAACTTTTTCTGAAAAATTTGCAAATGGATGTTTTGGGATTTAAAACACACACCTGTAGTTGCTGCACTGAAACTCATCATGCATGTGTTGTTTGCCATTGTTCTGCTTAAAAGAAACCAAAAGATACTATGAGTGTAAATAACTCTAGAATTTCATAATAATTTTAAGTAATCAAACCAGTTTCCCACCTTAATAATATAAACTGTTGTGTCATCCATTAGTATTAACTCAGGTTTACATAATTCACCAAGATTCCTCTATTACATCCTTAATCTTGAGAATTTACCCATTGAAACAAAGAAAGCATTAAAAATGAAAACATCAATTTTTTGGCCCTATCATTTGAATGTAGAGGTGGAATGTCAACAACAGTATCTATGACATGCAGGAATTGGATGCATAGATTAACCTGTTGATATTTATTTGACAGAGAAAACCATACAGACCTATAAATCATTCATCAGATCCATATTTACAAATTAGAAAACTCTTAAGACAAATAACTTATTAGATTCATACCAACAAAAGAGAAGTAAATCTTTATGAGACCATCAGTGTAACAGGGATTTTTCATGAAAATGTACATTAGGTAACTCAGGAAACAGGAAGTACAGACATGAGGTGCTAATCTTCACCTCTCTGTCAACTAATTATTTAAAAAAAAAAAAGAGGCTAATTCACTTATCTATTTAGTGACCTGCATAAATGAGTTGATGAGATTTATAGCATCTAGTTAGTGACTTGCATGAATGGATAAATGAGAATCATACCATCTAGCTAGTGAGTAGCATGAATGTATTAATGAGACTTCTACAATCCTTATATATTATCTAGCAAAACAATTAATGAAAGGATAATTAAAAAAGAGAAACAGCTAATGTTTATATATGTTCTAATCTGCATAAACATTCCTTAAAACTTGTTCTAACACTGAAAACATTTTACTCTGGAAATCCTATAAAAATTTTGTTTACCACAACAATTGTAAGTTTGTTACCAGTAATTAATATAATAATTGTCTATTTTAAGTCTTTTTTTGTGACTACTACCATAATCAACAAATGAGAATCATATTTAGAAGTTCTTGGGTTATTCTTGGCAATATTTCAAATACAACTGCATTTCTTGATAATTTAATTTTCCTTTTTTTTTATTTTTCTTAATAAAGTTTAAAATTATATACACTTTCACTATCCATTGTTTTCCTTCAGCACTCGTGTTCTTTACTGAATATATCTTTAATTTCTTTATTTACCAGTTATGGGATAAGGTAATGATTAGATTATCATAAAGGTGATAATTTTTGTTGTTTGAAAACTGAGGATGACAATACTATGAGAAATGGCTGGTTTTCAACTTGCATATTTTTTCAGCAAAAATATTATTCTGAACAGTTTTCTCTACTGTGCATCAGTCAACTCTCCTAAATACGATTTTAAAAGACAAGGAATATCATGTTATGTACACGTACACACAGCTTACCAAAGGCCTTTCATCTTTTAGTTTTTCCACTGCTGCTAAAGATGTTACAAGGACAGCTGCCTGAGAGTGACGAGTTTTGTCCAATTCTGATTCTGGACCTTCCAAACACAGTTTCAGAAGGTCATAGCCAAGTATTTCACTAGCAAGTTTGAACATTTCTTGCACATTGGGAAACTTTAGAAGGTTATGTCCCATACCAACAAACTGTGAACCCTGAAACACATGTTATGTTGTTATATATATATATATATACATTGTATGTTGTTATATATATAAATATTCATTATTTTGATTCCTCATACTATTATTTATAATACTGTACCTTTAATGCACCAGTGTAAGTTTCTTTTAAGTGGATAAAGAATAAATGGCATCTGTTTGTAATCTCATATAATTTAGAAACAAAACAGTTTTTTACAAACAAATTGAAACTATAGTATTTTAGCATATGAAACAAGACAAATGCAAAACATTAAATACATCTTTTTAGGAAATAGTCTCTACAAAACTTCTACACCCCCAATAAAAATACAAATCCAGCTAATGTTTTAATAACTACTGTCAGTTGTCTACATCAAGAAAACAAAAATAATGTTGGTGTATATCCAATGTACAAATAAACTGCATTTATACAAGTTGTAACTGGCAAAAATTAGGATGAAGTACTCATTTACATATTGTTGGAATAATTTTTATAAAAAAAAACAATTGTTTTATATCTATAGTTATTCAAGTAACACTACTATCAATAATTTTGCTTTTACAACTGTTGCACCAGCCAAATGTATTTTACTATTGAGATTAAGATGACAAAAGGATTCATTATGGAAAAACTAGTAATTTAAGGTTAGATTATTTTGAAAGATCTTGACAAATGAAGCTCAATACAACTTTTAAAATGGAAATCAAATTAAATATTAGTGAAAATAGAACATGACAAAATATATATAGAATTAGATATTACTATGGTGGTACCATACTGGGCACTATATCATCCTTCTTATATTTATTCTTCACAACACAAATGGAATTTTTAACTTGAGTGTCACAAGAGAAATTATCTTGCAATACATCTGTTTCAACTTTAACACTGCATTTCTTGTACCATTAGTTTCACAAAATATTGAAACTGATGATTTCTTATATATAATTCCAATCCCCCTTTTTGAATATAATTACCAATACTGTTGTGCACATTTTCTTTTATGTTTTGCAGTCAATTGACAAGTTTCTAATAAAGCTGGTATGTCTAACTGACTGGGATGTCTTTTGAACAAGTTCTTCCCTCATCCAACCTAAACCTACAGTTTAGCTTAATTGCTATACTTTAACTATCATATTCACAACCACATCTAAAATATTTCAAGCATGTTTTACTGCAACATCATTTTACTTTCAAAGTTAATTTTTATATGTTGGGTCTCAGGTCTGGTCCAGAAACCTAGACCTCAAAACTAGTACCAAATGTTTTTGCTTTTTTCTGTCATCTAATTAAAACAGCCTAAACCTTTCAAAATGCCTGTGTTTATTTGTTTTTAAAGCTAATATATAAAAAAGGAAAAACATTAATGAACCTACTGTTAGGTTCTTTTATTTTCTAAATTAATTTGTGCTAATGGGTGA
Source organism: Tachypleus tridentatus (assembly GCF_004210375.1). Classification (NCBI taxonomy): domain Eukaryota; kingdom Metazoa; phylum Arthropoda; class Merostomata; order Xiphosura; family Limulidae; genus Tachypleus; species Tachypleus tridentatus. Next base: position 4,763,683 of record NC_134835.1, on the reverse strand, counting down.
GGTAATATAATGGCAAGGTTTTTATTTGAAAATGAGTACACTACACTTTTCAAACAGATAGTTTTATTGTTGTTTATACCTACCTGCCCAGGAAATAAAATAATGCTAGTTTCCTTTGGATCTATTGCTGGACGTACAGAATGAGAAGCTTGGTCTCTTCTGGGATCAGCATTTGCAGGGTAAACAGATGAACTCCACTCATCCATGTTATCAGTATCTGACATCGTTGATGCATTCAATAATAGGTTTTCAACATTCTCCTTTTTAACCAACTCACTAAACTTGTATTCAGGATCATTTTTATTACCTGAATATGTGTTGCTTGAGAAGTTGTTTGCTTGATTACAAAAAAGTGAACAATTGTAATTGCTGTCAGCTACTGGTAATGATAAGTCTGCTCTCCACACTTGATTATTTTGTATTTTTGAAAAACTTTGATTGACCTTAGTATCATTGATTCGTAAATAGTTACTGAAAGTACACTTGGTACTGGTACAAAAATGATAGGTATTTTTTATACTACTACTACCATTCCACGACCATGACTGTAAATTTAATGATAAATCAACTAAACGATTACCGGTTAATAGAGACTTTTCAAAAATTCTATCATTAAAAACATATCTAACTCCGCTCAAAACCGTCATAGTTTTCTTGAAAATTATGTTACATTCTCTCATATTCTAAAATATCTAATCCCACCACTCAACTATACTTAAATTTGTAATAATTAATTTTCAGTTTTTAATTTCTGGTGAGGTTGAAACTAAAAATAAAATTAGTGTTACAAGTTACACTGACTATAAATTATGAAGATACTTTGTTATAGCCAATAGTTACACTTTATATTTATTTAATCATATTCTTCGTCTGTGCCATACGGCACTTTAATAACCTACAAGCCTACAAATACCTCCCATTTTAACTTCCCACTTCTGTAAATTGTACGTATAATTATTAAACACATTCACGACCTTTTACTATAATTTGTAAAGCATTAATTGTACTTAACTAAAACAACTGCCTTCACTATTAAGTAACATGATCAAATAGATGTCGCCCTGTCGGCTTGGAGTCATTTCAATCATTACCATTTTAAAAACTAAAAATGATCATACTATAAACATTTTCTGTTATAGTGAAAATAACTAAAAATAAAAAAAACAGTTTTGTCCTTGTGTATTTGTACTGAAAAGAAAGAAGAATTTAAGATTTTAAAGCATACAGATAAATACCAACATCTCCGTTTTTCGTTATTCAGGTTAGTTTCACCAAACACTTCTCAAATAAAACTGCAAGAAATTTAGTTCAAATCAAATTCTTAAAGTATACCAAACAGTAAAGTACATTTTTTTTTAGCAATGGAAAAAACTAATAAACTTAATAATCTTATGAATTTCGCGCAGAGCTACACGAAGACTATCTGCACTAGCCGTCCCTAATTTTGCAGTGTAAGACTAGGGGGAAGGCAGCTAGTTATCACCACCCACTGCCAACTCTTGGGCTATATTTTTACCAACGAATAGTAGGATTGACTGTAACATTATAATGCACCCAAGGCTAAAGGAGCGAGCATGTTAGGTGTGACGGAGATTCGAACCAGCAACCCTCGGATTACCAGTCGAGTGCCTTAATCACCTGGCAATGTCGGGCTAGATTCAGGAGAAGACCAAAGTTTAAAATTAGGAAGAAAAAAAACACTAAACTTCAATTAAGACAGATTTATTTTTCTAACACGGTGATTCACTTATAACACTTGTTGCCAACAGAAGCCAGATTTTTACAAGTGTTTTAAAAATCGAATAGATGATTTCCTGAAAAAAAAAATTTGGGTTAAAATTTTTACCTTTCCCAAGGGTGAATATGCAAGAAAGTCTTAAAAGATTCATTTACCCCTTACTGATCGTAACTTAGTTTAATATATATTTTATGGATTTCAAATAAGGTTTTTAAAAACAGTATTTCATACCCAACTTTGGTTTTCTATTAATTATTGCGTTCAATGCCAGATCCTTTCAACTAAGGACGAGTTATCTATATGTTTTATTGACGGGTGGTATTTCCCTGTTACATGAATTTCCCACAGAGTGGTCTTTTGAGTTCCACGAACGAAAGCGATTTGAAACTTTCCTCAACGAGGTGATTGAAATGAGTTAGACAGAAATACTTAGGGCACTGAAGTAAAATGAACAAACTATTGAATGGACTACACATCCTATGGCACATAAACTGAAGTATTTAGAAAATGAACCAGCTTTAACAGTAAACATTGACTGTTGGATTCAGAAGCTATGGGAAATACTAAGATATATTTTGGGGTAGCTTCTGCTCTTGCAAGCTCCTCCTTACCGTCGCCTCTGCCACTAACTGGAGGTACAAAATATAACAAGTTATAAAGTATTTGTCTGATTATTTCTCCAAATTCTTCGTGAAGAAAGAGTTGAAAGATTGAAAGTACACATACTGGACTAGTTTAGCAGGCCTCACAAAGATTTCAATTCCCCCCTCTTTCTTACCAATCCAACGCATAACACAGAGTTTATTAATCCCTATTTTGTTTTAGTGTCTTGTGTTAGTAATTGTGTTTGTGTGTAAATAAAGAGTGTTGTGTACCTTCCATTAGTGGGCAATTATATAATAAAGAGTTGATCCTTTATTCCAATTGTCAAGTGTCATCACTTAATACATAGAGAAATTCAATCAGACTTACAACGAGACCTGATTTTGATACCCGTGATGGGCATAGCTGAGATAGCTCATTGTTCAGCTTTCTGCTTAAATACAAGCAAACAAACAAACAAACAGCCTTTATAATACTAAACATGCAGAAAGAACAATGTGTATACTTCCTTAAACATTTATTTTGCAGGAACATGTTTAGTTCTACAGCTTTCTTTCTTAAAGACTGAATTACATTGAACAAAACACAAAAAGCTTCAAGTATTATCGTCTTTCCAAATCTTTCTAATACAATTAGCTATAATAAGCATACTTGAATGCAACAGGCAAACGCGTTTGTTTTGGCCCCCCAGTGGCTCAGCGGTATGTCTGCGGACTTACAACGCTATAAACCGGGTTTCGATACCCGTGGTGGGCAGAGCACAGATAGCCCATTGTGTAGCTTTGTGCTTAATTCAAAAAACAATAAAACAACAACGTTTGTTTGTTTTTTTCATACATCGACAGCGCTATCTTGTGACTTTTGTTTTCTGACAGCGTTGATCGGCTGTTGCATTTAATCAATGCCAATTCAGCTAGCAGAAGATATTACAATATCAATTATTTCAACCTGAATATGATATTTTACTTGATAGTTATTTTAGACAATACAGATATTACTTATCAGGGAAAGACTGGTTTGCAGGGATACTGAGCAATTGTTCAAAGCATTTGACGAATTCTTAGAAAGTTATTTTAAATGTTAATTGTTTAGCCAGTTTGTGATATAACTCGAGCTGGTCTTTTGATGTCAATCCACCTTTATTATTTATTACATATAACGAAACAACTGGAACAAGATAATCTTTAAAACTTTATTGGCCAGGCTTTGCCATTATTACAATATAGAAAAACTTACTTTACCATATACCTGACAGTTTCATATCATTTTTTAAGTTTAGTGTGAACGTTGTGATTAAGATTTTTTGCGCAGTGCATATGTTAAAAGTGAGTTATTTTGCGAAGTGATAGATAGCACAGGTTGGCTTAAACAACTGTTTACGAATCATTTGTTACATATTTGAAACTTCTACATTTTTTCGTTGCGTTGAGTATTGTTACATTATAACTCTGATGTAACGACTCATATTTTGTATAAAGTTCTAGGCTCATAAGGGTAATAGATTTATGCAGGCAGCAAAGTTAGTACGAGTGAGAAAGTTAAGTTAGAGAAGGTAAAAGTGAAGTTAGACTGCGTGTCAGTATAGACGTAAGAGGCGATTTCTAAAGTGAGTTTTGTACCCTTGTGTGGACTTTGACGAAAGGGATACAATTATTTAAAGCTATTGATACAACTGTGATAACCAACAGTTATAGTAGTGATTTTAAAGTTAGTGTCACAGCTTTATATTCCAACAACATAGTAGGGGAAAATAGTTTGTCCTCGATAGATTGTTCAGGCAGAGTATTCATGATGAAACTTTGTAGAATGGCTGACTGACCTGAAGGCGGAGGACTTTCGAAACGTCGTCCTCTACACTTGTGTCTCCACAACAGGCAGTTGCCGTCCATTCCACAGTTTCATAGTTTGTCTCGTCAAAGGGTGATCTTAAATTAACTGAACCAGCCTCTATGAATACAACTGTGATAATCAAAAGTGTAACAAAGTTTTATAAATACATTTGATACGTTTTAAATACATTATTTTAAAACAAGTGGATTGTGTGTTGCCTGTTTATTGTCAAAATTTATCTTCAATAAGTTACAGAAACCTACTGTAAAGAATATGATACTTATAAAAGCCTAAAATACCGAATGTTTATGAACATTTCTGAATTATTAAACTTGATAAAAAACAACAAATAATTACATGTCATACTTTTCCTTATTTCAATGTTTGAAATTTGTTCTCAAGTCAAAAATTGAAATTAACTTGAAGACTATATATATAACTTCTCAAACTCGCGATACTAACAAAGTGGGCCCAGCATGGCCAAGTGGTTAAGGCACTCGACTCGTAATCTGAGGGTTACAGGTTCGAATCGCCGTCACACCAAACATGCTCGCCATTTCAGCCGTGGGGACGTTATAAAGTTATGGTCAATCCCACTATTCGTTAGTAAAAGAGTAGCCCAAGAGTTGGCGGTGGGTGGTGATGACTAGCTGCCTCCCCTCTAGTGTTACACTGTTAAATTAGGGACGTCTAGTGCAGATAGCCCTCAGTAGCTTTGTGCGAAATTCAAAAAAAAACAAAGTGTACATTGTACTTCATTTTATTTTTAAGAATAGGCCCGGCATGGCCAAGCGTGTTAAGGCGTGCGACTCGTAATCTGAGGGCCGCGGGTTCGCATCCCGGTCGCGCCAAACATGCTCGCCCTTTCAGCCGTAGGGGCGTTATAATGTGCGGTCAATCCCACTATTCGTTGGTAAAAGAGTAGCTCAAGAGTTGGCGGTGGGTGGTGATGACTAGCTGCCTTCCCTCTAGTCTTACACTGCTAAATTAGGGACGGCTAGCACAGATAGCCCTCGAGTAGCTTTGTACGAAATTCTAAAACAAAAAAACAACAAATTTTTAGGAACCGTTAAGCCACACCATAACATCACAAACCTTTTAACAGAGAACTGCATTAAACTAAAAAATCATAAGCCCGGCATTTCCAGATGGTTAGGATGAAAGACTCGTGACCAGAGGGGCGGAGGTTCGAATTCCCGTCACATAAAACAGCCTCCCCTTTTAGTCGTAGTGGCGTTATAATGTGACGAGCACTACCACTGTTCATTGGAAAAAAAGAGTAGCTCAAGAGTTGGCGATAGATGGTGAAGATTAGTCTTACACTGCTAAACTAGAGACAGCTAGCACAGATAGCCCTCGTGTAGCTTTATGTAAAGTTAAAAACAAACAATCACGGCACAATATTTACTTATAGTTTTAAAATGAAACATAAAATAAGCCTGTTTAACTTAAATATTTAAATGTTCAATACTTAAGATTAAAACTATTCAGTTTACATTCAATATTAATTGAAGTCACAATGAAATAATACATTAAAAATCTTCTTTACCATAATTAACACGTTAGAACCTTTGCCACAGAAAATGTAAAACTCAAGCATATACAATCACAAAAATTAAAGTAAATACAAATAAAGTAAAACATAGAATTACCTTTTTCACTCTAAGAGCAGATAGTTTAAGAGAAAGTAACCACAAAAACGTATTTAAAATAAAAATAAAATCAAATGGGAAAATCTTTTTATATTGAAATCATATCCACTTTTAACGTGAACAATGATAAATTATTCAAGGTAGGAGCAGCCTTAACTCACTTCAGAAAAGGAAAAAAAACATTGTTTAACATTGATAAAAATGAAACGTAAAATAAAATCACTTTACCAATAAAAATGAAATATGGAGAATAGTAATAATACGAAAAGATTCTAAAACAAATAACATATCCTTCACTCAAATGCACTTGTGTGCACACACAACTGTGGCAAAATGGATGTACTATTTACATAAAAAATTCATATATAGATAGATATAAGAGAAACTTTTAAATGCCTGATTTTACATGTGCAATGACATTCATGTAAGAGTGAACGCCTCGTCATAACATACAACAAAAACGAAAAGCATATATACATTTAACAAATCCTCCTTCTCTATAAAAGAAAAAAAAATTTTAGGAACCTACCTTCAACATGCACTCTTGAATGCAGAAAACTAGGGACACTCTAATTTAAAACACTTTAAATAAAAAATTACAATAAATCAAAATAATACAAAATTTACATTCACCCCAGAAAATGGTCATAGCTTCACTCCAATCATCTTAATCTCGCTAGCAGAGTTTCTACTGTTGCCATTTTCATCTAATTAGTGGTTATGAATGTCTTGAGGTCACTTTGGGCTTTCACCACGTTCTGTTTGGATTCATCTCACCTGTCCCATAGGTGCCAAATTTCCTCTTTATTTCTAAAACAACCGATTTTCTTTGCATTTATAGAGGGCCCAGGCCTCCATCCATTCAAATTCTACCTCCTTGTACTGGAACTTGACTAGTTGGATATGTTTTAATATCGAATGTTGCGTGGTCACTGACAAGAAAAGGAGTTTTTATGCTCTGCCCCTCCAAGAAGGTCTCTTAATTGGTAGTTCCTTGGAGACTTTAGTGACGTATATCCCTAATATTTTGGCAGGCACATTCGTTGATGTTAGGAAATATTGGTAAAATTATCTAGTTCGTCTGTACCACTGTTGCTTTGATCTTCATATTCAAAGTTGAAATTTTGCTAAACCTCACCTCCCTTTTAGTCATTTAGAACTTGGACATATTTATAAATGGAAAACTGTTCTTAGGCATATGGATAGAGTAATCTTATTAAAGATGCAGACACATCTGCCATATTTTCCTAGTTGTGTTTCCACCCTCTGATGAAACAACTCACTAGGCTTCTCTTTTCTTTTTTTTGCAGTTTTCATTTTCTTAGGTAGCACCAACAGTGATATAAACTCCTGTTGATGGACCATTTGAAGGATAGACTCCTCCATAGGAGATTTCATCAGCTCCAATGATCCAGTACTAATGAGTTTCCTGGATTTCTCAGTGACATAAAAACCTTCAAAAATCATTGTGGAAAACCTGGCTCTTGATGATATTAATGTCAATATGTTCATCAGTTCAATAATTTATCCCAAGTTGAATGCATTGACAAGTATGAGTTAGATTTGTCTTCTGCCAGGTTAGATGGCGGACACACACAAGTAAAGATTGTGACCCAAAGCATGAGGCAGTGAGGGTAATGGAAACGCCTTCTATTGTGTTGATGGCAACTTCCAAAATAGCAGTCATATAGGGATGTATGATAAGACACCACAAACAAGTCATTGCTCTGTAACCACGGGTCAAAGATCAACTGCCTTTTGGATTGTCATAATATCCATAAATAACTTTTTAACAAAAGCCGAGAACATCGATGATGCCTTCTCCTGGTTTCAGAATCATTTTGAGAGATAGAGGCTTTGGCCCGACTCAAATGGTTCTATGCATGAGGTCGATCAGATCACACTTCTGGCCTTCAAAGGGACTGCAAATGAAGAGACGTTTAAGACAGGTCATTGACTAGAATAGATGAGCTCCAGAGAATACTATTTGATTAATGTCTGGTCCTGAGTTTAGATGGTATAGTCCTCTATGCTGTTCACTACTTATATAATAGATAGTCAAATGACTGATAAACCATCATGTATGAGGTGCAACTTCAATCTGACCCAGCAGAAAATAAAATAATCTATCGAGCCAACTTACGATCGGAGAGAGAGAGAAATGTTACAAAAATTAAAGGCATTTGCTACCTATGCAGACGAGTTATGACAGTTACATGTGAAGATATACTATGCAGCGCTCTCTGCAATCAATTTATATGACAATAACTGGAGGTAAAAGACCTTTTGCTCTCATAGAAGCCATATTCTACTTTTAAATAGCAACTTCAAGCTGGCTACTGGAACAGGGAAAGCTTACAGCTACAAATTAAGTGACAAATCTACCAGTGGCGTGGTCTAATGCAGGTACTTCTAGCACACCAGGCTAAAACAATCTGAAGGTGTGCCAACCAGCTACATCCACAGAAAGTGAACGTGGAACATAAAAAAATGACTCCAAGTGAATGGACAAACTATACAGGCCTTCCAAGGGGTACACACTACAACAAAACCTACACAAACGATATCTATTGAACCATATCTGATGCCTCCGTCTAGACATCATTAAGGACAGGAAGAGCAAAGTGTCTATTTCTTTGTGGATAATTGTGATACTAGTATAGGAGCTGTTCATGCTTTGCAGTACTATAGAGATGGCAAGATGACCAGGTCCAGTTGGTAACTATGTATATGCCTGCTAACCCCTAACGTTTTCCTTTTGCAAGACCACAAGGTGAGCAAGAATGTCAATACCGGCCATTAAACTAGCAGATCCAGAATATTTTTTATTTGTTTTTTAATTTCGCGCAAAGCTATACAAGGGCAATCTGCACTAGCCGTTCTTAATTTAGAAGTGTAAGACTAGAGGGAACGCAACTAGTCATCACCACCGACCACCAACTCTTGGGATACTCTTTTACTAACGAATTGTGGGATTGACCGTCACATTACAACGCCCTCACCGCTGAAAGAGCGAGCATGTTTGGTGTGACGGGGATTTGAATCTGTGACCCTCAGATTACGAGTAGAGTGCCCTAACCACATGGCCATACCAGGCATAATCTAGAATAATGAACACTTCGAGGTGAATGCTGTGCCAACTGTCTCTTAAATGTGCTTGTCCACTGGTTTTGAGAACACAATAGTTGTTTACTCGCCAGCCCAGCACTGTCAGGGTTGGATGACGTTGGGTGAAAGGGAGGGAAGTTTAGTAATTTATGGACACTAAATCAACAATAATCCTGAAGAACTTTTTTATTTCAGAAAGAGTACAGTATTTTAATCTATATTTTTAAGGCATAAATTTAGAAGGTTGCTAAGGAGAGCTCGTGGTGATGACGTGTCTGAGATCCAGAAAACTCATGAAAGTTAAAAACAAAGAAGGTTATGCTATTAATTGAGTTTGTATTGATTGACTGAATCAGACTGTAAAGTGTCAGAAAAATTATTCAGTATTGGTATGACAGTTAACACTCTATTATGCTTTTCAGGTTATGATTGAGTAACGCGTTTGTTTATATATTAAAGTTAATTAAGCTAAGCATCTATATGCCCGGCATGGCCAGGTGGGTTAAGACGTTCGAATCGTAATCCGAAGGTCGCGGTTTTGAATCTCCGTCACACCAAACATGCTCGCACTTTCAGCCGTGGGGACGTTATAATGTGACGTTTAATCCCATTATTCGTTGGTAAAATAGTAGCCTAAGAGTTGGCGGTGGGTGCTGATGACTAGCTGCCTTCCCTCTAGTTTAACACTGCAAAATTAGGGACGGCTAGCGCAGATAGCCCTCGAGTAGCTTCGCGCGAAATTCAAAAAACAAGCAAAACAAGCAAAACAAGCTAAGCATACTCACTATCAGTCTCGGAATTTCTACTGAAAAGTTCATTTGTATAATTAGATCTACAAGTGAACGTAGTTGTAACAAACGTTTAATGAAATCAGCTAGTATCGTTTCATGGACTGAATCTGACATTATATTTATCGAATAATGTAGAATAAACCGTCTAACGATTTGTTTGTTTGTTTTGGAATTTCGCACAAAGCTACTCGAGGGCTATCTGTGCTAGCCGTCCCTAATTTAGCAGTGTAAGACTAGAGGGAAGGCAGCTAGTCATCACCACCCACCGCCAACTCTTGGGCTACTCTTTTACCAACGAATAGTGGGATTGACCGTAAAATTATAACGCCCCCACCGCTGAAATGGCGAGCATGTTTAGTGGGACGGGGATTCGGACCAACGACCCTCAGGTTACGAGTCGCATGCCTAACGCGCTTGGCCATGCCAGGCCCCGTCTAACGATATAACACGTTATAACAACGAACATTTTGCAACACATATTTCAACAGCTTCTTTTCTTGTGACTACAAATACAATCTGATGGTCACTTCTTTGTTTGCTAGTGCTTAAAAAATGTTCTTCTTATTTAAGTCTACACAGTTAAATAGCATTTCTAGATATTTCTCATTAGAAAAATGTGTATGCCTTATTTATTTATATTTTTCTTACAGCAAAGCCACACCAGGCTATACACTATGTCCATCGAGGGGAATCGAACCTCTGAGAGACTCTATTGGTATAAATAAATCATGTATAACATTCTGTATAAACATAATGATCATGTAGCAGCATACAGAACCATTGACAATTCTTAGTTAAAAACTATCTTTCAAGATGACATTGTTGTAAGACAATTTTATTTTTTTACAAATATGCAACTTTTTTTTTTATTTAGTAGTACATTATTTTCGTTACAAGTAGCCATATTGGAGTGCTCTTTCGATAAGTTCGTTTATTGATCAAGTTAAAAACAGAGGACTTGTATTTTAGCGCGTCCAAAATGGCGGTTCAGATAGATTTTAAACCTAATCGTGATCTTTTAGATCCGAAATTTGAAAGTTACAGATTGTCTTTGGATCCATTACCAGTGCTTAAACAGCAGTTGAGCGGCGGTAAGAATTTGGAGTGGTAATCTTATGTTTTTAATATTTGTTGTTGACAAAGGAAGGCAATATTAATCAATATAAGTGCTAAAACATAATATTAATAGCATTAGTAATACGTACGTAACGTAAGCTAAGTTGAGAACTATCGTGTATTATATTTTGTTCAAACTTTTGTGTATGCTGTTTTTAAGCTAATAGGTGGTCAAACTCGAAGGAATCACACTTCTTGCCCTAATTGAACGTCACAGCTTTCACCCAGTCAAATTTAAATCGACTGTTTATATTAAAAAAAGTAAAATATATGTTATCCTAAGTATTTCAAGAGGTGGTAAGTCATTTTAGGTGTATAACACTTGACAGTTTGGATATTTATTTTTTACTAGTACTGTATAATTGGCTATATTGTGTTGATTTACCTATTCATTTGTGAAAATACCAGCATACAAGTGAAAACTAGTCAACTTGCAGATTTATGATGCTCACTTTTTATTTTCTGTATTTGCTGAGAGTAGTCTATCTCAAGTGTACATAACACAGGCAGTGCATTGGAAGAAACCTTAATTTTATTTTAGTTACCCCTTACCTCCTAGTTCTGCTTGTTTTGTACTCTTGTTGGAATCTTTGTACCTATTGTGGTGGAAATATGCTATCCTGGGTTTTTGCCACTCCATGATTAATGTCATTAAATTAATGGATGAATGGAAATTACTAGTAAATGGATTGTCATAAAAATAATACTAATTGAAATTAGTATTTCTGGTTGCTGTTATGCAAATATTGAAGTAACTAAAATACTGCTATTATGATTTTAATAACTATTTTCAGTTATTTCAAGGTTGTGCAACTTAATATAATAACTAATCAGAATTAATGTTTCTGATTTTTACTATTTTTGTTTATTTCAGCTCTTAGGATCAGTGAGAACAATAACTTAAGAGTAATTGAACGATGAACCTCATGAGTAATCTATTATTGGTAGCCTATATCATTAAAATATGTAATAAACTACAGAAGTTCTAAAACAGGTTATTGAGGGATCACATTGTACATTCAAAATGGTGGTCACTTGTCACATTATTCTGTTTCCTACGTATAAGTATTTTTAATCACCTACTTGAGTTGCTCACCAATTCTATAAAAACTTAAAATTAATAATTAACACATAGTGAAGAATATGATTGAAATGTTTCTGAAAACCTACATATACAATATCAATAATAATACCTGTACATACATTAAAGCAAAATTTCATTAAAATCTACTACAACTTAGACAAGATCTTATTTTGTAAATGTCATTAAAAATCTTGTTCAAAATTCAGCCTTAATCTTGCTTTTCTAAATTACCTTTGAAAATGAATTTTTTTCGTATAAAAATTGTCCTCTGATGAAAGTATCATGTGGACAAAAAAATATTTGCTAATATAAATATTTCACTTTGCAACGTTTTGAAATGGATACTCACCTCTCGTACAAAATAGTGTTTTCCTCAGCTCTTCCTCGTGTTTTGGCAAAGAGATTTGGAAGCCAACAGCTTTGTGAAAATTCACATCTAACAAAAACCATGTGGATTTGAACTACTGCATGATAATGTAATTATCAAGCAGAACCCTTCATTATGACACATCATGTACAGCGACTTCAACATTTCATGCTTATGAATCCTGATTCTTCTCCCCAACATTGTACTGATGAGAAGAGTTTAAGTTTCTCATCTGTGTTTTAATTAAATGAGATTTGCATTTTCAACAAAACTTTGTTTTAATTTTCTCTAGATTTTCTTTAAAGAACTTTATTATTTTATCATTAATTCACAAATGGCAGTGATGTTTTTAATGTGGCGTTGTTCACACATAGGCCTTTTTTCTTCTGTGGCTTTTGAAGACCTTTAACTGTCATTGTTCAGTATGTAATGAATTACCACATATCTAATGGGCTTCCTTCTCATTTCTGTGTACTGTGTGTAAGTACCTCATTCTGGTAATTTAGTTACATTTTTTCAACAAAGGATTTAGTTTATTTCAACAGGAGTGTTGTGCTTATTTACTATTTATGTTGTGAATTTGAACATGGTCAGCATTTTTATAGTTATCTTTTCATTTATAATCATACATTATTTAAAAATAAAATACTCAAGGGTAGAATTCCTAAATTAATGTTTCTACTAGAGAGGTCGACCTGACTTCTTCTCTTCCACCTTTGCTATCTGGTGTTAGACAACAGCTAGGAGAAGGGTCACTCTAAGTTGAGGCTGTCCATTATGTTAGTCTTTTCTTCTCAAGACCAGGGCAATCAGGAAGGGGAATATCTTCACCAATCCATTTGCCAACATTTCTCACCTGTGTGACTGTTTTAATCCCAATTATTTGTTGTGTCCTGTCATGGCCCTCAGGTGTTATGTGGCTTGTACTAAATCATTTCTGGATACTAGGAACTGATAGTTCATTCATTGGGATCCTTCTATTTCCCATGACTTATATCCCATGACCCTCATAAAGTGGCTTTATAAATTGATTCACTTGAGCTATAATGTTTTATTATTACAGGAGAGAAATTTTCTGCAGGTCACATCTCACCAGAATCATCATATTTCTATGTTATTAGTAAGCAAGTTTAAACTGTTCTCTGGAAGACATTATATAGGCTGACATGTTGACTACTTCTAATACTTTCCCATCTCATTATTCACAAGATCTAGCAGTATCTTCTGAAAGTTTTTGAATATATCTATTAGACTTTAACCAGAAGTGCATATTTTCTCAATCATATACTCTTTTATTTCTAGGGTGTCTTTATTTTTACACTGGATCCCACTTTGTGATGAATATTACCCTTGCGGGTATACTTTTTCTTCTAAAATCTACACTATCAATCATTTTCACTATAATTAATACAGGTTGCAACAGGCTTTGTCAAAATAAGGTGTTCCATAAGGCCATCTAGGCACCTACCAGATGTTATTACCTTATTATGGACCACCACTCATGGACAGTCATGTGTAAAGCTAAAGGGGATCCTTCTTGTCCTTGCTAATCTTGAGATTGAATAAATCAGTATTGGTATGTCAGGAAGTTTGTTTACCTATTGCAGAGTTTTTGAAGCACTGTTCCTTAGGACTTCCCAGACTACTAGTGGAGCTTGGGAGCCCTTACCACTCTTAGTTTCCAGTTGCTGGGTTGGTGGGCCTAGACTATTAAGAGTGTGTTCTTCCATTCTTGGAAAAGACAGCAAAGTTGTGGACCCTTTTATTCAGGTCTCTAGATGTTTTTCTCGGATGTTGGTAGGAGTGGCACCATTCTTTGTCGGGGCGTACTCATAATTTCTGGCTCAGATTTGATACTATGCTATGTGGTTGGGTGTGTCTGGCTCTTCTGTTTGTTCACTGTTAGTTTTTTATATTGTTCAGGGAAGAAGGTCCACTATCTCCTCATAATTTTGAATGTAAAGTGGTCCCATCCTAGGCCCCTGGTTTAGCACAGGTCTCATGTCCTTTTTATAATTCCAGGGATAGGTGGAATGTTCCTTGTCGACCTGATTAGGGAGTTAGAATGAATGTTTATAATTTCAGACCAGATGAGTAATACTCCTTTGGATAAGTATGGCATACATGTTCCCATCATTCTGAGCTTTGGAAGTTGCCTTCTGGACTTCCTCAGGTGGGGGAGAAATCCAATTCGGTGTTGTTTACTTTCTCATCATGATTCTGGTGGTGTAAAATGGATCATTCTATAAGTACAGGTTGGGATCCAAATCAAAATTGTATATATATATATATATATCATTGCAGTCCAATTGGCCAAGCTACCAATGTGGGTTATAGGGACCAAGATCCCTTAATTCCAACCCCAAGTTGTGGAAGCTACATTATTTGGATGGAGCTGGCCTATCTATAATAATTACTGTTCTGAATATATTGTGTATGTACCACTTTTATTGTGTTACACCATTGTCCTATGCACATGCCTTCTATATAGATCGTGCTTGCACCAAGTGATACATCTTCTCAGTGTTGGATACTAGCTGTAGTGACAGCAGGTGTTAAGTATGTTTGGGAAATTAACATTTTCCTGAACTGCAAATGTATTTCCAATGATACTTACTTCCAGTGAAACTCTCCTGTCCTACCTCTCTACTGAAAGCTCATTTATATCTCCAAAAGGGATTACATTACCCAAATGAGGTGTTTATATACAGTACATGGACAGAAAGCTTATTGATATTGGTTGAGAAATTTGCAAATTAGAATTTGCCCAGGGCATTCAAATGTGATATAAAATACTGCTTTTATGCTTCAGTGCTTAAATGGGAAAAGAGCAGAAGTCCTGAAGATTGAACAATAGCTGTATTGTTACCAGAGATGAGCATTATTGGAAATATGTTTTAAGTTCAGGAAAATGTTAACTTGCATGGTGTTTTCCAAGCAGCGGTTTAAAGTGACTTTGTTACTTTTTTGCATCAACAAACCATGGAAGAAATTGAAAAACATCAGTGCAGTGATATAACTAATTGTTGTCATAATGAATTAGTTGTTAAAAATAGTTCTGTATTGCAACAAAAATGATTATATTGTGCTGATTTCCAGATTAAATTCTTGTATATAATTACAGTATGAAATTTATTAAATTACTTGTTTTGCATACATATTCAACTATATACATACTATTATTATTACTCAAATAGTTTTGGCTAGATTCAGTGACATAAGAGTTTAGTCCAAGTCAATTGGTACAAACCTTCCAAACAAAAAAAAACTTTTTGTAGTGAGCTATAAAATCATTGCCAACTTTTGTTAACTCTCTCAATACAGACTCAGTCAATATGACCATGTGACCTTCTTTGTATTCCTTTAACATCTTTATAGATTGAATACTTTTAACTTTTGTTACAGTGTATATATCATTGTAAAACTTGGCACACTTTCAGTTAACATTATAAGCCTTTCACATACAAAAAAATCAGATTTTTAGTGAAGTATTTTTAGTTAACTAATATAAATATTTCTCCATGAATACATATGCAAATTAACATTATTGTTAAGATTAAAAAACTACTTTTCTTGATCTCACTAAAACCTCCTAAATACATTTCAATTTTTTTTTTTCAGTAAAACTTTGTAGTGTATCTTTCATTTCCTTTACACTATCTCCAAACAGGATCAGTAAATTTGACTGGCAGTACAGTAATTCAATATTACCTTTTCTTTCTTAGAATACTTCATATTGTAACATGAAACTACATTCATTTATCTTAAGTAGCTTTAAACTCATGACAGTATACATCTATTTATAATTAAATTTTATTGTTTTATTGCCCTTTGAACTGTGTGTAAGTGCTATGGGAGTCATTATAGCTTATAAATCACTTGAGGCACATGCAGTTCAAATTATGCTATTGAATTACATTACCCATGAGTAGCTACAAGCTGCTCATGTGTGTGTCTCATGAAACATTTTTATTATATTATTTACCTAATCTAATGTTAACTAACCTAAGATCCTTAGTTTTATGTTTTAACTACTTTTATAATAATAAAGAATAAGAAATGAAGTGCTTATCCAGTCATCTTTTTTATTGCTGTCAGTTGTCAAGGGCTCATAACCCTACTTTTTTATACTAATTGTAGTAAAGCACTAAATAATTTTTATTTAATTAGATAATGCACCAAAGAGCATAGACTAATAACATGCAAAAAAGGAGACAATTTCCTCTAATGATCAATTTTTCTGGCTTTCTAACTGTACAACAAGAGCGATTACAAATTCATTCAACCTAGCTGTCGTGATTCCACTGGGGACCAAAGTTATAAGTGAAATTGATGGTCACCTTATCAGAACACTGAAATACAACACATCACTTGGTAAATGAAAACCTTGACTTTCTGTTGGTTATAGGAAATATATAATTAAACATGACAGAGAACTATTAACAAACCATGAAAGAGAGGTAAATGTAGCAGGAGAGGTTTGATTTTCTGCTTGATATTTTTGTAATCAAACAAAATTGAAGGCTTCAAAAGTTATAGTTTTTATAAGCAATGAGATTCTGTAGTGAGAATTTACATTGAATTTCATACTTTTCAGTTGTGGATAAAATGGAGAAGAAAAATTCCTAGAGAAAATGTGTAACATGTGGGGAAATGCAGGATTTGTTTAAAATATTGCCTTTTAGAATTAGGAACTTAGAACTTGTATACTGTTAAAATATAGATTATTAGCTAAGATTTCATGTGATATTAATTTATATAAAATGAACAAAGTAGTTTAATAAAATTCTGAAACCCTGTGTCATGTGCAGTGAAAGATAACTGGGGTGAAAGGGTTAAACACAAGTTGTCTGTGCAGCTATTGTAGACATGAAGCACCATAAGTTTTAGCTGATTTTGTGACAGTAGCTTTCAAGTATTGTTTTATATGGCTGATGAAGCTAAAAGAATCTTCACTTACCACATTTGTAGATGGCATAACCACTTCTAGTGATGCTAGTATGTACACTTCAAACATGTCTTCTAAGGCTCTGTATCTTCTCAAAGTATAAAATGATGGGCCCAGTAGGCCTGGCATGGTTAAGTGTGTTAAGGAGTTTGACTCGTAATCCGAGGGTCGTGGGTTCGAATCCCAGTCGCACCAAACATGCCTGCCCTTTCAGCCGTGGGGCATTATAATGTGATGGTCAATCCCGCTATTCGTTGGTAAAAGAGTAGACCAAGAGTTGGTGGTGGGTGGTGATAACTAGCTGCCTTCCCTCTAGTCTTGCACTGCTAAATTAGGGATGGCTAGTGCAGATAGCCCTCATGTAGCTTTGCGCAAAATAAAAAAAACAAAACAAAAATAGCAATGGACCCAATATTTTCAACAACTTCAGGAGAGATCTATAGTCATTTGGACTGAAATTCATTATCTAACTAATCTGAGGTTGCTTGGCTAATTTCAACCACATTTTGTAGGATGATAGTTTAAAGCAAGGGGGAATTTAAACAGGAGGTTCACAATCCCTCCATTCCCCATTATTGCTGTTACTAGACATATATGATCTTTGATGTAAGTTAACATTAACTACATTCATAGATGGTAAAATGTCCTTACATAAAAAAAAATTACATTTTCTAGAAAACAGCACACACAGTGTGTATGTGTGTGGGGTGAAATCACACACATGTTCTATGTATCTCAGAGTGTGGTAGCACTTTCTGTGGATGAATGCAGTGAATGAAAGTGTCTACCACTATTACAGTACTGCATAGACTTAGCTGAAGACTACTGCAACAACTGTCATAAGACTGATATGAAGAGTTATTTTTTGTTTTATCCACTTCCTCTTTGTTCTTTTAACTTTGGCTCATGAGACAGTTCTGTAGCCAGTAACCGTGAAGTAGTCATGAGAAACACTGTGGAAGGACGTTAAGAGCTGGGTATTGAATACAGGCAAAAGAATGTATCCCTACCACATTTGCTGTGGCTGCTGCCACTCACAAGAAAGTCACCCTTACCATCATACAGTTTATGCCATGTTTTAAGTGTATGCATATTGAGTTCTTGAAGTTTATACAAAACTTATATTGGAGTTATAATGAATATTGTAATATGTTATAAATAAATTGTATGAAAGTTAGCTTTTTTTGTGTTATTTATCATAACATCCAACTGCAATAATTTTCCAAGTTTATAACTTGGACAGAGGACAGGTACCTCAGCTTGTACAATATAAAAATATTTCTTATGTTATATAATTAATGAATATAGTAAAATCATAAATTCTTATATATGTGTGTTGTTTTTAAAGTGTACAACATCTTAAAATAAAATACAAAATTATACATAAATGACAGTTATAGGTAAATATAATGTAAGTAACATAACCTATTAGGTCCTGTAAATGTTCTGTGTTACTATTAATAAAGTATATAATGACTCATAATGGAAAAAGTTGATACAGATAATCAACTTGAATACAGACAATATCAGTTTACAAGTATCAAGTATGATAGAATTGTAACATATTATAATTTATTTTGAATGAGTCTTCGATTTATTATGTTACATATGTTATGCATTACTATTTAAAATGACTGGAAATTTGAATTTAAATTTAGAATTAAAAGTTAATACATATATCTCATTTATGATATTTGCCAACAAGATTGATACACATAATTTTCTTGTACTCTTTAATACACAGACAAACGAAAAAAACAATACAAAATATAATAACTGTTATTACAAATTATGGTTTATATACAAGAGTTTTACAAACTTTGTAAATAATACTGAGTCCTATATACAGTTTAGAATTGAATATTTTATTGAAAACCCAGGTCCATGATTAGCAAATCAATTCTGAATTGATACTGTCACACCTGGCTTAACCTGTTCAGTGCCGTAGACGAGATTACTTGTCCGAAGCCGATTGGTAACACAGTGCTAAGGACGAGTTAATTTGCTCTCAGTAATACCTAATGCTATATGTTAGCACCATACATGCATTTGACCTACTAACAAATTGTTTCACTTTCGATCTAAAATGGCATCATGAAAAAAGTTACAACATGAAGAAGCTTTAAATTTGTATTGTAGCAGCTTAAATACTTGGCAGTTAAACTAGCTAGTTTGATTGGCCTTACACTGTTACTGATGAAGATACTTAATGTCCTCTAAGAAATACTAACATCCAAAGTTAATTCACTGAAGTTGAACAGTTGGTAATGTTCGAAATCTATAAACATTCATGGTCAAATTCTGTAGTTTTCCGATTAGTAGGTGTTAATTATAGCTTTCAAGGCCTATATCACACTGACTGTAGCTGACTAATAATAATCTTCTCTTGGTACATTGGTTTCTATACCTTAAGACAGATTTTTAGAATGTTCAACAAAGTTCAAACGTGCTAGTGTTGTCATAAAACATTGATTCTTACTCTCAAGAATCTCTTACAAATTTAGAGAATAGGCTAGACTTGTGCAGTACACAGCCAAATATATCTCGTAAGTAAAAAATAAAACTATGCCGAATTAAGTGTATGTGTTAAAATAAACCTATAATAGTAAATCCATTACAGAAGAAATAAACCAGAGACACTCCTTTCATGATTTTATGTGCTACAACACCTAAATTAGTTTTCTAAAGGCTTTTAAGAAGTAAAAAACACAACATAAATTACGTTGAAGATGAATCATATGTACGAAGGTAGAGAAAATTCAGTACTATATTTTGATAAGTATTTGTGACTTACGTTGCTGCAGTATTAAATATTTTAATTAAATTGTTACAAAGTTTATAGAGCAATGTTGATCGTATTTGTTTAGGAATATAAACTTGAGGAAATTAAATGGAGTAGCAGCTTTTAAAATGTAACCTCATATTCCTTTTCCTCTCTCAGTAAACCAAATCAGTGTAAACTATCATAATTGATTATAAGAAATGTGTAAATTATTACTATTTGGGAGTAAATGTTTATGATGTATAGATAAAGGGATTTCTGTATATAACATACCTTTCTGGTATGCTGTTTGGAAAAAACTGTTTAACTCTGTATCTAAATAATGCTATGGTGAGAATATATATCACATAAGTTATTGATTTACATATTTTTTGTTGTCCCATAAGATATATCTTTATATGAGTTTAAATAATTTGTGTTTTTATCAGAAGATAACATTTTGTGTTGTTTTTTTAGGTGTAGAAAGTGTTGACTTAGGAGATGATCAGTATGGATACTTACATGTTCGAATGGCAGGTATTGTTAATCACCTCTTTCAAGATTCTTGGGCTCCAGATTGTGTATTTTTTGCAAGTGAGGCACATCACATATTTTGGGTGAAGCTTTCACAGGTATTTGTTTTGTAAATTGTGATCATTACAGTTATTTATGAATGTGCAAATGTTAAGAGGCATTTTTGTGTACACACACACACACACACACACACACACATATTTTGAAGCTTGGTGATGTGTATTTACAATCTAACATTTTTTAGGAATGCACTTATTATCTTGGCTATAATGCTGTGTATATACCTATACATGCCACAAGCCTTGAACAAAGCTTTTACACTTGTGTGCCATTGTAATCATTAGATAATAACCTCTCCACCAAGAGGAGAGTGATGTGTGCCATTGTAATCATTAGACAATAACCTCTCCACCAAGAAGAGGCATATGTCCTTCATGTACTGTAATCCACATGAGTACTAGCATTTGAACATAGATGTATTCATTCCTTGGCAGTTTTTGTCTTCAGATGTATTTTTCTCACAAGGTTTGCCATATGTTTTGTGCTTATTGTTTTAACCTTTCATTTCTCTTTGTTGTTTAAGTTTTCATTTCCATAATTTTCTTTATTAGATGAAAGGAATCTACTAAATTTTAATCTTATCAATTGGAATTTTTATGTGAATTAACTTCAGTCTGGTTTTCTTTTAATGAGTTTGGTGCACATCTTGTTGTCTGTTTCCATTTTTTAATCTAATAAATTTAGTTTTACTCATTGTTCTCCAAGGTTATCATTAGGCCTATATACACTGGCATATCTTGCTCTTTTTTTTTAAAAATAATAACAAAAAAATTCAGATTTTAAGTATTTTATAAAGATAGACAGTCACAATTTAAATTTTGTGGACTTATTAGGTTATGTGTTCATGATCCCATGTTTTTGACATCTGAAGTTTTTTATCAGGAGACATCAAATACTGTAATCATGACTGGAGACACTGACAGTTAGGGAAAGTTCTACCATTGTGTATAATCGCGATTGATCTCTGAATAAAAATTCCTAACCTCCTGCTTCTGTTATTTCATACGAGACTATCATGTTTTTCAAGTATTGCTTCCATGCTTGCTTTTACTTTGCATTCTTTTTGATAAGGATCAGGCAATTCTACTTTTATTTCCTCACTGCCTGGATTCCACAGATTTTTTTGTTGTTGTTTTTTATTTTGCTAGTAATTTTTTTGCATAAACTTGGACTCTTTTTCTTGCATGAACATTTTTCATCTGAATTCTGTCTGTTTTATTCTTATTATTTATCTTTATCTACTCATCTTCATCTCTTATTGAATTTCTTTGTTTGTTCTCCTGCATCAATTTCCAGAACCTCAGCACTGAAAATTTTGGATCCTGTCCATCACTGGGGGCTTCGGCTTTGCATTGGAGCTTTTCATACTTCTCCCGTGCAAGGTATGTATGTGGAATCTCATGAACCTCCTCTATATATTTGCTGTTTGCAACTCTCTCTAATGTATGCTTCCAAACTTTGATCCTCACCACAGCATCCTACCTGGAGTTGTGTTTTCCAACCACAATGGACCACACTTTTTTAATAACATTGTTCCTTTTAGTCTTCATATCCAGGCACAATTAGAAGATTTGGATTTATCCTTGAATAACATTGCAGTTTCTTCAAATCAGCTTATTCCACCATGGCAAATAACTGTCCCCAGTTGTAACCGATCTTTGAGTCATCTGAGGAAAGCAGATACACCCAATGGGAAATATCACTCTTTCTTTGCTTGAACATCTTTCATATGATTCATCCATTCCTGTATATACAGATGGTTCCAAATTGGGTGACTCAGTGGGCTCAGCCATGGCTTGTGACAGTTTGATTGTGGCACACAGACTCCCCCCTACAGTTTCTGTTTTCACTGACGAATTGTATGCCATCTCTCTTGCCCTAAATCATATTGAAATAATGCAGAAAACAAATTGTACAATATATACAGACTTACTCAGCTGTCTATTGGCCCTGGTATCATTCCATGATAGTCACTACCCTTTTCTCATCAATATCGAAAACAAACTGGCCCATCCTTCTCTCTTATCTGTCTCTGTCCAATTCTTTTGGATACTAAGTCATGTTGGTATTTATGGGAATGAGCTGGCTGACAGAGCAGCAAAGTCTGTCTGTTCTGGATCTATCATCCCAGTACCCATTCTATATGTGAACTATGGTTCAGTTATCAAATCCAGACTGTATGTCAGATGGCAGGCAACCTGGAATGAGCAACACAATAACAAGCTTTTTCAAATCAAACCTTCTCTTGGTCTTTGGCTCTCTTGCTTTTGTAAGGATCGAAGAGAGGAGATTGTTTAGGCAAGGCTACACATTGGTTACAGTTCTTTTAACCCATCACATCCTTTTATCTGGAACTGCTGCACCAATGTGTGGTCTATGTGGCACTCAGATCATAATCATCCACATTTTATTATCATGCCATCGTTACAACCTAGTACGACAATACCATTTTAAAGATATTTGTAAGGCGGGTTTGCCCTTGACTTTGGCCCATGGTACAGGTGATACTGCTCATCTCACTAATGTTTTTACATTTTTAAGAGCCATTGGTTTTTTACACTTAATTTAAGTTTTTTTTTTATCGGACTATATAGTGTATTAGCATGATTTCTTTTACACATTTTAATGTTTTAACACAATTTCTTTTACACATTTCAATTTTTATTTTGACTTCAACCCAGGACTAGAAAGGCCAACTTCAGGTGACTGACTGCAATTTCAATCTTGTTGCTTCAGTTTTCCTGGCAAGTCTTTATTTTACACATTTTAGTTTTTATTTTTCTTTTGAACTGAACCCAGGACTGGAAAGGCCAACTTCAGGTGACTGTCAGCAAGGGTGTACTTCTTGCTTCAATCTTCCTGGCAGTTCCTAATTTCACATATTTTACTTTTACCGAAATTGCCCTATACCTATACTGTACTACATCTTGTCTGGCACAGATAGCTTTGTGCCAATAAACATTGAATACCTATCTACCTATCTTCATTTATTTCATCATAAAATTCAATAGACAAAAAAAAAATTAATGATATCAATCTACTACATGCACCTATTTAACCCATTTTTGTGAAATTATTTGTTCAAATTTCTGTGAAACACAAGTAAACTAAATCAGTTAAACCTGTTAAAAACCTATTTGATAAAAAATACAAAATTGTGTGTGACATGGACCTACATCGTGTCAACTGCAATGGTTCTCACCCTTCCTACTTTCGTTCTTGTCCTAAATGGTTGGAGGAAAAAGAGGTGTAGCATTTGAAAACGACTCATAACATTAGTTATCCTGAGGTTCGGAAATTGCTGTCTGCCACTTCATCTCGGACATATGTTGCACAACTACAGTGAGATTGCAAACAGATCTCTCTGTGCCTCCAAGAGAATCGTTTTCAAAACAAATGAAAAGCCTTTTGACCTCCATGGTTAAAAAGGTTGATGAATCAACTTCTACACCCATCTCTGTTCCTCCCATACATTCCAATAAACCCCAAGATCTACATTCTTTGGTTTCAAATACAGGCATTTCATCAGATACATCTTTTTCTCCCACCCCAAGATGCAAAACAAACATTCGTTTGCATTTTCAGTCACTGGAATCCCCTTCCAACAACAAAGACCTGCCCAGTCGACCCAGGGCAGGGTCCATGGAGGTTGATAGACCTCCTCCGAATAAGGACAGTAAGGACAAAAGTCGTGGTACTAAACAGAAGGGTACTCCAGCCACTTCGCCTATGCGTCATTAAAATGGCCACCTTGATACAATGGAACTATCGAGGTTTACGTTCTAATCTGGATGACATCAAAGCACTGATTGCTTCATACCATCCTGTATGTCTTTCCTTACAAGAAACATTTCTGAAACCTGCCTATACAGTGGTTTTCTTTGTACAGAAATGATAGGTACTGTTAGTTGATCAGCATGTGCCCACCCTGTCTTTGTCACTCAACACACCCTTGGAGGCCGTAGCCATCCGCATTTCCTTGGGTCATATTATCACTGTTTGTTCTCTCTACCTGTCCTCTGGAGAGACCTTGATACTCTCGTTGAACAGTTGCCGTCTCCCTTTCTAATCCTGGTGGGCTTTAATGGACATCATCCCCTCTGGGGAAGTGCTGTTATTGATAGGAGGGGTCACTCTGTAGAGCATATGCTCTGATCACAACATTTCTCTTTTCAATACTGGTTCTTCCACTTATTTTCACACACCTAGTCAGTCCTTTACTGCTATTGATCTCTCGGTTTGCTCCCCTTCATTATTCTCCCATTTTTCATGGAGGATTGACAATAATCCACCAGGCAGTGCTCATTTTCCTATACTTTTGAGAGAGACTGGCCAATGTTGATGCCACCCTACCCGTGTGCCCCGGTGGAAGCTGGATCAGGCACATTGATCCACTTCCACTGCTCTTGCAGAACTTGATCCTGCCATTGTCAGTCAGCCATCAATAGACAACTGTGTGGCAGTGGTAACTGACTGTATTATACAAGCAGCTGCTCAGTGTATTCCTAAAACCTCGACACCTTTTCCATGATATCCTCGTCCGTGGTGGAATCCTGCTTGCCACATGGCACAAAAGGCTCAAAAACGGGCCTGGGATACTTTCCATAGCTATCCTACACTTTCAAACCACATTGCTTTCCAACGGGCCCGTGCACATGCTAGGTGGGTAAGACGCCAAAACCAGAAGGAATCTTGGATTAATTTCACAACTAGCATATCTTCTACCACCAGTTCTGAGGTCATATGGGACAGGGTTCAAAAGGTCAGTGGGCACTACAATTCTGTCCCCCTCTCGATCTTACTCTCTGATGACCAAGAGGTAGCTGATGTTCAGAGCATCGCCAATACTCTAGGTGAAAGCTTTTGTTGGGTATCTAGCACTTCTGCTTGTTCCTCCACCTTCTTGGCCATCAAGACCCAGGCAGAGCGTTCACCTCTTTCCTTTTGAACTGACTGCCTCTTTTACTATAATCGTCCCTTTACATTGGTGTAACTGAAAAAGGCCCTTCATCGGTCTGGCAGTACATTTGTTGGACCTGATGATGTACTGTATGACATGCTGAGTTATCTCTCTTCTGCTTCTCTTGATATTCTTCTAATTGTTTTTAACCAGATTTGGCAGGAGAATGTTTTTTCTAATGCCTGGTGCCAGGCTATTATCTTACCTTTCTCTTAGCCTGGGAAAGATCCCAAGATTCTTTCAAACTACCGTCCAATTGCTTTGACAAGTTGTCACTGTAAGACCTTAGAGAGGATGGTTAATGCTCATCTTGTTTGATTCCTCAAATCAAACAACCTCCTCTCACTCACCCAGTGTGGGATCTGACGACAACACTCCACCACGGACCACCTAATTTGACTTGAAACATCAATCAGAGAAGTCTTTCTCAAATGACAACAACTTGTATCAATATTCTTTGACATTGAGAAGGCTTATGACACAACATGGAGGTATGGCATTTTGTGAGATCTACATATATATGGGTTACGTGGCCATTTACCCATTTTTGTTAAACATTTTTTAATGGGCAGGAGATTCCAAGTTTGTGTGGGTTTGACACTTTCCTATTCTTTTCTAGAGGAATTTGGAGTCCCTCAGGGCTGTGTTCTGAGTGTCACACTTTTCATTATCAAGACTAATGCCATCTCTGAATAACTCCCTCTTACTGTTGCAAACAGGCTCTGTTGACAACTTTCGCATCTCATGTCAGTTGTCGAACATGAGGTGCACTGAGTGGAAACTACAGACTGCCCTTAATCATTTACTGAAGTGGACCACAGCAAATGGCTTTAACTTCTCTTTCTCTAAAATCATTTGCATGCATTTTTGCCATCAATGGGGTATTCACCCTCATCCTGAACTCTGTATTGGTGAAGTTGTGTTGCCAGTGGTCCCTGAGACAAAGTTCTTGGGGATTATATTTGACTGTAAGCTGACCTTTATACCACACATCAAGCAGCTACTGGTCAAATGTACAAGAGCACTGATATTCCTCCGTGTCCCCTCTTCCACCACTTGGGGAGTGGATCCACGTTCTATGCTAACAATATATCATGCTCTTATTCGATCAAAATTAGACTATGGATCACTGATCTATGGCTCTGCTAGACCATCAGTCTTAAAGATGCTGGACCCTATTCATCATCAAGGACTTTGGCTATGTACTGGGGCTTTCCGCACTTCCCTAGTTCAGAGCTTATTCATAGTCTCATGAATTTCCTTTGCATCTCCACCATTTGCAACTGTCTTTACAATATGCTTCAAAAGTTCTTTTCTTACCAAAGCATCCCACCTGGGGTTGTGTTTTCCTTCTCTGTGGGCCATACGTTTTCAGAACAGACGGTCTGCCATTGCTCCTTTTGGCCTTTGTATATCCAGGCGCAGTTGGATGAATTGGGTATATCCTTGGATAATATTGCTGTATCCACTGATCAGCCCATCCTACTATAGCTTCTTACAGTCTCCAATTGTGACCTATGTTTAAGTCATCTGATAAAAGGAGACACTCCTGATTGGAAATACTGTCTGCTATTTGCTGAACATTATTTGAAACATTCTTCAATTCCCATTTATACAGATGGTTCAAAATCAGGTGACTGTGTGGGCTCTGCTATGGTTTGTTGTGGTTCAGTGGTTGCATGCAGAATCCTCTATCCAGCTTCTGTGTTCACTGCTGAACTATATGCCATTTTTCTTGCTCTGGATCACATTGAAGCTAAACAGTACTAAAACTGCACTATTTATACTGATTTGCTTAGTTCTCTATAGACCCTGGAATTGCTTCACATTGGTTCACACCCTGTTCTCGCCAATATTCAAAATTGATTGACCCATTTCTCTTTAACATCTACTTTTATCCAGTTTTTCTGGATACCAGGCTATGTTGGTATTCGAGGGAACAAGCTCGCCGACAGTGCAGCTAAATCTATCTGCTCTGACACTATCACTGCTATGCCTGTCCCATACATGGGCTATGGTCCTGTATTCAACGCTTGGCTCCGTGCCAGCTGGCAGCCGACTTGGAGTGAGCAACATGACAGCAAGCTTTTCCAAATAAAACCCTATATTGGAATTTGGCTGTCATGCTTCTGTAAGGATTGGAAAGAGGAAGTTCTAACTTGACTATGCATTGGTCACAGTTTTTTAACTTGTCATTTTCTTTTATCTGGAACTGATGCACCAGTGTGTAGTTTGTGTAACACTCAGATAACAATAAGCCACATTTTACACTCTTGCTGTCATTATGACTCTCAACAATGGCATCATTTCAAACGTATTCTGTCCCAAGGTTTGTCCATAACGTTAGACATTGTTATTGATGATGGTGATACTGTCCATCTTGGTAACATTTTTAGTTTTTAAAGATCATTAATCTATTTAATGCCATTTAAGTTTTTTAATTTATACATTACACCTTTTTTAATGTGGCTCCCTTTTAAAAATCACAGTTCATCTAATTCGAGTTATTTGATGTTACAGCCAGTTTCTAATTTCAAATCGAATTAGATGAACTGTGATTTTTAAAAGGGAGCCACATTAAAAAAGGTGTAATGTATAAATTAAAAAAACTTAAATGGCATTAAAAAGGTTTTAAAAGACGTGTAGCAAAATTATAATAATAACTAGCCAAGATGACTAACGCTGCTGTTTGTACTACCCGTAGCGTTAGTCATCTTGGCGAGTTATTATTATAATTTTGCTACACGTCTTTTAAAACCTTTTTATTAGTTTCCTATTTGAAAATGGTCATAAATGTCAAATAACTTGGAACCAGGACTGGAAAGGCCAATTTCAGGTGATTGACAGTGGTTTTTGTACTTACCTGTTTGTCTTCCTGGCAAGTTATGATAATTACAGTTATGCTACCGAAAGTTCTTTACAACTTGAATGACTGTAGTTTTTCTCTTAAAGTTGTAGACTAGATGTAAACATTGGTTTTATGCTATTTATGTGTTTTTTTAGGGTTTTTTTAACTTTGTTTTGCTTTACCTTAATTTCCTCTTATGAATTTTGCTGAATTTAAAAGTTCAAAGTAAAAGTTTTACCAGATGTTTGGTAGAGATAGTCTAGCTGTTTTGTCATAAAACACTAAATCAACCAACCAACTCTTTTCTTGTTGCCTGGTGATATCTACAATCAGTCATACTTTGATGTTCTTACCTAACAAATGCTGTATCCATTTTTCATCTTGGATGATTTTAGCCCTTTCAGCACGGGTTCAGTCTCTAGGATCAGCCTTGTAACCATTTTGTGCTTGTTATAGTTTTCATGGTATTACTTTTAAATTAGTAAGAATGTTCACAAAATTATCATTAAATATTACAATGCTTTAAAATGCAAAATATTAATGTTTTGTTAAACAATGTTTTTGTGCCATTTTGTTTGCCTATCCAATGTGTAAAGTAATTTTGATTTGAAGATTAAAAATTATTTTATGCATCAGAAAATTTTCAAATTTCACATGTAAAATCCTTATAATGTCCAGATAGTTTTGTCAAATGATTGAGAGAAAAACATAATATTTAATGTTATTTTGACTAACATATCTCTGTATAATAATGGAAATGTAACTGTATTTTACAAAATACTACTCTTAAAATGTAAATTCCATAGATACTTTTAGCACATGATATTTATAAGCTTGATCAATTGACTGTCACATTGGCATAATGTTAATGTGTAGAAAACACACAATGAAGTTTAAAAGTTTAGTTGCTGAAACTTAATTAATTTTAGTTAAGTGCATTACTTATGAAGATTAATTTGGTTTTAATAACTTTTTACTGCTAATTTATTTAGTTTTTACATTTTCAGGTGCTTTCCTATCTTTAATCAATTTGCTATAGATATTCACTGTGTATTGTGTTTAGAACAGCGATGTTTCTCTTGATCTTCATCAGGATCTGGATGTTTTTACCATTTTCCAAATGGGGTTGTGTTAAGATATTTTTGAAAAGTGAAATATGATAAGAACTTAAATACATAATATCTACATTATTTTTAAATTGGATAGTTAAAACTACTGAAGATAAAAAGGTAAGATGCAAACTGTTTGATGGAAAAATATTTTCAAATCCCACGTGATAGCTGTCAAACTTTTCCGAATTTTCTAACTTACAGTAGGACTGACATTTATCTTTCTTTTTATCAAATAAATATGTCTTTCCTAATGCAATGTTTGAGGTACATAACAAAGCAGAAAAAGACTTGTTGTACATTATTTATCTGAAAGTAGTAAATGTTGGAAAAGCTCAAAGGAGCAATACTTTTTCAACATTGGGGATTTAAAGTTCAAAACTCTGCGTGGCTGTATTCTCTAGGGATCATATATATAACCATGGCAGTGAAAGAGTTAACTATGCCACTTCTATCACTATTTTCTCTCCCACAGTTGACTGCATTTTTCACTTGGAATTTCAGTTTCCTTAGTTGCCCCCTATCAGTATATTGCATGCTAAGATGTTTTGTGTTTGCCTTTGCCTTCTAATTTCCCATGTTGACTTTGTTATTTTGTTCATTTTCCTTTTCCTTTCCTTCCATCCTTGTGCCTCTTCCAGCTTGTGGTCTCTATGTTTTCCTTTACACTCTCACCCTTCCTCTGTTTAAATTTTATCTTCATATTTCCTCTATTACTTTTCCTCATATTAATATCTTGTGGCCAATGACAATCTGAAATCTTTGTGATTGATCCCCATCGTGTGCTACCACATAATTCATATATTTTCTCTTCCCTGACTGTTCATTTTATGCTTAAGACTTCTGCTGCTAGGGAGGATAATTATCTTCCATTTATGACTTTTCTGATCCTGAGTGCCTTCTGTGTCTGGTCCAAGCCCTTCATTGGCATCTTGCCTGTACTGATCCCTTATGTATTTCCAATAACCATTTGTTTATTCCATAGAATTCTCCCATGTCCTGAGAACTCTCTCCCATTACATTTACAAATTGAATTCACCAGCTTCTTAACAATGAGTATTCTTTTTTTTCCCCTTTGGAGTCTGGTCTTTTAGAGTATCTTGTTATCAAATCCATCACCTCACCATGTTTCTGACAGCTGGCCATTTCCCTCTTGTTTTGGAGGTCATCATCAGGACTGGTGTGTGGACTACACCTCATATTTTTGTTTCACATTATTTACATCAAGTAGCTGTTACTTGCTTATTGGGTTTTCATTTCTATCCAGTTGTCATTTTATGTGCTGTGGTATTGTTATGACCTAGGCATACTATATTTTTGATATTTCTTTATATACAAAGGCTTTTTATCTTTTTGTGGATCCCAGTCTATGGCAAGTGGTGCTTGAACAGTTTTTTTTTTTTTAAAGCTGTACTCTCCATCCTGTAACTGGTGGTGTTAGTTGTGTGTCTGTTCAGTTATCATCTATGCCAAAACAATTACATTGCAGAATTATGTTATGCATACCAGAAGGGTATTCTGTGGGACCACTGTTAGTTCTCCCCAGTGGTCTTTTGCTTCATATATATGTTTTTCTCAGACCATACACTCATGGTCACACTGGGATAAACCAGACAGTGCTGCTCATCTCTGATACTCTACCATGGATCTGATTTACAATTTTACAATTCCATATGCCATCAGGTTGTGGTTGCAGCACTCTGCCATTTCATATATATGTGTGTGTGTTTATACTGCAGTTTGACTCTCTTAACTACCATCCTGTGGATGCAGTTTCAGGGGGGATCAGGTGTTGGTTGGAGATAGTCTGGTTAATTAAGTCCTTGTGTGTTTTGACTGAAAACTCATCCTCCTGCTGTGGTCTAGATAGAAAATGCCCAATTCTGCCAGATTTTAGACTGAGATGCAATCCAGGTTTGTAGTTCCTCCTCTTACCATCTATTGGACATTGGTTTCTGGCAGATTGGGGGTTGGTTGTATCTGGATGAATCACATGTATTCCCACAATGTACATTTGATTATCTTTTTTCTACCATGGACTAGAAAAATTATACCAGTGCCTTCAAGTTTTGGACCAGAGATGTCATCCCACTGTGGCCTTTAGACTCTCAAAACATCAAGTGTATGTAAGTTTGTGGTGGATTTGGTATTGGTTGGGTTGGAAATGCACTCAAATTAAGACAGATTTTGATATGACAGCTCATCTGCTTTACCATTTCTTGTTTAGAGGTGAAGAGGTAGGTCCTTCTCTGCCTACCATGGAACTGATTTACAATTCCAAATAATGCCAGGTGTTGGATGAGGTTAAACTACCACAATGGTCAGTTGCATTCTAGCCACAAAACGCCCATTAGTCCCATTAATTAGAAATATATATGATGAAGTTCCTTCATGTTTTTTGACTTTAGTGTTTGTGACACAGCCATAAAAAAGTAAATAGTATTCCTGGATCAGATTTGGTGCAGCATCCCACTGAGGTGTGGTATTTTCGTTTTTGGTTCCACACCTCATATTCACTCTTTAGGTGCTTCCTGAATGAGGGTTATTTTGAACTGCCCTTTTACCAGTTCATCATGGGATTCAAGCTATTTTGTGAGTGGAGAGAAGATGTTATATAAGAATGTAACATTTTCCTAAACCAAAAATGTACTTCTGATGGATATGTACCTTCTCTCACATTTCCCACTTAGCCTTCTCACTTTGAGTGATATGTGGTTTAGGTTTTCTGATCAACCTTGAAGTGGGTAATAAGTGAAAATATAGAAAGGTACTTGTTACAATAGGGGTTGTGTTGTATTCCTGTTGGTAGAGAGTTGCTGCAAAATTTTTTATATGTATACATGTAGAAGATCAGTGTTGAAAACTAATGGTAAGCACTGAAAATTTGTGTAGATAGAGGAAAGTATTAATGGGGAAAAGTTCTTTTGTGAAGGGAGATAAATATATACCAGGAATACATTTTCAGTTCAGGAAAATGTTAACTTAAGAAAACTAAACAATTATAAAATTACTGTAATGGTACACATAAAACCACTGTAATTTATCTAGCTTTCTAACAAAGCTACATATTGGTTAAATAAAATCTCACTTCTGTTTAGAGCAAGGACTTGTATAAGATACTTCATAGTTTCTAGTAAAATTACAAGTTTTCTCTTCAAGCCAGTTACAAGTAACTGTCAAGATTTTCAGGGAAGTATGAGTGGGTAAGTAATAGGTTTTAAACTAAGGGAGTAGTTAGCTGGTAGGTTTGCAAAATATGTAGATATCTCAGACAATTAAGAAGGTGGGGTTGTCTCATTTTATATCTCAGCTTGTGTTTGAAATTTGAATTATTCGTTAACCTTAAAAAAAGTTAGCAATTTTTAAAATTATTTTATTTTGAATTAAGAAATCAGAACATGAAAATTACAAACTATTATGATTCCAATTTTACTGGTATACAATGATAAAGTTGTTCAATTAAATTTTGAAAATAACTCTCTGAAATGTCATGATATACACCCTTTGACTTTCTGTAGTAAAAGGGTTAAAGAAAGAGACTTATTCACCTGGCTCATGAATTTATGATATACTTTGTATTATAACTTTCTCTTCTAT
This sequence comes from Tachypleus tridentatus, assembly GCF_004210375.1. Lineage (NCBI taxonomy): Eukaryota > Metazoa > Arthropoda > Merostomata > Xiphosura > Limulidae > Tachypleus > Tachypleus tridentatus. The sequence continues at coordinate 4,730,577 of NC_134835.1, read as the reverse complement.
TGGTTATAAATGATACAAGATTAGTAAAATATTGTTAATTTAAAAGGGGAATTAACTAATTTGTGAAGCATGTAAGAGTTTTTTACCTTTACAGTAGATATTGATATTTGTTTATTAAATGATGTTTTCACTTTTTATTCATCTCAGGCATGATAAATTGATCATAGATTGAGATGCAATTATCTAGCTAATTGATTGTTCATTTTCTATTTTAGTTTATGAAATAGGAGTGCATCCTTTTTTTTTCTTACTGTCTGTCTGTCTTTCACCGAGTCTGTTACTCTGAAGTGTTTACTCTCCAGATTTTTATTACAGTCTTTGCATGGTTGTTTGTAATTCCAGAATTACTGAAAGAACTGTTATGTGTATGCTTCTTGATTCTCTTAGCTGAGGTTTAAGTCGTTGACACAATATGGACTTGCCTGCAGCAAAGACACAAGTATTTGTATACTATCAGCAATTATTTTGAAGAAAGTACTTTGTCTTTGAACAGGAAAAAAAAATCATTTATTTGTTCAGTTTGAAGACTTTGACTTAGGGATAAGTTAATTTCAAAATGCTTTTTATTGTACTATTTATTTGATGTCATGGGAAGCAGTAAAAAGTAACATCAAAGTTATAGGACATTTAGGAATGTTGAGATTGGGAATTTTGGGGTTGTAAACATTACTAAATGTATCAGTATAAAGGGGGGGGGATAGGAATCATCAAAAAAGTACAGAAACAAGTTGAATCAAAATACTAATATTATGTTTTCAAGCCTCCAACTAAGGACTCTAAAGAAAAGTAAACAAATAAGGCTGGAAATGGTGTCTATAGTATTTTCTTCAGCTGCAAATTTCTATTTTGATTCCACTCAAATTGATAAGTTTTGTAGACTTGGAGGAAAAATAGGGTTTTGCAGCTTGGGAAAATAATGTTCAGACTATATGAGCAAATTTTGATTTTGTCTAACAATCTTGAAATCACTTACTTTGTTTAGTACCAATGTTTGGGTGGTCTTAACTATTAAAGAAAAATGTAAGTTTTGAGTTTTTTCAAGAGTAAGTCTTTTATAAGATGGTTTATATCCATATGTTCTCTTAAGAGTTATGAACAAGTTTGTGTCAAATCCTTATTATGAGCCAATATTGTGCTTCATGATAAAAATAATAATGAATTACTGGCAACATTTGAAAGAAAGGATGTTACAGTTGGGTGTGGCAAGTGGGTCTGATTTTCTAGTTTTTGACTCTGTAAACAAATATTGAAAGCTATAAAACTTAATATTTGCTTTAGTAATATGTATATTATAATGAGTTATGTATGTTAAATTCCATACTCTAGAAAGGTGGGGTGGTCAACAAATTAAAGGTGATGACCTATAGAACAAATGTCACAATTCTAAGAAAGATTGATGATTTATTTAAATATTTTTTATATGATGAATTTAAATCTTTTACTAAAATTTTGTTTATTAATTCATTTCTGATGCCACATTTATTGATAATAAAGTAGTTTAATTACTTTTTGAATGTAATGAGGCTAGATATCTGATGTGTTTATATTCCTGACTGTACTTTTAAACTTCAGTTATGGTTGTTGTTTTGTCATGTGAATCAGGTTACGTTGTGTTTGATTACCAAGTTTTAATATTTCAAAAGTGCTTTTATACCTTTGTTTCAAATTTGTTATTTAACACTTAATTTTATATTTTCATTTGACTTTGAAATTTTGTTTGTCATGTTTGATTAGTGCAGTTTTTAACTGTCAGTGTATAATTGTAGTATAATTATAGACTTAAACTTCCTTAGATATACCTATTGTATCTTACTGCTTTAAAAATTCTGTCTATTTACTTCAGGTGAGCACAGTAAGTAAAAATAAGCATAACTAATCATCCATAATAGCAAGGATACAACTGATTTTGAAATGGTGAGAATCATTTGTACAAGTTAAATAGTACATTTTTAGCATATATTTATTATAATACCATTTATTAAAGTTAACTGAAGGTGCAAGAGGTCAGTCAAATGAAGTGAACTGAAAAGGAATGTGGCAAGATTTAAGTGAAATCAATAAACTTGTTGTGAGCAAAAAATTAGATGTGTTACAAGTGTATTTATACTCAAGATATGTTTGTGAATTGACAATAACGTGTCACCTCAACCAGGATTCTCACTTGTCCTATAATTTAGTGTCCTGGACTTTCATCTTTTTTTTTTTTAAAGACTTCCAGTAAGCTTTTTGAGGGTTCCATACTAAATTTCAAGGATCTCACAAGTAGAATTCAATAAACTAAAAAAAAAAGCATGAACATTTCTTCACACAAATTTAGTATCTTTTTGTATTTATTTTTATAACTTCTGCCGTAAGGAAAACAAAGCTGAACTACAATAATTAAAGATACTACAATAGATCGAGTAGATTAAAAATATTAATCTTTATTTTGTATTTCAGTAATTTTCTTTTCAAGTGTTTTAATTCTTAGTTTGATGTTCTTACTATGCCTAGGATGGAAAACTTACCAAACCACGAATTGTTTGGCAGCTTCCATCAGATTCAAGTAGACCAAATGCAAATACAACTATAAGCTTTCCATCTGCAGACTGGACAGTGGTCAGTGATGGAGCAGGAGGAATATATCTTCTCAACACTCCTAGCCGCACAGAAGGTGAACCCTGGCAGGTATCTTTAAAAAAGTGAATTACATTACTACAATAATAGAATATCAACTTATGATAATTACATGACTATGGACACCTGTTTTTAAATATTAGTTTTGTTAAAGGAAAAAAGTGAAAGCAATATATCAGGAAAATGTGTATTAACAAAATCTGGTTGAAATTTATATAGTGGTGTCAAACCTTGTATTAATAACTATTTCAGCATTCTGCAATATTGTTTATTTTACTTAAAATTTCAGTGCTGATTTGGTTGTTTAAAAGTTCCAATAATTTATGCATTGCGAAATGAATTAAAACATTAACTTTGAGAATTGTTTGACATGTGGTAGATTTCTATTATATTAACTGTAAAATTGGTCTTTCAACTGATTTGTTCAAATCAGTTCAAAGAATACTTGAGGTACAGATAAGGTCAGTTAAATTCCTAAAAATATAAAAATAACAATTGCCTTTTGTGTCTTACTGATCTAACACAAATTATAATTTACAGTATCATGTCCTGAAAAAATGGTTGTCGCAAATAGACATAAAGTTTTGTAGGTTCCAAAATAAGTTATATCTTAACATGCATGTTAGCGTATCCATAACTGATAATTGTATTTTTGAAACAAAAGTTTCCAACATTTATAGTAATTGTACTGTTTTTCATTAGATAGTTTTAATCAGATTTAAAAAAAAAAATCTTTTTATACAGGTTTCTGGTTTTGTGCCCAATTTTGACAAATGTCATTATTACTTTAATTTTTCACATGTGATAAAACTTAATATTTTTTTAATTCCTTGATAAATCTTCCCTGAATATCTGCTTATGCAACTGGTTGATCATCATTCTGGATAGCCAGTATTTAAAAAAAAATGAAGTGGGTGCATACTGTTTATATTACCTAATTAAAAACAGCTTTTTCCATACTGGAGTTCTCATGTAAGGTGGTCCAGAGGTTCTAAATAAGAACTTCTTTTATTGTTAGAGAAATTCTCTCTAGGCTGTGATAAAAAAAATTGTTGTTCTGATATGGAAGAAGTACTACATCTTGAAGTCTGTCAAAATTAATAATTTAAGCCAGGTGCTATTTTTTAAAGATTTTGTAAAAAGAACTTATTTCAAAAGTAAAGAATATGTGATTCTTTAAGATCTACATACATTTATGTTTTTTAAAATTGATTGTATTAATACATTTTGAAATGTCAAGTAATTTTATTCATGTTTACAAGTAAATTTGTCAGTAAATTGTCACACAATATTATCTTGTATATTAATTTGTATTAAGTCTTTAAAATTTCTTCAAACATAAAATACTACTAGAAATAATTCATTCTCCAAGTGCTTCCTCATGTTTTGTATATGTGATGTTTTTTTTTTAAATCCAGTTGTGTCATACTCACCACATAGAGAGCTGCCATCCACCTTGCCATCTACTTCATGGTGTACACTATACTTTTCCTTCTAGTCATCAAATAGAATGTTTACTAGCACATATTTCTAGACCTCAAGACGTGGAAGGAAACCTGAAACTTTCAGAAACAACTATGCATTTTGTTTGTGTATTAGAGTGGATATCATTTTCTTCAGGTTTGATCCTTTATATCTATAGTTTGGTTATAAAACACTCACATACAATTAATCCATACTGTTTCATACAGGTTTACACCTTTCTTTTGTATTATGTAGCAGATCGTGAAAATTTTTTTCAGTGTAGTCACTTCCATATACAGTGTGTAGTACATATCCAAATTTGGACATATTAAGACTAACAAAATAACAATTCTTAAAATAAACTAAATTTAATTTTAGTGATAAATGGGTGACACTCTTGGGCAAAGTTGTATCTTTGAATTTAATATATTACAGGAAAAACTGTAGTTATTATCCCTCAATAAAATTCTAAAAATTGAAAACTGATTTATTAAATAAAAAATGTTTATTTAACCCTTTCACAATGGGTCATTGGTCAAAGGCCATGTTATTGCATTTGTTGACTTGCATTAAAAATTTTATTGAACTACTCTTTTTTGAATTTATGTCAAACAGTTTGGTATCAAATTGTAGATTATAATTCAAACTTTAATATTATATGAGTTAATTTCTTAATTTAAGATAAATATTAAAAGAACACATTCAAATACAGATTTTAGTGAATCATGTTGAATGCAGTACTGTTTAAAATTAGATGTTTGTGATGTCAAAATACTAAGTCTGTAGTTTCTTACAAATTTGAAACTCAAATTACTAATATTATCAAACTAGAACCTCATTTTTGTATTTTGCTGAATCAAACACAGTGGCCTCATTCATCTCTTTCCATATTTTGAAACGGTCCCTTGTATATACTTACTACAGTACTACTACTACATGCAAATAACCAATCAACAACTTAGAATGCACCCAGAATGGTTTTCTCAGCCATTTTAACCTTTGAAAAATCTACCAGGTTTTTTTCAATCCAAGATTGAAAATGCTGTAGGTTATATCTTTAGTCTGTTCAAATTTTATTATTTTAAATCTAAATAAATCTTAGTTATTGAAGGTAATAAATTATAGTGAAATTCTGTGGTATCAGTGTAGTTACTTTTGAGTTTTTGGTTATTCAAATGTGTGTGTGTGTGTGTGTGTATATATATATATATATATATTTATAAAACCCAAAACATTTTGTTTGATATCCTCCTCGTGCAAAATTTTAAATATCTTAGCAACCTACGTCCGGCAGCAACCGATTACAACGTTTTTAGCGAGAAAAGATAATTGTTTGGTTCACTTCTTGATTTATTGTTCTATATTTTAAAAAAAATAAGTTTAATAATTTATTTCTAAATGCTAATAGTCATACATACATATATATATTGTATAATAATTGAAATGTGACTGTATATTACAAAACACTAGTCCACTGAAATATAGCCAAGTCAGGGAAGACTAAACCCAGTTTTGTATTATTGGATATATAATAAGAGTGCATGTGCACAGCGTTAATGCAAGCTATATAATATTAGCTAGGCATGACTGAAAGTTCAATATAAAAAAAAGCAATAAATATATATGTAAATATATAACATCAGGAGACTTAAGATACTTAGACTAAACATTTATATTTTTGTTTTATAATATGTAGCCATTCTAACATGAAATAAACATAACATTTATTTCTTAACTTTTTTGTGATTTTTATTAGGTGGTCAAGTTACTGACTTACATAGTTAAAGTATGGAAAAGAACATAAAGTATAACTGAAACAAAATGTTTGGAATGTATTTATGAGGTTTTAGAGATTATACAAATAATATTTGAGATTTTTGGGACAAAGAATGGTTTTTTAATTATAATATGATCACTTTGTACTCAAGACTAGTAACAAAATAGGCTCTGTATTCACAAACAAGTCTTTAATAAAACACTTGTAATCTTTACTGAAACTCTACCAAATTGTTTTTAAGATACACATGCTGTGCCAAAAGTTATAATGCAGATACTTAACATGTGCAAACATGTAGATGAACTTGTATATTATACTGAGCCCACAGTGAAAGGGTTAATTTTATATATAAAAATAGAAAAAATTAACATGCTGTAAATTAAACAGTTGGTGTTTGTGAATTTCATATATTTTCTCTCAGCATAATAAAGCACTTGTAACCCCTTGAGTGTTTTTAATTTTTTGTTGAAGAAAGTTGGATTGTTTTTTTACATGTAGAGAAGGTTTAGTGTTTTTGTTGATGAAAGTTAGATTGTTATTTTACATGTAGAGAAGGTTTAGCTTTGTATTTTAAGGCCCAGCATGGCCAGATAGGTTAAGGCGTTCGACTCATAATCTGAAGGTTGCTGGTTTTAATCCCTGTCACACCAAACATGCTCTCCCTTTCAGCTATGGGGACATTATAATGTGATGGTAACTCCCACTATTCATTGGTAAAAGAGTGACCCAAGAGTTGGTGGTGGGTGGTGATGACTAGCTGCCTTCCCTCTAGTCTTGTACTGCTAAATTAAGTACGGCTAGTGCAGATAGCTTTTGAGTAGCTTTGCGGGAAATTCAAAACAAACAAACAAACTTTTTTTAAGTTGAAGAAAGTTAGATTGTTATTTTACATGTAGAGAAGGTTTAGTGTTTTTGTTGAGAAAAGTTAGATTATTGTTTTACACATAGAGACAGCTTTAGTGTTTTTGTTGAGAAAAGTTAGATTATTGTTTTACACATAGAGACAGCTTTAGTGTTTTTGTTGAGAAAAGTTAGATTATTGTTTTACACATAGAGACAGCTTTAGTGTTTTTGTTGAAGAAAGTTAGATTATTGTTTTACACATAGAGACAGCTTTAGTGTTTTTGTTGAGAAAAGTTAGATTATTGTTTTACACATAGAGACAGCTTTAGTGTTTTTGTTGAAGAAAGTTAGATTATTGTTTTACACATAGAGACAGCTTTAGTGTTTTTGTTGAGAAAAGTTGTGTTTAATTTAAGCAGTTGGAAATGAAACTGTTTCTTGGAGTCTTAAACGTCAACGTCGCTTAGTGGGAGGATCTGTTCCAAATTATGCTGCTATTGATCCAGCTGGTGGTGCTTTGTGCTTAGCAACAGAAAGGGAGTTTAGTTTCATTTATGATTCCCAGAAACAGAATGACAAGGATGAAGTGGAAAAAGTTGGAGATTTGAAAAGTGAGATCTGTGATATTTCAATTAGTCATATAGTTTCAGCTTGTGCATAGTTTTTATAGACATTTCTAGTACTTCATAAATTTAATTCAGTTTTTAGGAAATATGCCATAATTTATTTGAAATGTAAGCTAAAAGGTAGTAAGAAGACATTTATGTATTTAAAAAACTGCTAAACGTCATTGTTCGGAACATTTGTAGAGATTAGATGTGAAGTTTAAAAGGTTTCTTCATTTGAGCTTAATGAAAACTTAAGAACTGTACAACTGCAATATGCTTCTCATTAAGGTTATAATGACCACATGTAGAACTAGTCAGTATCCGTATTTCAGTTAAATAACCCTACTTTTTTAGTTTTTGATGCATCTGTAATATATGTTCGTCATTAACTGCCTTTATCACTAATATCTTGTCTTTTCTCGTAAACAGTCATACTATTACAAGTAAACTTGTTAAATATCAAGATAAAATTGTTGTTAAACATTTTAAGTATGTTCTTAAAAATAAAAATAACATTTTGAAGTATTTGATCATAGACTGTTTAGTGATTCATATTTTGATGTAAATATTTCATGAAGTTATATGTACCTTTTAGTGTTTTTAAATTTATTTTTTAATGAATTTTTCAGCATCTACACCACCTCTTTACACCTACATCCAGTCCTTAGAAGATATTACTGTAGTATTTAAAATACCAGAAACCATTACCAAGGATGATATCAAAGTTGATTTTCATCTTTCTAGTATGGAAGTCAAAATTAGAGGGAAAGTAGTTTTACAGGGGCTACTGTGGAACAATATTGATGTTGAAGCAAGTACTTGGACTGTTGAAGAAACTAAGTAAGTTTTAAGGATTTGCTAGTTAATTAAAACTGTTGCTTCACATCAGTATGACAATTTGGTTTTTGGTCCTGCTTCTCCTGTAATGACATTTCTGCCTTTTCCTTTTCACACTTATGCTCCCATTGCATGTTTTTACTGTTACATTGTTTTTTCAGATCATTAATGCATGGTTTTCTTCATTTATTAAAACGTTTAAATTTGGGCTACTTTTATGCCGTGTTCTTCGTGATTTTGACTGAATCTCTTTTGGCAGTACTGGTCTGTCACATGTAGACTTATTTTTAGTAAAAATACCTTTTGTGATAACACTGTAATAATATATAAAAAATGTGGGTGATCCTAAAAAGAAATTCATTGACGATTTATTTTATTTAGTGAAAGACACTAAGCTTAACTCATCACCAACTAAGCTGTTTTAAAGCCATTGTAATGTTTTCCATGTGTTACTAATTTGAGGGTTTTGCTTATTACAATTTCATATTCATAAATAACTAATTAACAGCTATTTCATGATACGAGAGAAATGATAAAGATCTGATTGCTGTAAAGTTAATGGTAATAAAAGTTCTTTGATATTTCTGTCTTTCCATCTGAAGTGTTTGCATTTTGTTGACAAATATGTGTCAGATAGATGGTAATTATATTGGAGGAAGAACAGATTACACTGACATTGATCCAGAGAGTTTTTTATTATTACTTATTTTTATTAGAAAAAGACACTACCTTAAAATGTTTTTACTATACCATGTTTTCATGAAATGTGAGTTCATGACAGAAATTGAGATATGTCAATATCTTTAGATTTCTTTTAGTTTACACACCATGCACTACTCAGTTCAGTGATCTTTCTGATAACCTACACTATAGAGTACGTTGTACAATGGGCTATAGGATTGGTCTCTAAAAGTGTGTATTTTGTCAGCCTAGCTAGTTCTCTAAAAATAAAATTAAGTATAGGTTGTGGACATGGTTAAAATGGTAAGATTTGAGTAGAAACTGATGTTTACTAAAATGAGTTTAAAGCTATTTAAGATAAACAAATGTAGCTTCATGTTTCAATGTTAAGTCATTCTACAAAGAAAGAAGGGGTAATTTAGATCTGTTTTACATTTTCTTATGGTGGTTACTTGGTTTGTCAAATTCACTAACATCATATAGAGTTATGGTAATAACATGAAATGTAGAGGTTTTTCAAATAAAAAAATAACATTTCAAACTTACTTAGAATATTGTAGAGAATGAAATCTGATAAGTTTGAGATGAAAAAGTATTTGTGACATTAACATACAAAAGTCACTGTACACAGAGCAGTCACAAGTGACTTTATATATTCATGGAGAAATGTTTAATGATTTACAAAAGATTTAATGCTTGTTGTTATCATGCAAAATTTTGCACAGATGCAAAAACTACTATAAGCTATAGTATGGAAACTACAAAGGTCAGTTTGGGGTCATGAATGTAGCCAGTTCGACCAAGTTCTTAGTGAGAGTATTAAGGGTAATAAACAAGCACCAAGGAAAAATAACTGAGACTTAAAGATTAGCATCAGTCAGTGTATTCCAAAAGCTTGCTTGCATTTATTGAAAGTTAGTTATTTTATTTTTACCCTGCTAGTTAAAAGGAGATATTTGATGGTTCTAAGTGGGATATGCATAAAAGAGATAAACATTTATATTATTGAACAAGTAATGTGTGTGGAAAGTTTCTAAGCATAATTATATTGCAGAAGTATTTTTAGGAGAAGGGAAGTGCAGATGATGCCACCATATGTCTAAGGGAAGAATGGATGTAGGTAATGCTCTGTATTGAAAAGGAAGGGGTATTTAGAGAAGGTATCTGTAATTTAGCAAAGCCTCATTTTAAGTTAACGTTTTGTGTGTAAATTTCTTTTTATTTATAAACAGATAGATTAATGTCACATTTTGAGTTTTAATACCTGCTCTAATATTCAGGATTTTAAAGCATCACTAGATCTGCTGTCTTTTGTAGGTAAGTTTATTAGTTTGTTGGGTAATGTGTTGTGCAACAGTTTTAACATGGCAGCCAGTTCATTCAGAAATCTATGAATCTTTAACTTGTGAAGGTGGTAGTCTAGGTAGGTCACTAAACAGTAGAACCTTTACATTTTGTAAATTATGTGCAGTTGAATACAAAATACCACAACCAAGAAAAGTTTTGTTTATAAAGAATGAATTTCTTCCAAGTTTATGATAGAAAGTCTGGAAATATTATTTTGTTCTGTAATAAAGTAATTTGTATTGTGTCAAAAGGGATAGTTATGAAATTACTTTTATGTTGGAGTGTTTAAAGAAAGTTATATTTCATTATTTTGTTCTGTAATAAAGTAATTCGTATTGTGTTATAAGGGGTAGTTTTGAAATTACTTTTATTTTATGTTGGAGTGTTTAAAGAAAGTTATCTCGTTATTTTGTTCTGTAATAAAGTTATGTTGTGCTATAAGGGGTAGTTTTGAAATTACTTTTATTTTATGTTGGAGTGTTTAAAGAAAGTTATATTATCTTGTTCTGTTTGTTCTGTAATAAAGTTTAAATCACTTTTATTTTATGTTGGAGTGTTTAAAGAAAGTTATATTTCGTTATTTTGTTCTGTAATAAAGTAATTCGTATTGTGTTATAAGGGGTAGTTTTGAAATCACTTTTATTTTATGTTGGAGTGTTTAAAGAAAGTTATATTTCATTATTTTGTTAATTTGTGTAAGCACAATTTCCTTTATAGATTGGAAGTTATTTTAACAAAAAAGGAGACTGGCTTGGTTTGGCAAGAACTTGTCAAAGGAGATAGTCGTGGTGAAGAAGTGTTAGATCCAGCATTGGTGGAGCAAATTCATAACAGTCTTGCTCATCTGACATCTGAAAATGAGCTGGTATTGATAACATTTCTTCCAGTGTATTGGGTATTTCATTGTCTAGTTTAACAAACTATGAAGAAAGTTAGTTTACCAGTGAGAAGTGTTTATGTAGCATTATTATAAATAACACTTCTTGAACATCTTGTGATCTATGTGGTACCAATATTTTAATGGTAATTGTTACTGTTAATGTTTTAATTCATACTCCATTGCTAAGAGTGATGTAAATAAAATATAAAATTAATTTCTTTATACAAATTTTTTTTTAATTACAACATTTGATGATGATGCTGGTTTATTATTAAATCAAAGTTATTTATAGATAACATTTTAACTTGCAAGTTTTGTAGTTTGATTTGATCCCTCTAATAGTTTTCTTGTAAATGTTTCTATTTTTAAAAGTTATAATGTACTACTGTTCTAATTGGGAGTTTATTTGAAACGTTTTAACAAGAAAATATTATACCTTTTATTTTACAAGTTCACTTGAAACTGTTAAAACCTATTTGATATGAAGAACAACATATATGAAGTGATGACATAAGAAAAATGTAGTCTACTTATATTCTTGCTTTAGTTGCAACATTGTTGTGAGAGTACAAATCATTTTTTTAAATTAATATTAAACTACTTAGTACTTTGATTGTTCCCAGAGTAAATGATTATCAGTTTGTTTGTTGTAAAGTATAGTATGTTTGCAATGAACCTTTTATACCTCAGTTAACAGTATTTTATTACAATGTATATATTGAACAGATTGACGGTTCTGCCAAACCAGCATACAATCCTAATCAGCTGGAAGAATGCGATATTTCTTCCGAGTTTTTTATGTTCTTGAGATTAGAGGGAGACAGTCACCATGTCACTCATCTGGTGAGTACAATACAAGGCTGAAAAAGTACTCCTGAGTATGGTATTCGTTTCCTTTAGAGTGTGCATCATAAAGTAGCAAGAATCATATTTTCTTAAAAATAATAGATTAAAATGTTGCAATTAAAAATCTATACAGTTTTGGATGAAAAAGAGTAAGTAATTGTATTCTAAAATATATTGTAGTAACTTACTTTTATTTAGATATTGTAGTAACTTACTTTTATTTAGATATTGTAGTAACTTACTTTTATTTAGATATTGTAGTAACTTACTTTTCAATTTGTTTCATATAAATCAATTTAAAGTTATGTTTCAACTGAATGTCTCTTCCATTCATATCTGCTGTGGTATATAGATCTTTTGTTTTTTATACTATAACATGTTGTGTCACTACTATAAATTGTTTCTAATTGGTTGTGAAGACATTTTTCCAGTTTTTGTGTTCACAATTTTTGTTTCCATAGTCTTAAAATTTAAATGTATCACATGTGGTATTGATCATCTCATGTTTTGTGCTATAATCTTAAAATTTTTGTACTTCACTTACACTATTCTTATAAATAAGGTATAAAATTCTAATTTGATAAAGTTAACCAGAATAATTGTGAGGTTTTTTTTTATATATTTGAGAATATCTTGTTTGAAAGAAGTATATATGCTTATAAAGTTACTGTATTTGTTTTGTATAAGCAACCATTTTTTGATAAATATCAGTCTTTCATTAATTTTTTTCTGTTTATTTAGAGTAATATTGGAGGTCATCAATGGCTTTTCCAGTCTTTGGTTTCACCAGAGAAGTTACCAACGTTTTGTTTACGTCATGATGTTGATGGGCTTTTGTGGCAGCCAAAAAATGTGCTGAGTGAAGATGAACCAGAACAGTTCCGTGTCGAGCACATAGCTACTTTCCCAGCTCTTGGTTTTGTGCAAGCTTCCAAACAAGATCGAAAATACATAGTTGGAAGCCCTGACTTCTCATATGCAGTTCTTAGTGATAATACTCGCCATATCTATATCTATAGACAACCAGAATCTTTGAATGCTGCTATTGAACTGAGGAATCGTAAAACAGGTCAAGAGGTATCTAGTATTGCAAAGCAGCATGTTGTGAACTTAGAACAATGTGATGCAATTTTGGGCTTACAAGCCTGTAAACACTGCATTTTTGTTTTAAGCAAGTATGTCCTTTTTGCTATTAAAATAAATGAAAGTTGAGAAACAAACCTGTATAAGCATTTGCAAAGTAATAAAAGTGGATTTTGAAACAGAAAATACTGGATTTCCTACATTACATATTCATGTACTCTTTGTATAGATTTCGTTTGAGAAGGTACATCTCTATGTCACATTATTTGATTAATTCACCTTTTGGGTTTTGGTTTTGCTTGAGATTTTATTCCTTTTAATATTTGTTGCAGTATTGATTTACATAGTGAACAATTTACAAACTTGATATTATGTAAAAGTTTAAGACTTAAGAAATTTGTAATTTAAAAGTGACTGGTTTTATGAATTCGTGCTTTACCAGTGGTAAAAATATTTTTAAAGATTTTTCAATGTGAATGTTTTTAAGATACTTTCTTGCCCTGAAATTTTGAATAAAAGTAGTCTAAGTTCAACCTTACATTATGTGTTTAAAATTGTGTTAAGTTCTATCATTTTTTTAGTGGTGTTATGTAATAAACTAAACAGTTGATTCCTAGAGCTTTGCTTGTCCTTTGGCATTATATGATTAATAACAATTCACGCTTTTATTTTAAAATCATTGAAAGACTTTCAGAAGTATACCAATTGTTTTATTGTCATATTTTTTACAGCTTCATTTGCATCTGTTATTAAAGATTAATCTATGAAGTTGCTAATGTTACAGATTATGAGAAAAAAAAATTGTATAATGTGCAACGAAATTGCATTAATGTATATTACTTTGCACCTGTTGGGGATAAAGTAACTTTTACAGTACATTTTACTTGTTATTTTTGGTGTAGTTTTACCATTAGATTTAGGAAGACTGATCTATTGCATTTAGACAACTAGACCTGTTGATAAAGAAGTGCAAATAACTGAAAAAAAAACAAATTAGTCAAATAAGTGTCGTGTGATGGGCATTGAGTAAAATTTATCAGTTCAAGAAAATTAATCTTGAATCAAATACTTATAGAGAAAAGCACCAACTTGTCATATCTGGATAACAGGTTCTTAGGTGATTGATGTGTTATGAATGTTCAAACGTATAGCCATTTCTATTTTGAGTACGTAATTTTACAATTATTATAAAATATATACATATACTTACCTCATTATTGGTAGTTATATATTGGTAGATTAAGTACTGTAAACTAATAGAGAAATATTTATGGTTTCTGTATGACTTACTGCTGTTGACAGTTTACTAGGCTCCTGCTTAAACACTTTATATAGTTTTTTCTAATGCATTAAAACTTAAATCAGAGAGAAGACTCTTTAAGCTTCATATGCTAGACAGATAGTTGTTTTATTTACTGTAATAAATTTTTCACTTCCATAAGACCTTACCACCTGTAACCAGCAGATGACAGTGGATGGTTGATTCTCAGTATATACTTCTGTGGAAAGTTAGAGATTGCTGATATGAAACGATAAAAACAATAACTTTAAAGGGGCCTATTTTAACTTGTGTAACTGGTTCATTGTTTTTAAAATTTACTGTCTTATTACAGAAATTTAACAAGCTTACACTTCAAATGAAAAGTACCAGTTATCCTGACTTATTTTATATATCACTTTCTTGTCTTCAGTTACACTAATACAAAAGTGTCAGTTATATTACCATCATTACATTTTGTGCAAGTGTGCCATGCAAAGCTGGTCTAGTATGTAAGATATCTAATGATGTGTTCTTTCATACAGTCACCACCCAAGAGTTGAATTCCACATCTTAAATTTAAAAATGTATCTAACCTGCATTTGTAAGATAGAAATTGATGCTTTTGGTGTTCTCTCATGTCCTGTATATTAACAGTATTACAATTATTTTTATTTTTATCCCTGCCAAATGTTAAAACTGTTGGTAGATAGTTTAATATTTTGCTGTTATTAACATCAACAAAACATCTGTAAGGACATTAGCTTTCAAAATTGTTAAGTTTGTGCATATCAGAAAGCAATTTTATAGGACTATATTGTAATTTTGTGGAACTGAAAACTAATTTAGTGCACAGCTATGTGAAAAAATTATTTATAGGACTGGAACCAGCTATTTTATGTTGCATAAAGAAGAAAGACAAATTTTAACTTAGTTTTACTGATGAGTGATACTAGTGAAATGTTGAGCAGTCTAGCTACCTTTAATGTTGTCATATTTCATGTGTGAAAAGAAACCAGAATAAATACAATATTTTATTATAAGGATAGGAGATTATTTCTCATTTATAAATTGATGTGGGATCTATTTTAAGTGATTTTTTACCTATATACAGTATATGAAAGAACACACTCCCAGTCAAAAGCTAGTCAAGCATTGCATAGTTAGATAAAATGTACTGTCACCTACCATAATTTAGGGCTGAGTATGAACATCTATGGGTGGTTACAGAGAGGCTGAGTGAAAATTGCTGAATTGAAATTGATACTAAATTAACAAAGCTCTGCAGTTTTTTGTGAACTTTAAACTGGTTTAGTTTTAATATTTTATCATAAAATATACAAGATAGATACTGTATCATTTTGGCCGGTCACTTGAACAAAATAAATTGATAAACTTCCAGGGGCTAGTGTAATCCACTGGATAACATGCTGGACTGTATGTGACATTTCAGTTTTATTACTGCATTCAAAAATTTTCTATTCACTTTGGGGCCATGGATGTGGTGTGTGACTAACAGTCAAACCCAACTGTTTGGTTTGGTCAGTTGATGATTATTGACGTTGATGGTGCTGACCGGTTAAGTTTCCTTTATTCTTTTTCTTCAAAATTAACACACAGCCTTCAAGTAACTCTGCATCAGAAAAAAGATAATAAAGCTGCATTATTGATGCCATTTGAAAATAAATATCCTAGGTTTGTGTATTTAACAGCAAAAAAACTTTGTTCTCCTGTTATTGCATATTTATTATTTTAAAAAATTGGTTATGTAATTGTAAATAGTACCAGTTATGTTAGTTACATGAAAATAAAAATAAATACTTGCTGTGAACTTACCATTGTATAAATAATACTTTATCAAGTTCTAAATATTATGTTTCTTGTAATAAGCATTAATTTATAATTTTATTAATTAAATAGTGTTCACATATATTTTCCATATATGCTCAGTATATTCATTTTCATAATTTTTTGTGGCTCTTATATCCATTTGTCCAAATCTAATTAAATAACATGTTCAAAAACATAAGAGCACAAGTTTTTGTTTTTCAGTTGATTTGGAGTTGTCAGGTTGTGGTTTTATGTTGTCCCTTCCTATTTGTTTTGTTTTTCTTCCCTTTAGTCTGTTTTCTCTCTCTATCTCTCTCTCATAAGTTTTTTGTGTACAGTGTTTCATTGCATACTTGCAAACATTATTTAAAGTCACTATTTGCCCAAAGTGAAGTTATTCCTCAAAATTAAAATATATTGTTGATATTAGCTTAAATGTTTTTGATATGCTACTTTACTTACTTAATAAGTTTGTAATGAAAGTAGTGTTAACTAGATAATATGTAAACTTGGTTAAAATTAATGTTAAAAAACCACAGCTCTAGCTTTACATAGAACCAACTACTTACTATTTAAGTTCTAAAAGTAAGCAACAGAATTCAAATACCTTTTCACAAGAAAAATTAATGTACACTTGTTTATTTCAATGTTTGGTTAATATGTACTGCATGTAATTAAACACTACAAATTCTATTGATGCCAGTTGTAAGGTGAGATGAAACTTCAGAATATTCTATATAACCAAAAGTAGTTACCATAAACACATTTTTTGTAACTTTCTGGTAACCAGTGCAAACATTTTACTCCTTACCGTTATTCTCCCTGTTAAGAAAAATTACACTTCTTTTACAAATTTTTTATGAGACTTGTTTTATGACAAAATATGAACAGGGTTGAATAAAATAATAGAATAAATTGACAATTTGTAATATGGAGTTGGCTTCACCAAAAGCAGATAGCACATCATGAATTTATGTAGAATTGAAGAAACAAGTTGTTTTTCATCAGAAATTTGAAGTATTTTAATTCTTGATCAAAGCTTCTGACTGTTAAGATCATTTTTGGTGGAAAGTGCTTCAAAATTTAGTTTCCAGAGTTGAGTGTATGAGTTTAATAATATGTAAATATAATGGCTTTTTTTTGTTTGTTTATTGAGTCAATCTAATGATTTCAGCAGTACATTTTGGAATAGTCTTCATCATAGAATGAACTTGGTCTGCAATAATAATAATAATAGTAATTTTGCTATTGAGGTAATAAGTCCAAGTATTCAACCAACACTGCTTACCATCACATAAGCTTGTCCATGTGTAAAAATGAAAATTATTATAGAAGATTTTTTTTCAAACCAGGTTTTTTCATTTATTCTAAGCCCAGTTTGTATCTTATTGATACCATATTATTCAGGCTTTTCATTTTTGTATTATTATAGGTTTTGAATGATAGACTTGCTATGGCAACCAATCTTCTGTTGTTCAGGTTGTTTAACAGATTGGCTATTGTAAAATAAGTTTTACACACTTTTGGTGCTATATTCTTATTTTTGTCACACTGTTCATGTGTGTTTATCTTAATGTGTGAACTTAGAGTTTAATCACAGTTATGTTTTTAAAATGATGTTTTATTTTTTCATTTTCATTCTGATAACTTTTTTTTTTGCCAGGAAGCATCATTATTTTAGATGTCACTACTACTAGAGTGTAGCAAGATGTTCACCTGTAATTATGCCTCTTACGAAATATTAAGTACATTTGAGCTTGATATTTTTAGAACCTTTGTTTGACAAAACATTCAAGTATTATTCATACACGAAACTCGGAGGTATAGAACAAGTTAGTGAACGTTTATATTACCATATAGCTGCAACAAAATGTAAATTTACAAAATCGACCTGGTGGTATAGCAGTATGTCTGTAGATATGCTACAAACTAGGTTTTAATACTTTATGTGTGCAAAGCACTGATAACTCATTGTTATGTATTTACGCATGAATTAATTACAAGTTTGAATTCTGGTAAACGTACGCATGAAAATGCTTTTTAACTATAACTTATAGTGGAGAAGAGTGTTTGCAATACATCTTTACTGGAGAAAGTGAGTTGTGAGTTAATTTTTATTCTCTTAACAATTTTAGTGTAAGTTAATCTCAGTGTCCGATAAAAATGAAATTGTATCTGTAAAAGAAGTTTGGAGGTGTGGGGAGTAATCTTTCAAAATACTTTAGTTTTCACCAGATCCTCCAGAAGGTGGCGCATCTTTACTTCTAACTGAAGGAAACTCTTGCTGCTTCAGCAGATTATTTCAATAAATGTTATAGAGTGTTCTGGCCTCTGCACACTGTTGACTATTTTGCGTAGTGGGCAGCTCCAGTTTCTCCAGCCACGTTCTTTGAGTTCTGTGATGTTAAATACTGGACTGTAAAGCCTTGATTTTGATCATAGTACTTATTCTACTGTTTAGATTTCTCTGCTGCAGGCACAGTAGTTCTTTTATGTTTTATTGGAAGACTTCAGTGTTGGGAAGGTTTTGCTAGGCCTGCTTGTAGATATATTGGATATGGCTAGACTGGTTATCATTGGTCACTTCATGTCTTTGCTGGACTGTAGTTAGCTTTAGCAGTATTAAAGACATCTAGGCTAGCTTATTAATGAACTTCATCAGTTCCTCATGTCTTGTATCGCGGGTTCGAATATCCATCGCACCGAACATGCTCGCCCTTTCAGCCGTGGGGGTGTTATAATGTGACGGTAAATCCCATTATTCGTTCGTAAAAGAGTTGACGGTGGGTGGTGATGACTAGCTGCCTTTCCTCTAGTCTTACACTGTTAAATAAGGGACGGCTAGCGCAGATAGCCCTCGTGTAGCTTTGCGCGAAATTAAAAAAACAGTTCCTTGTGTCCTACATCATCAAGCAAGTGAAGGTGAAGCCAACTCCTGGACTCTCAAAACTACCAAAGTATTCCATATTTTACAATACTAATATTAAAAACTGCCTTCAAACTTGTTGAAAATAAAAATAGCCAGAAAGGTTAAAAATTTGATCTCAAATAATAATATAAGTTGGATTTGAAAATGCATGGTTGAACAAATTCTTATTGGTCGAAAAACATAGTCAAAACTTTAGGTTAAAGTAGAAATTGCGTGGTTGTAACTGTTCCCCGTCTTATAATTTCCTTTAGGAGTTAAATGCTTAAATTATATGCCACATTCACGTAACATATCTGTGTCTTTACTACCCGAGTGCATACCACCTGTAAAACGTGTATTCTTTCACGTCTGGATGTTCCATACTTGGCATTGCTATGATACAAGGTAACGCCTACTCTATAACCTAGTCTAGTTTTTTTTTTTTCCATTACCATTTGGTTATTTTGCAAACAGAAACTATATCCACTAGAAAATAAATAGGTGGGAACAAAGTGTAGACATGGATACTTAACGTAAGTAACCAAACCAAAATAGCTTTGACACCATGCAAACACATGACATGATCAGGAAAGTGACAAACATCAGCATCTTGTTTCTTCTCTGACATTTCAGGTACAAGTTTAGCAAACAAAAAAAAGTAGCTACCAGCAATGGTGTTTTTGCCTCTGACTATACAAACATCAGTGCCAATTCCTTGACATTGGTGTATGTTCAATGTTAAAAGCTCATTTTTTTTAAAACAACATATTTTTATGTTGTATAAAAATATTCAGAAAATTGCTCCTTTATGAACATTTCTATCTGAATAATTTGAACAAAAAGTCACTTGCAAGCAAATAAAACAACGAGTACATAAAGTTTAATTTTGGTATGATGCATCTACTATTGCTTGTAAATTTCAATTCACGAAGATAATTCATCTACACTCAAACGTTTTGATTCTATCCTATTGAAAAGTTCCAAGTAGTATCAGCAAAGCAATGGATTAACCTATTTTAAACTTCCTCGGTTTGTGTTCAATGTTAAAAGCTCATTTTTTACACAACAATTATTTAATGCACAATTCTAAAAATAAAACTGTCTCTCGCCTCCAAATTACAATAAAATACAAATAAATTACTATACGAGATAAAGCTAGTAAAAGAACATGATGAATCTGGAATTGTGTATAAAATAATTGTTCTTTTTAAGAAAAAAGTACGAGTTTTAAAGAATAAATTGTGTTTTCTGGTAAATGTAATGTATATAGAGCTGTTACTTTTCACAGGCCGGTGACCACAATTAACTTCTCGCATCGAGATTTTAACCTACAAATCAAAACCTCTACACTCATTCGTATGTTGCTCAAACACTGAGTTTTGAGTAATTGATAGGTATTATGAACATTTATGAATGACTGTGTACTGCTTCTCACGTGTACGATACTACACGTATGTTGGTATCCACATATTTACTGTTTATATGTGAAAATTTTGAATTGTCACATATACCTGTCAATGTATGCCATTACCACAGTGACTGATTCGGCTACTACAAAATCCTCTATGTGGGTAATTATAGATCTGTAAAGTGCTACCATCTGCGAGCATTGGTATTTTACAGAATCAATAAATGAATAACCAGTAGAATTCAGCCAAACTAAGATTTCTCAGCTAAAATTCTCGTAGCAAGTATCAATGTTTGTGCTGCCACTGCAGTATTTACTAACAAACTTAAATCAACCTAGGCTAAACACAATAATCCACAGTAAAACACCTTTATTGTCCTAGTTGGTTACTGACACCAGTTTTGCAACATCAAGGTATTATTGTCGTGCCAAGCCAATCTATACACTTCGAGAAAGGTAAATGCAAGCAGATCTAATGACTCTATTTCATTTACATCCATAGTCACCAAATTTACGTTTTACACTGAAGTAGTACACAACTCCCTGACTGTATATGTTGGGGTTATAGACATTTAAGTGTACTTGGGAGAGGAGCAAGTACTATACAATGCAGTCACTTTCAGAGAGCGTTGATTTCTTGGTTAGGTGGTAAGAATGTTCTCACTAAACGTTGTGCAGTCGTTTTGCTATAGAAAGTCACTCAGTTGGTCTAAACGAAATAATGGCCATTTGGTTGACATTTCGAACACCATGCAACTATCTTCAGAATATTTCAGCTATTACATTTACTTGTACCGTCCATTCTAAACTGTTTAGTAATCAAAATATATCATTCAAAATGTTTAACATGTTTATTGAGGTCCTTTTTAGTCGTTGATTGTGCAATTCAAGGATCTTCAAACTTTTGATAACTGAATAATAATCAGATAATACCATCTGATTGCTCAAAGAACAATAGCCACAAAGCATTTTCAGCTATTAGTTTCTTAATTAAATGACTATCCTAGCTGCTGGTTGGGCAGCGAACCTTAGCCATAATGCTCAGAAAGTCGTAATCAGCCATGTTTCTTACGGTTAGGATATCTTTTTGTTGCCTTTTCAGGTATTAACTCCCTGTACACTTCCACTTAGTACTTTCAGCATTTACCTTCTTGTCAGCAAGTTGAGATTATACAAAACAATACTTTAAGTGCCTACCACTTATCAACCTCTTTTTTCTGAGCTAACCTGTGTGTTAGGTTCATCTGTAATATATAGTTGCAGGTTATTTATATTTTGTGATAAGTGGATCTCACACATGCAATTGACGAATCCAGCCAGAGCCAAAATGTTTTAATGTTAATGGCACATACCAAAGGCCATGCCTAGTCTCCGGAATTTCCATAATTTGGCTGTTTTGTCATAATATCTCTTCTGCATTTTTTAGTTTCTGTTGTGAATACTTGGTTCATCAGCCAGTGTACATCTCAGCCACTCCACATATTCTTTTGGATAGCAGCCTAGGATGAGTACTTTAAATTATATTCACTGGGAGCAGTGTTTCTTGCCAAACATGAACATGTTTGGTAAATACTCAGTTGTTCCCTGTTCCACTGCATAAACAAAACGCATCATGTATATGACATACCTTCATTAAATACTCCGGTAAACAGACAACAGTAACATGTATGCAATACCTTCAATAAAGTTTTTGTGAATGGAAAGCAGGACACATATGTCATGCCTTTATGAAAGGTTACTTTCATGAAGATGTACAGAAACACCTGACAAGTCATACCTTCAGTAAATACTTCTGAAGATGGACAAAAAAGTACCAGTCATTTCATACTACAAACAAATAGTTGTGTGCATATACAAGAACCTTCACATTTATATCTTTAAAACACAGATGCGTTGCAACGGCATCTAATATGTCACACCTTCAACAAACTGATGGGCAGATATAAAACAGCACCAAACATACTTTGAACAAACACTTCGGTAGCAGACAACAGCAAAAGCATGTTATATTTACAGTAAACATTTTCGTAGATACACTATAGAGTCAACTATGTTATTCTTTTATTAAGCACTTCTGTACATAGAAAATAACACCACATATGGAATATTTCAAACACTTCTGTAAGTAGACAGCAACACGAAATATGTAACATCTTACACAAATACTTCTGGACATTGTCAAAAAACATCAAATATGTCATTCTTTTAATAAACACTTCTGTAGATAAAAAACAACATGACGCATGTAATATCTTACAAAAACATTTCTGTAGATAGAAAACAACATGACGCATGTAATATCTTACAAAAACACTTCTGTTGATACAAAACAACATGACGCATGTAATATCTTACAAAAACATTTCTGGAGATACAAAACAGCACGACCTGTGTAATATCTTACAAAAATACTTCTGGAGATAGTCAGAAAACATCAAATATGTCCTGTTTTCAACAACTGTTTTTGTACGTACGTAAACGAAAAATGCCAATCCTTCAATAAACACCTTTATTGTTAGAGACGAAAGCATTAAGGAAGACCTAATATCATCAGATGTTTCTATAGATAAACAGCATTAAGGAAGTCCTAATATCATCAGATGTTTCTATAGATAAACAGCATTAAGGAAGTCCTAATATCATCAGATGTTTCTATAGATAAACAGCATTAAGGAAGTCCTAATATCATCAGATGTTTCTATAGATAAACAGCATTAAGGTAGTCCTAATATCATCAGATGTTTCTACAGATAAACAGCATTAAGGTAGTCCTAATATCATCAGATGTTTCTACAGATAAACAGCATTAAGGAAGTTTTAATATCATCAGATGTTTCTATAGATAAACAGCATTAAGGAAGTCCTAATATCATCAGATGTTTCTACAGATAAACAGCATTAAGGAAGTCCTAATATCATCAGATGTTTCTATAGATAAACAGCATTAAGGAAGTCCTAATATCATCAGATGTTTCTATAGATAAACAGCATTAAGGAAGTCCTAATATCATCAGATGTTTCTACAGATAAACAGCATTAAGGAAGTCCTAATATCATCAGATGTTTCTATAGATAAACAGCATTAAAGATGCCATAATGTGAACATTTCTTGTGAACATAGGCAAACCATACCGAACATGTCATACCTTCTACAATTATTTCTGTTGAGAGACTAAAAGTTTCCAAAATGTCATACCTCCTACAGATAATGGCCATACCTTCCACAAAGATGTCTATAATTTGAAAACAGTGCCGCATATTTCATACCTACAACAAATACTGCTGTAGGTGGAAAATGGCAGTAAATATATAATACTTTCAATAAACTTATCTGTAGATATGCGTTAGCACAAAATGTGTCATATCTTCGTTTCCGTATACATAAAATAGCACCAAAAGTGTCATACCTTCAACAAACACGTCTGTAGACAGACAGCACTAAACAAGTCATACTTTCAATAAAACAGTTCCTTAGATGGCAAAACAATGTAAATTTCATACATTCTAAAATTTTGAATTTCAACAAATTTCTAATGCTCTTCAACTTTATTTTATCAAATTTAGTTTGAGAAAGCAGCAACGTGTTGTCTGTGAAGATTGTTAAGAACAACCACTACAGCGAATTTAAAATCTGAATTTTGTTCCTAGATGGGATACTTTCAATGTTTGAAAAATGATAATTTTGTTATTGTATTTATTTACGTTAGACTTTTAGAAAGATAATGTATATACATACATTACGCCTGAGATAGTCAGTACCATGTTGTCAACCATTACTAGATCATACAATGTGGATGTAGCTACCACATTATTAAACATTTTATTATCTCTGGCATAATATTTGTGATTGATAACAAACTTTCAAAATGCTTTTATCCTTCTCTGTGTAAAATGTTTGTTTTTAAGCGAACTATGGACTTAACGAAATGAGATTTTCAGCGTTAAAATTCCCCAAACTTACTGCAGCCAAAGGAAAACCATAACAACACGTTGATTATAATCATTAGTGTATATGTATAAGATATTAGTAAGTAAATATAAAGCCACCCAGTGACATAGCGGTATGTCTGCGGAATTATAATGCTACAAACCGCGTTTCGTAATGATCAGTGCGCATGTAGTTCGTTGTATAGTTTTGTGCTTAATTTCAAACGAGTAAGTATAAACTCAAATTAAAAAAAAAAGATATTCGTTTTTCAAATTAGGATTTTAGCTCACTTGAAAAGCGTATTGGATTTTTATTCTCTAATATACAAGTGTTCTTTATCCATGAAGGCTAAACGAAATGTAAAACTTCACATTACAATTTCCTTCAGAGGAATGGTTATTTATCAGAAGTATTTTAGTTTTCTTAAATGATTCCGGTAAAAAGTACAAAATGAATAATATTAAGTGAAGGTTTTCTGTAGACTCATTTTGTACTTTTCCTTAAATTAACATCAACTGTTCTGTAGACTCATTTTGTACTTATCCTTAAATTAACATCAACTGTTCTGTAGACTCATTTTGTACTTATCCTTAAATTAACATCAACTGTTCTGTAGACTCATTTTGTACTTATCCTTAAATTAACATCAACTGTTCTGTAGACTCATTTTGTACTTATCCTTAAATTAACATCAACTGTTCTGTAGACTCATTTTGTACTTATCCTTAAATTAACATCAACTGTTCTGTAGACTCATTTTGTACTTATCCTTAAATTAACATCAACTGTTCTGTAGACTCATTTTGTACTTATCCTTAAATTAACATCAACTGTTCTGTAGACTCATTTTGTACTTATCCTTAAATTAACATCAACTGTTCTGTAGACTCATTTTGTACTTATCCTTAAATTAACATCAACTGTTCTGTAGACTCATTTTGTACTTATCCTTAAATTAACATCAACTGTTCTGTAGACTCATTTTGTACTTATCCTTAAATTAACATCAACTGTTCTGTAGACTCATTTTGTACTTATCCTTAAATTAACATCAACTGTTCTGTAGACTCATTTTGTACTTATCCTTAAATTAACATCAACTGTTCTGTAGACTCATTTTGTACTTATCCTTAAATTAACATCAACTGTTCATTGTCAAAAATATGTATTACTGCTTACTACCTACCCCTCTCTTTCCAGTAAGAAAAGTATAATAAAAACATATACTAAAAGCTTTGGCCTTTAAGAGTATTTCAATACCGGAAAATAATACGGAAAATTTATTTTTCACAACGAATAGTAAATTTTAATCCTAAAATTTAGGAATTCGGACCCGCGACACTCAGATTGCGAGTCGAACACTCTAATCGCCTGGCTTTGCCAAGCTCAAGTTTATGAACTTATAACTCCAAAATCTGAGCTTTTATCCATCGTGATGGAGAGTATGCACATACTCTATTGTGTGGTTTTGAGCTGAAACAAATGAAGAAAGAAAGAAGTATCACGCAAAGTAAAACACATTAAACAACTGGTTTTTAAACCTAATTTTAAATGACAGTTAAAATTAATGCTTTACACACATTTTTTTTTTACAAAGGAAGTTTCAAACTAGGACGATACAGTGGCGGGGGCCAGAAAAAACTAAATAATAAGAGGCAAAGAATAGTTTTGAATTTCGCGCAAAGCTACACAAGGGCTATCTGCGCTAGCCGTCCGTAGTTTAGACTAGAAGGAAGGCAGCTAGTCATCACCACCGAATGCCAACTCTTAAGCTACTCTTTTACCAACGAGTAATGGTATTGACTGTCACATTATAACGTCCCCACGGCTGAAAGGGCGAGCTTTTCTGGTGTGACGAGGATCTGAACTCGGGACCTTCAGATTACGAGTCGAGTGCCTTAACCATCTGGCCATGCCGGGCCCTAGATATTCGTAAAGTTACTAAATTGTCCCACACGACCAACCCGTGGGTTGTGCTAGAATTTCAGAAGCATAAAATTGTAGGTATATGAATCTATGTATAATGATTATTTTTCCTCTTTTTCAGATATTTTTAATATTTGTTTCTATAAGATATGTTGAAATATAAGTTTCAATCAATATGATGTGGCAATAAATATTTTTTATTGTTGAAACTAATGACAACGCTCAGCAGCACATCCCATCTTATGGATTGCGCTCAGTGAACAGTTCCATCCAGGAAACTTTTAAATTTATTGCTCCAAGTTTCGGATCATCTACAGATGCTATTGTAGATGTGTTAGAGGTTATGGTCAATAATGAAATTCTTAATCTTATAGTTCAACAAACAAATCTCAATTATCACCAAACTGAGATAGCTGGTAACACACTGGTCAGCACGTGGAACGGTACTAACTGTGATAACATAAGTTTTTGGAATTGCTATGTACATTGTACTTTTGAGATACTCAAAAATTGCCTACTACTGGCAGAAAGATCTCTTCTACAGAACTTCTTACAAGCCACAAATAATGTCAAGAAATAGCTTTCAAATAGTGCTACATTTTGTTCATTTTGCAGATAATCAAACAACTGGAAGAGACCGTTTAGAAAATATAAGAAGGTTACTTGAGATTCTTGAAAATTTTTTACAAGAGCTAATATTACAAGTGAATGCATTGTAGTAGATGAAATAATGGTGCCATGGCGAGCTCGCCTAGTGTTTCGTCAATATAATCCTAGGAAGGTACATAAATATGGTTTGAAAGTGTATAAACTATGTGATCCCCAAGTTTACACTTATACAAACACTGTTTTTTGCTGAAAAAAACGGTACACAGCAACAGCTAGGTCATCCCTTAGATTGATTCACCCATACAACTCCACTAGTCCTTGATCTTGCAAAAGACTATCTAGATGTAGGAAGAACAATCGTTACAGATAATTTCTATACATCAATCGATTTCGTAAAAGAGCTTCTAAAGCATCAAACCCACCCTGTGGGAACATTACAAGTGAACAGAAAGGGTAAATAACCACAAGGAAATAGGTACAAAACTAAAGAAGAGAGAAAATGTAGTTCGGCAATAAGATGATGGAATTGTGATTGCAAAATGAAAGGAAAAACTTAATGTTTGTACGTTGTCAACGAAGCATGATTTGAGCTTCAAGGAAATTGGATGGAGAATCAATGATGTGGATGTCAAAAAAAAAACCCAACAGAAATGGTTCTGAATTACAATATCATAGAACAAATAATAGACACAATCGATTAAACGTCCAGTCATTTCTCACCACTTAGGAAGAGTATCAGATGATATCATAAGATTGTCTCTGAGTTTTTGCTAAACACAGCAGTGGTAAATGCTTTGGTATTATTCAATAAAGCACAAAAAAAAACAACTAAAAATCCATGAGTTTTGAAAATAAATCATTGAATCACTGTGCCAAGTAAATGCTCAAGCAGCAGTAACGCCAAGAACAATAGCAAGAAGAGCCAACACACAGCAGATTATGAAGACTTACACTGAGAGAGACAAGTCTAACAGAATTATTCGTAAAAGATGCGCTGGCTGCTACAGTGAAATAAGAAAGATAATGACTGCAAAAGAAGCGGACAGAAAGACAGAAAGTTCACATATACTGTTATGAATGTGAAGGTAGCCTCGGTCTATGCATTACTTGTTTCAATAAAAGACATTAGGTCATATAACTTTAACTTATACCTATAATAATGACTGTCATTTTGTACTGCTTTCTAACAATTTATTATTTTTATTTTCATGGTAAACTGATTTATTTGTTGAAAAATTTAAATCGTTTTGCTTCTTTTTACATTCATCATGTCAAAATGATACTTTTGTTGCAAAATTAATTTTTCTATGGATTTATTGATGTCTAAATAAATTTATTTGCTTAGTTTATTTTTATATACTATATACAATTATCAGGTTAATAAAGGATAAAAGCTTAAGAAAAATAGGTGGACTTAGAAAAGAAATGTCCTGATGTCCCACTCATCTGTATGTGGAGCCATTGTGTTCCAGCCAATAAGTGTCTCTTTAAAAAGAAAATAGAGCACGACTCACCGGTGGGTCGTGTGGGAGCCAATGTGTTAAAGATAACAGCAAGAACATTAAATTCACTTGTATTTCCATGAGTGGATGGATTTAAGAGGAAAAGGCTTTTAATGGGAATTTGTTACCAACCGCCAACAGGACCTTTTACTATGCGATTAAGACCTGTGTTCTTAATGAGAAATGCTAAAGCCAAGCCATGAAAGAGAGAGGTTTTTGTAAACTGTTCAGGATGGCGTTCTTTACCATTTAGTTAAGAAACCTACCAGAAAGAATGCTATTTTTGGTTTATTGTTAAATTCAAATATAAAAATGACAGAGAGAGTGAAAATTGGAAACATCTGGTTGCAAGTGATTATTTCTCTATTACATTCAGTATTTTGCTGCACGAGAAGATAAGGAGTAATGATATTTTGATTACAAATTTCAAAAAGTAAATTTTGAAGGAAAACAACAAGATTTATCTGTTGTGAAATGGACAGTTAAATTCGCTAGAAACACTGATAACATGTGGATAAAAAATATATATATATATATTAAATATTTAAGGTAAACATATTCCTTGTATAACAGAGAGAAAAAGTAGCTGGAATATTATGTTCAGTCTTGGACTCTTTACCTTATGAAAGACATTGAATTGGGGGAAAGATTTCAAAGAAAGGTCACTAGAACAGTGGTGAGGTTGTTATAGCAGGAGAAGCTGAAATCTCTCAAGTTATTTTCTCTTGAGAAAAGAAGATTTAGTGGGGATCTGATTGAGATGCTTAAGATTGTAAAGGGAATTGATATTTGATACATCTTGTTTTTTTCGTATTTAACAATGAGAATAAAAGTCTAGGAAACACAAGTATAAATTCTGGCAGGTTAGAAGTAATCTTCAGCTAAAACAGTTCCAACTTAAAAACACGGTGGTTTGCCTTTGGAATGTGCTGCCTCCAGGTGTTCTAGAGGCAGAAATTTAAACTATATTTAAATGAGTTTAAATAAAAAAGCTTGATAAGTATGTGAAAGATACTTTAATACATTTTTAAAACTATTTTAATTTAGTTTATGGATGGAATAGCCAGAATGGACCACTAGGTCCCATGTTGTCCCACAAAGTTATATTATGTTATATTAGCTTTGTTGTAAAAGTTTTCTTTTGCACGTCAAACATTACCTCACTTTTATTTAAACTCATCGCATTTACTATTGATTTTATAACTAGGTTGTATGTTCTCCTGTGCATGTATTCTGTTTTATATAATTGAGTGGAAAAGAAATTTTCTTTAATAACTGACCTGGTATCGTTTCATGGTTATGGCGCTCAATTCGCAATCTACGAATCACAGATTCGAATAGCATCTTTGAACACATTCGTATTTTCATCTGTGGGTTCATAATAATGTGACAGATAATCACATTCCTAAAAAGTAGAGTTG
This sequence comes from Tachypleus tridentatus, assembly GCF_004210375.1. Taxonomy (NCBI): domain Eukaryota; kingdom Metazoa; phylum Arthropoda; class Merostomata; order Xiphosura; family Limulidae; genus Tachypleus; species Tachypleus tridentatus. The sequence goes on along the minus strand of NC_134835.1, from coordinate 4,700,805 downwards.
ACACTGGGTGGTATTGGCTAACTGCTTACCTTTAGTTTATCACTTCAACGTTAGGGAAGATTAGCGCAAATAATTCACGAGTTGTTTTTTTGTAAAATTAAATAAAAACTTTAATATTTTACCATAAACTTCTTAACGGAATTCTATTAGTTACCAAGACATTGTTAACTTCATGTTTGATCAAGAAATTAGCAATAACGAACGATGAGACCGTTGCTGTCATAGTAACAACCTTGTACACTTTAGAAATTCACCAAGAGAGGAGACTGTTGCAAAGGTTTAATTTATATAGAGATTTGTTGTTTTTGGTAAATGTGCCCAAAAGAAAGATTTCGTAGGAAGCACGTTCTTTTTTACATAAAACGACTTACATTCACATCATAAGAACCATTTTTGTTAATAGTCAGTTGACTAACAACGGTTTGTTTTGTGAACATTTTATGTGCATAACATTTTAATTATCTCAATAAACTATTGGTTTGTTTTCTTCGAGTATCATTTATATCTAAACTTTCATGTTTATGTATAACATCGGCATGTACAAAAAATAATTATAACAAAACGATGCAAATGTTTTTAGTATATAAGAATGTAGTTACGTACATACATAAGTAAATATGTTTGTTTTTGAATTTCGCACAAAGTTACTCGAGGGCTATCTGTGCTAGCCGTCCCTAATTTTGCAGTGTAAGACATTATAAGGCAGCTAGTCATTACCACCTACCGCCAACTCTTGGGCTACTATTTTACCAACGAATAGTGGCATTGACCGTAACATTATAACGCCCCCACGGCTGAAAGGGCGAGCATGTTGGGTGCGACCAGGATTCGAACCCGCGCCCCTCGGATTACAAGTCGCACGCCTTAACCCACCTGGCCATGCCGGCCCTTTTTATTATAATTATAAATCGTTACTGATCAATCTACAGTTGTATTACAATAATTTCCGTATGTATACAAATAACAATCTTTGTTGTTTTACCTAATATTCGAATGCAACACAAATTCTGCACAATTCAAAAATCTCCTGAAATTGTAATTATTTTCTTTATCTCTCGATATTACTGGAAAATATAAACTACACATATTTTCTGTGAAAAATGTTAGTGTGAATAATTTCTCATTTAATTAATGCATCAAAATATTATATTATTTTACTTGTTTATTTCTTATTTGGTTAATGCAAGGAAATATTTTCTAACTGATTCAGCTGTCATTTCATTAAAGCATTGAAATATTATATTAGTGATTAATTTCTTTCATTTTAGTATTCTTACCTACAGATAAATATTAAGATTAGTTTAAAATTTTGTCTTTAAATCATTAATAATTAGCCTAAAATTGAAACTGGTTATAACATTAATTGCCCTATATTTCTTACGCCGTAAGCCTGAGGACTTACAACGCTAGAAACCGAGTTTTGGTACTCACTGTTGGCTAAGTACAGATAATTTATATTATATCTATGTGCTTAACAACAAACAAACAATCTTCAGCCGAAAGGCCGTTTTTCATATACGCAAAATAGGCATTACAAATTTAAATATTTAGAATAGACATCATCATATCGTTTATTTGATAGAGAATTAACTATTTAAAAGTTGAAGTTCTAGTATAGTATTATTTCTCCATTTCTATAGAAGTGACGTTTCCGAGAGTTACAATCAATATGTCAAACATTCAGTCAACAAACTATAAAGGTTTATTACTGGTTTCTTAAGCTTTTAAATGAAGATGGGTCTTTAACTTTGCACAATGTAGCACAGAGTGGTTAGGAATAATACTTGGTCAACCATAACTCTTGGTAACGTTAGAACAGAAAACGAAACACATCAAAGATACGTTTATCAGACAATGAGGCTTTTAAAGACTAACGTTCTTCTAGTCTTTCATGTCATTTTAATGAAAGGTGTGAAAGGTAAGTTATCAAGAAAACATTAACAATAAGGCGGAATGTACTACTTTATTTTGTTATAAAGAAAACATTAACACTTAAGTGAGGTGTACTAATTCATCAAATGTAAACAAAACATTAACAGTAGAGTAAGATGTTTCACCTCATAAAGGTTGAAAAGAAAGCGTTAATAATTAATTGGACGAAACTGCTCATTTATTTTTAATAACATTATTGACAAGAAAGTTTGTAAATAAAGTATGGACAATTAATGGGTTGTATTAGCTGATTTAGTTGCAAATAAACCATGCTTTTAAATACTGTAAACAAAACTAGTCTCATATAATTGCTGTTTATAATGTAGGTTTTTAAATTAAATGTGGAAATTGGTTAAGTGAATTTGATCTTCACACCAGAGTAAGTTTTATCAAATACATTCAGCGTATAAAAGCTAGTAGTGTATATATAGCGTTTCAGTTCCACTTTAAATATAATCCATTCAAAAATCAAATGTTAGAAAAACACCAAAAATAGCCTAACCCTACAAAAAAAAACACACTAATAAACCAAAAGCTATCAAAATATTCAAATTTATAAAAAATAATAATCACAAGTACTTGAACACATTAAAAATAACTCAATAATCGCTAAAAAGCTTAAACTGATAATTACCAAAGTTTTATATTGTTTCTCTGCCCCAAAGTTTCTCCTCATTAAAAAATAGGGATTTATAAACTTCACTGGAGGTATTTAAATTACTAGATCAAAATACGAAATTTATACATTACAAACCTTTTAGGGGCATTTCTGTAATTTGTGGTATTTCAAAATATACAGCTTCCTCAGATATTTTAATGGTAGTGGAAGTAAACTCAGTCTTATCATTTTTATAGGCGTAATAATAAGTTTGACGGATAAGTATTTTCCTTTATTTGAAATAAACTTATTTCTATTTCCACAACTTTTCAGTTAAAAAAAAATCCATCTTTCGCTTTCCAAATTCAACAATAATTATTTAAAAAATACTTTTTTGAATACCTTATACGCATCCATTAAATTAGAATTAGTTGTTCTTTTGATAAAAATTTTGTTATTCACTAAATGTCAATAGTACAGAACGGAAACTTTCTATGTATATTATCACGTATTACTTCCACATTTTTTTCTTAATTTTTAATGTATCATTGAAATCTTAAATAAGGCACTCGACTCGCAATTCGTGGGTCGCGGGTTAGAATCCCCGTCGCACCAAACATGCTCGCCCTTTCAGCTATGGGGGCGCTATAATGTGACGGTAAATCCCACTGTTCGTTCGTAAAAGAGTTGGCGGTGGATAGTGATGACTAGCTGCCTTCCCTCTAGTCTTACACTGCAAAATTAGGGATAGCTAGCGCAGATAGCCCTTGAGTAGCATTGCATGAAATTAAAAAAGATATGCCACTGAGGCAAATTGTTTTCCATTGTGTCTTAACATTTGGGACTGGTATGGCCAAGTAGTTAGGGCATTTGACTGGTAAGGTGAGGGTCGCGGGTTCAAATCCTCGCCCAGCCAAACATGGGGGCGTTATAATGTGACGGACAATCCACTATTCATTGGTAAAAGAGTAGTCCAAGAGTTGGTGACAGGTAGCAACGACTTCCATCTTGTTTATCCTGCTAAATTAGGGATGGCTAGCGCAGATAGTCATCTTGTAGTTTTGCGTAAAATTCAAAATAATCTCAACATGTGATTACTTTTCAAAAATATTTAAACTGTAGTTAGTCTTCATGCACTTGATCCACTAATTTTGAAAAATCTCAATATTAGTAACCACATTAGCTGACAAAATACAGGAATTTCATCTATACGATAACTATGTGTGTTTGACCTAACGTACATGTGAAAACTAAAGTATTACAAGTGTATTCACTGGAAAAGAGAAATATATTTTCAATCCTTCATAGTTGCCACGCCCACCTTCTTTATATACTTTGCCTTGAGATCTACAACGTACATATCGTTTGTTGACACAACTTGTACGTAGTTGTCAAGAATTCAATTTATTTACACTTTCGTCTACCAATAGATTAATTTGAAATTGGACCAGATGGATCAGAGATGTATATCCTCTGGTATACATGTAACTACTATTTGTATTTTTGTCTGTTGATCTATTATAACATGTATAATAGTTTCTTACTTAAATTCTATTGTTAGAGAGACAGTGAAATTGCATTTAGGTTTTACTTTTATATTCTTATTATGTGTTACACGTATTTTAAAATTCATATTTGAATGTTTTAATGATTTTTATAAGTTTAGCTTGTTGCCTGGATTTTGAAAGCTTATTAACAAGATGGAGTATTAACATATAGGTTTGGTTTATTTTGAATTTCGTACAAAGCTACACGAGGGCTATCTGCGTCAGCCATCTCAAATTTAGCAGTGTAAGATTAGAGGAAAGCCAGTTAGTCATCACCATCAACCACAAACTCTTGGGCTACTCTTTTATCAACGAATAGTGGGATTGACCATCATATTATAACGCCCCCACGGCTGAAGGGGCTAGTATATTTGGTGTGACGTGGATTCGAACCCGCGACCCTCAGATTACGAGTCGAGTCATAAGGCGTAAAAGAGAATTATGAAAAATTTGAAAAGAAAATTAAAAACTATCAATAAACTATAAAGGAAAATATTAAATTACACATATAAGAAAACATCACTAGTGAATTTTATGAAAAGTTGAAAGTTATGTACGCATTTCTATATGTTAATATTAAACATTTCATTGCATTGTATATTGATGATAACTGATAGAGTTACTGATTTGTAGAGGAATTGGAAAATAAAATAAGAATATTTACCTTATTTACATATATTTTTTTATTTAAATATATACATAAGCATCCTTTTCAGGCTGAATAGATATCATACATACTTTAATTATAGATATGAAAACTAATGACATAGTGATAGGTGTTTTAGATATAAAACACTAGGAAATTAATATGTTTGCCATACAAATTAAATTAAACATAAAAATGAAAACTATTATAATTTAAATAGGTAGTTATAAGTGAAGCCACATCTTGAATCATCCTCATTTCTTGGTAAAGCATCTACTGACATTAAGGGCTTGCCTGTTACTTATTGATGTTAAGGTTGATTATTACCTGCATATTAATCAACTAGCTAATTAACTTGTATAAATGGAAGCATTAAAAACAGTACTGTTGGATCATTACAAAATATAGAAACTCGTAAATTCAGTTAACTAAACCCATGAGAAGAATTCTGTCTCTGAATTTAAAACAGTTAAAATTCAGTTTGGGGATAAAATTATATTTGTGCTCGTGAATAACAGCCGAAGTAAATTTCAAATATTTTCCCCGAAACTTTTAAGACAAAATTAACTAATAATGATGTTGAGGTAATGAATGAAGTAAAAGCTATTTTGATAAAGGGATGGAGGACAGTGGAAATAAACAAAACTGTCATATTAGTAAAGTTTAGATAAATACTCATTGTTTAAGTAGCGGTAATTCTTCAGTTGAGAAATAATAGTATTAAACTCTCTAAATGGTGATACACGAATTAATCATAACATATACCTTGGAGGTATTTCAGAGCCCAGTAATAGAGAATTGAAAACTTTGTGAACAAAACAAATAAGTTCTACGTTAACAATTTGGAATTACAAAGAATAAAATATCGATTTTTTAATATTAAAGATGAAGACTATTTATACCTAAATATAGAAGACACAGAAGCAACGAATATGTCAGAATATTTTAAAATGTGTTATTACTTTATTATAAGCAAACTTGCTTAAAGTGACATAATCCTAATTCATTACTTTCCTGGAATATTCAAAATTTCAACTTCATTGATTAATTGTTTAATTTTGAAATTACCTATTGATTATAAATATTTTATTACATGTTACAGTTTTTAATAGTAAGGAAGAATATGTTTAAGAGAAGTGCGACATTTTGATCACTAAAACGATCATTTTCAAGTACACAAGTAAAAATATTGTGGTATTTAAATCCACATTAAGGAAACTAGCAAAGTGTTGTACTTTTAAGAGTTGATGATAGTTATTTATATGCATATCAAGTTGAGTGAATTGAATACCAGTAATAAAATAATATACTGATTAATTATTTTTGGTATAAAAAAAATAGAAAATTATAATATGCATTTAATATGCATTTTTTCTAGAAAAAAGAATGCTATATCCTAATGAATTATTCTAAAGCAATTTTGAAAAATGCTGAACTGATAGCGTCGTATGTAGAGCGTTTTATAACAGTTTCTAAAGTGATTGTTATTTGTGACTTTTTATTATGATTTTGAGTTATCTTTTCTTGGCGTTGGGTATTTTTTGATAATTTGTGGTTACGTTTTATGTTTTTGGTCTATTTTTACACGATTAATTTTTCCTTATATCATCCTAGGATGCTATAAATGTAAATAGATTGATATATGTATTTTTTAATATTCCAAAGTTTAGTCATTTCAGATGAAGACGTTTTATGTTTGCAGCTAATGTGTTTAGTGTTTAACAAAGATTATTTTTTTCATTTTAAGATATTTTATATTCATAGCCACCAGCAGCTGTTGTAAATCTACAATCTCTCCTGATTTTGTTGTCCATTTGAAACAGTCTCTACGTACAGGATCAATACCTGTTGTTGTTTCCGACACCCACTATTGTGGTAAGATTTTGTATAAAATATATACATTTGTATTCATTTTTAAATAATATACTAGAAGAATAATGCCATCATTTAACATAATTAATAGATGTAAACATAAAGAAGGAGAACGTGATTTTTATTCCCTTGTTCAGTTAAGAAAGGCAATGGAAACCTAGGTTTCGGATAATCTATGTTTCCAAGTGAAAATTATTTTTGTCAGCGGTTACTGTTTTTCCTGACGACTCTTTTCAATGTTGTTATTTTAATGAATGACTACAACAGTGTAATACGTAATCAACAATACATATACTTAGTGTAAATATCTGTGCAATTCCAAGTCTTATCTGACAGTATTTAATTAATGACCATTAAAAAATAGTAAAATATTCCTGCAACATTATACGTTCCTGGGATAAATATATGAACAATTTCATGCACTGACTTATAGTGTTCAGTTAACGATCGCAATAATGTAATATAATGCTACTCACGTTTTTCATGTACATATTTGTACAATTTCAATACCTTTCTCAAAAAGAGTAATTAATGACTCTAATAATATATTTTAATACCCTCGTAACAATGCATGCACTCACTATAAATATTTGTACAGTTTCAGGTTCTGATTTATAGTGGCCAAGACAATATATTATACTCTTCAAAAAAAGAAACGCAAAAGGTAACATATGAGACACATTGTTAACAAGTTTATTCCGGGTAGTTCTGTATGACATGTGTGAAACTTTGCACATTCTCTGTTGAACATCCAAAGTCTGCAAAGGCGAAGTCCACGCTCACTAGGTGAAGTTTAACGTCACTCAACGTCAATAACAAGTATGCCCCCCGTGAGCATCAATAACTGCTTGGCATCTCCTGCCCATGGAAGCTATGAGATGACGAATCACATCCTGTGGAATGGCTGTCCACTCAGCCTGCAAAGCTGCTGCAAGCTGAGGTAGAGTCTGCGGTTGAGGTTGTCGCCGTCGCAGATGTCGGTCTAACTCGTCCCAAAGATGTTCGATGGGGTTTAAATCTGGTGATCTGGAGGGCCAGGGAAGAACGTTGATGTTGTGGTGTCTCAAGAAGACAGTGGTGAGGACGGGCGTTCACCATGATGGGTTGCACATGGGGCTTAAGAATCTCGTAGACGGTTGCGTACGGTCTGATCGGAAATCCTACGTAGCCCTGGTATGGTTGAGGCAGTAGATGTAGCAGTGGTGGTCCTATTCCGAAGGTGACCTAACCGGATGTAACAATCTTGTGCGAGCGTGGTCACACGAGGTCTGCCAGATCGTGGACGGTCACGAGTTGATCCATGTTGTTGGTGACGATTCCATAGCCTTGTGATGGTGCTTGGGTAAACAATCACAGCTCTGGCAACATCTGATCGAGAATCGCCTGCTTCCAAGCGACCAATGGCGTTGTTGCGTTGTGCTTCAGTCAGTCTTGGCGTAACTGTATTGCGTGTCGGTGGCTTAACACTGAGCTATGGAAACCGAGAACCCGTCACTTTTATAGGGATTTTGCACATGTTGCACTTGCAGAACATGCAGATCTTTCAAACAAATTTATTGGACACGAATGCGTTTTGGCGAAAAATCCGATGTTTTGTTCCGTTTTCAAAGTGCACAACTTTTATTGTCATTTTGGTCTGACAATCAGTGCCTTAACACGTGTAACGTCACATACTCTGAGCTTGTAACGTTATTACATATATTTCTCTTTAAAATAACAAAAATATCCCTTTTGCGTTTCTTTTTTTGAAGAGTATATAATACTTATGCACGTACCTGATTTCTTGATGACGAGAAATCCACTTGAAATAAAGATGTATCTCAGAACCGCTGGTACAGGTGTTAACACTTTTACTGAGAGAGCAGAGAGCAAAGTTTCGACCTTTCTTGGCCATTTTCAGCTTAAGAAAGAAAGTTTGCAACTGATCGTTGCACAACACGTCTTAAGGACGAGTGTAAAAACGGGTACAAGATTGTAGAAGCGTTGCAGTTTGATGTGAGGTTATTAATTAGTGTAGATATAAAGGTGTTCCTTTATATTGGTTTAAATTTGGAACACCTTTATATCTACACTAATTAATAACCTCATATCAAACTGCAACGCCCCTACAATCTTGTACCCGTTGCAAACTTTCTTTGTTAACCTGAAGATGATCAAGGAAGGTCGAAACGTTGTTCTCTGGTTACCAATAAAAGTGTTAATACCTATACCAGCCGTTCTGAGATACGTTCCTGATTTGAATATATGTACAACTCCATGTTATTACATTTCAGTGTTTACTTGTAATATAAAATAATCCAGATTTATGTAAATATTTACATAATAATAACATTTCACTTCCATTTTTTATAAAGATTTAAATACCGGTTAAATTTAATTTCCAGTTCTTTAAAGAAAGTTTAATGAACAATAACGCATGTTTTGGTTGAATTAAGTGAATAGGTTCCAAAGTGCACTCACCCATGTAATTATTTTAAAGTAATTACCTAATTGGGAATCATTCTTGAGTTTATCTTGCATTTAACATCAAGAAATTCATGTGTATTATTTTTATTCTAGGATTTTGTTTACCCCAAATTTGTAATTAAGATCTTCTACATGAAAACAGTGTACTCTTCCAAATAATGACTACATTTTTAAACTGGATTTTAGAACTAATGAAAAGGACATATGACATCGCGAATACATATATTATTTTAAATCATCTATTAAAATACTTTCTGTTTTGTGGTCTTTTATTCTGATTTTGCACAATGGAAAAATAATTATCTTTCATTGAGTTTTATATATTGAAATATTATTTCATTCACTTTTGTGATAAGGTAAAAGAATGTCCAAATACTAATGGAACTTAAGCGCAGAGGAATTGTCTAATTGTGGGTTAAGAAATAAAGATATCATTAGGTAAATCGGATTAGAACACTTTTCCAGAGAACAAAAAAATGGCCCAGCTGAACGTAAGGACGTCAGAAAAGAAAGGAAATTGTGATACATTTCAAAACGGCCCAGAAAGACATAAGGACGGCAAAAGGGAGGTAGGTTGGGATACTTCCCAAGGGTGTTTCAGTGATTCAGGAGGAAAAATTCAATAGAATAATATTTTAAAGTTTCACATGGAATTTTATCTGCTGAAATTTAATGAGATTCTTCTTGTCTCTGTTGTTATGTCACTAAATCCAAGACAGAAATGCAAAAAAGAAAACTGTTTAATTATATAATTGGACAGAAATCTAATCCAACAGTTTGTTGATTTGAAGATTTAAAAATGTTTGTGCAATAATCAAAATCTTTTGAGTTTATTTTATACTATGTATTCTACTATTAATCAAGAGAAGTTTTAAAAATGTTTGTGCAATAATCAAAATGTTTTGAGTTTATTTTGTACTAAGTATTCTACTATTAATCAAGAGAAGTTTTCAAAATGTTTGTGCAATAATCAAAATGTTTTGTGTTTATTTTATACTAAGTATTCTACTATTAATCAAGAGAAGTTTTAAAAATGTTTGTGCAATAATCAAAATGTTTTGAGTTTATTTTATACTAAGTATTCTACTATTAATCAAGAGAAGTTTTCAAAATGTTTGTGCAATAATCAAAATGTTTTGTGTTTATTTTATACTAAGTATTCTACTATTAATCAAGAGAAGTTTTAAAAATGTTTGTGCAATAATCAAAATGTTTTGAGTTTATTTTATACTAAGTATTCTACTATTAATCAAGAGAAGTTTTAAAAATGTTTGTGCAATAATCAAAATGTTTTGAGTTTATTTTATACTAAGTATTCTACTATTAATCAAGAGAAGTTTTCAAAATGTTTGTGCAATAATCAAAATGTTTTGTGTTTATTTTATACTAAGTATTCTACTATTAATCAAGAGAAGTTTTCAAAATGTTTGTGCAATAATCAAAATGTTTTGTGTTTATTTTATACTAAGTATTCTACTATTAATCAAGAGAAGTTTTCAAAATGTTTGTGCAATAATCAAAATGTTTTGAGTTTATTTTATACTAAGTATTCTACTATTAATCAAGAGAAGTTTTTAAAATGTTTGTGCAATAATCAAAATTTTTTGAGTTTATTTTATACTAAGTATTCTACTATTAATCAAGAGAAGTTTTCAAAATGTTTGTGCAATAATCAAAATGTTTTGAGTTTATTTTGTACTAAGTATTCTACTATTAATCAAGAGAAGTTTTAAAATGTTTGTGCAATAATCAAAATGTTTTGTGTTTATTTTATACTAAGTATTCTACTATTAATCAAGAGAAGTTTTCAAAATGTTTGTGCAATAATCAAAATGTTTTGTGTTTATTTTATACTAAGTATTCTACTATTAATCAAGAGAAGTTTTCAAAATGTTTGTGCAATAATCAAAATGTTTTGAGTTTATTTTATACTAAGTATTCTACTATTAATCAAGAGAAGTTTTCAAAATGTTTGTGCAATAATCAAAATGTTTTGAGTTTATTTTATACTAAGTATTCTACTATTAATCAAGAGAAGTTTTCAAAATGTTTGTGCAATAATCAAAATGTTTTGAGTTTATTTTATACTAAGTATTCTACTATTAATCAAGAGAAGTTTTCAAAATGTTTGTGCAATAATCAAAATTTTTTGAGTTTATTTTATACTAAGTATTCTACTATTAATCAAGAGAAGTTTTAAAATGTTTGTGCAATAATCAAAATGTTTTGTGTTTATTTTATACTAAGTATTCTACTATTAATCAAGAGAAGTTTTCAAAATGTTTGTGCAATAATCAAAATGTTTTGTGTTTATTTTATACTAAGTATTCTACTATTAATCAAGAGAAGTTTTCAAAATGTTTGTGCAATAATCAAAATGTTTTGAGTTTATTTTATACTATGTATTCTACTATTAATCAAGAGAAGTTTTAAAATGTTTGTGCAATAATCAAAATGTTTTGAGTTTATTTTATACTAAGTATTCTACTATTAATCAAGAGAAGTTTTCAAAATGTTTGTGCAATAATCAAAATGTTTTGTGTTTATTTTATACTAAGTATTCTACTATTAATCAAGAGAAGTTTTCAAAATGTTTGTGCAATAATCAAAATGTTTTGTGTTTATTTTATACTATGTATTCTACTATTAATCAAGAGAAGTTTTCAAAATGTTTGTGCAATAATCAAAACATTTTGTGTTTATTTTATACTAAGTATTCTACTATTAATCAAGAGAAGTTTTCAAAATGTTTGTGCAATAATCAAAATGTTTTGAGTTTATTTTATACTAAGTATTCTACTATTAATCAAGAGAAGTTTTAAAATGTTTGTGCAATAATCAAAATGTTTTGTGTTTATTTTATACTAAGTATTCTACTATTAATCAAGAGAAGTTTTCAAAATGTTTGTGCAATAATCAAAATGTTTTGTGTTTATTTTATACTAAGTATTCTACTATTAATCAAGAGAAGTTTTCAAAATGTTTGTGCAATAATCAAAATGTTTTGAGTTTATTTTATACTAAGTATTCTACTATTAATCAAGAGAAGTTTTCAAAATGTTTGTGCAATAATCAAAATGTTTTGAGTTTATTTTATACTAAGTATTCTACTATTAATCAAGAGAAGTTTTCAAAATGTTTGTGCAATAATCAAAATGTTTTGAGTTTATTTTGTACTAAGTATTCTACTATTAATCAAGAGAAGTTTTCAAAATGTTTGTGCAATAATCAAAATTTTTTGAGTTTATTTTGTACTAAGTATTCTACTATTAATCAAGAGAAGTTTTAAAAATGTATGTGCAATAATCAAAATGTTTTGTGTTTATTTTATACTAAGTATTCTACTATTAATCAAGAGAAGTTTTCAAAATGTTTGTGCAATAATCAAAATGTTTTGTGTTTATTTTATACTAAGTATTCTACTATTAATCAAGAGAAGTTTTCAAAATGTTTGTGCAATAATCAAAATGTTTTGAGTTTATTTTATACTAAGTATTCTACTATTAATCAAGAGAAGTTTTAAAATGTTTGTGCAATAATCAAAATGTTTTGAGTTTATTTTATACTAAGTATTCTACTATTAATCAAGAGAAGTTTTCAAAATGTTTGTGCAATAATCAAAATGTTTTGTGTTTATTTTATACTAAGTATTCTACTATTAATCAAGAGAAGTTTTCAAAATGTTTGTGCAATAATCAAAATGTTTTGTGTTTATTTTATACTATGTATTCTACTATTAATCAAGAGAAGTTTTCAAAATGTTTGTGCAATAATCAAAACATTTTGTGTTTATTTTATACTAAGTATTCTACTATTAATCAAGGGAAGTTTTCAAAATGTTTGTGCAATAATCAAAATGTTTTGTGTTTATTTTATACTAAGTATTCTACTATTAATCAAGAGAAGTTTTCAAAATGTTTGTGCAATAATCAAAATGTTTTGTGTTTATTTTATACTAAGTATTCTACTATTAATCAAGAGAAGTTTTCAAAATGTTTGTGCAATAATCAAAATGTTTTGTGTTTATTTTATACTAAGTATTCTACTATTAATCAAGAGAAGTTTTCAAAATGTTTGTGCAATAATCAAAATGTTTTGTGTTTATTTTATACTAAGTATTCTACTATTAATCAAGAGAAGTTTTCAAAATGTTTGTGCAATAATCAAAATGTTTTGTGTTTATTTTATACTAAGTATTCTACTATTAATCAAGAGAAGTTTTCAAAATGTTTGTGCAATAATCAAAATGTTTTGTGTTTATTTTATACTAAGTATTCTACTATTAATCAAAGAAGTTTTAAAATGTTTGTGCAATAATCAAAATGTTTTGAGTTTATTTTATACTAAGTATTCTACTATTAATCAAGAGAAGTTTTCAAAATGTTTGTGCAATAATCAAAATGTTTTGAGTTTATTTTATACTAAGTATTCTACTATTAATCAAGAGAAGTTTTCAAAATGTTTGTGCAATAATCAAAATTTTTGAGTTTATTTTATACTAAGTATTCTACAATTAATCAAGAGAAGTTTTCAAAATGTTTGTGCAATAATCAAAACGTTTTGTGTTTATTTTATACTAAGTATTCTACTATTAATCAAGAGAAGTTTTAAAATGTTTGTGCAATAATCAAAATGTTTTGTGTTTATTTTATACTAAGTATTCTACTATTAATCAAGAGAAGTTTTAAAAATGTTTGTGCAACAATCAAAATGTTTTGAGTTTATTTTATACTAAGTATTCTACTATTAATCAAGAGAACTTTTAAAAATGTTTATTTTATACTAAGTATTCTACTATTAATCAAGAGAAGTTTTCAAAATGTTTGTGCAATAATCAAAATGTTTTGAGTTTATTTTATACTAAGTATTCTACTATTAATCAAGAGAAGTTTTCAAAATGTTTGTGCAATAATCAAAATGTTTTGTGTTTATTTTATACTAAGTATTCTACTATTAATCAAGAGAAGTTTTCAAAATGTTTGTGCAATAATCAAAATTTTTGAGTTTATTTTATACTAAGTATTCTACTATTAATCAAGAGAAGTTTTCAAAATGTTTGTGCAATAATCAAAATGTTTTGAGTTTATTTTATACTAAGTATTCTACTATTAATCAAGAGAAGTTTTCAAAATGTTTGTGCAATAATCAAAATGTTTTGTGTTTATTTTATACTAAGTATTCTACTATTAATCAAGAGAAGTTTTAAAATGTTTGTGCAATAATCAAAATGTTTTGAGTTTATTTTATACTAAGTATTCTACTATTAATCAAGAGAAGTTTTAAAATGTTTGTGCAATAATCAAAATGTTTTGAGTTTATTTTATACTAAGTATTCTACTATTAATCAAGAGAAGTTTTCAAAATGTTTGTGCAATAATCAAAATGTTTTGTGTTTATTTTATACTAAGTATTCTACTATTAATCAAGAGAAGTTTTAAAATGTTTGTGCAATAATCAAAATGTTTTGTGTTTATTTTATACTAAGTATTCTACTATTAATCAAGAGAAGTTTTCAAAATGTTTGTGCAATAATCAAAATGTTTTGAGTTTATTTTATACTAAGTATTCTACTATTAATCAAGAGAAGTTTTCAAAATGTTTGTGCAATAATCAAAATTTTTTGAGTTTATTTTATACTAAGTATTCTACTATTAATCAAGAGAAGTTTTCAAAATGTTTGTGCAATAATCAAAATGTTTTGAGTTTATTTTATACTAAGTATTCTACTATTAATCAAGAGAAGTTTTAAAATGTTTGTGCAATAATCAAAATGTTTTGTGTTTATTTTATACTAAGTATTCTACTATTAATCAAGAGAAGTTTTCAAAATGTTTGTGCAATAATCAAAATTTTTTGAGTTTATTTTGTACTAAGTATTCTACTATTAATCAAGAGAAGTTTTAAAAATGTTTGTGCAATAATCAAAATGTTTTGTGTTTATTTTATACTAAGTATTCTACTATTAATCAAGAGAAGTTTTCAAAATGTTTGTGCAATAATCAAAATGTTTTGTGTTTATTTTATACTAAGTATTCTACTATTAATCAAGAGAAGTTTTCAAAATGTTTGTGCAATAATCAAAATGTTTTGAGTTTATTTTATACTAAGTATTCTACTATTAATCAAGAGAAGTTTTAAAATGTTTGTGCAATAATCAAAATGTTTTGAGTTTATTTTATACTAAGTATTCTACTATTAATCAAGAGAAGTTTTCAAAATGTTTGTGCAATAATCAAAATGTTTTGAGTTTATTTTATACTAAGTATTCTACTATTAATCAAGAGAAGTTTTCAAAATGTTTGTGCAATAATCAAAATTTTTGAGTTTATTTTATACTAAGTATTCTACAATTAATCAAGAGAAGTTTTCAAAATGTTTGTGCAATAATCAAAATGTTTTGTGTTTATTTTATACTAAGTATTCTACTATTAATCAAGAGAAGTTTTCAAAATGTTTGTGCAATAATCAAAATGTTTTGTGTTTATTTTATACTAAGTATTCTACTATTAATCAAGAGAAGTTTTAAAATGTTTGTGCAATAATCAAAATGTTTTGAGTTTATTTTATACTAAGTATTCTACTATTAATCAAGAGAAGTTTTAAAATGTTTGTGCAATAATCAAAATGTTTTGTGTTTATTTTATACTAAGTATTCTACTATTAATCAAGAGAAGTTTTCAAAATGTTTGTGCAATAATCAAAATGTTTTGAGTTTATTTTATACTAAGTATTCTACTATTAATCAAGAGAAGTTTTCAAAATGTTTGTGCAATAATCAAAATGTTTTGTGTTTATTTTATACTAAGTATTCTACTATTAATCAAGAGAAGTTTTCAAAATGTTTGTGCAATAATCAAAATTTTTTGAGTTTATTTTATACTAAGTATTCTACTATTAATCAAGAGAAGTTTTCAAAATGTTTGTGCAATAATCAAAATGTTTTGAGTTTATTTTATACTAAGTATTCTACTATTAATCAAGAGAAGTTTTCAAAATGTTTGTGCAATAATCAAAATGTTTTGTGTTTATTTTATACTAAGTATTCTACTATTAATCAAGAGAAGTTTTCAAAATGTTTGTGCAATAATCAAAATGTTTTGAGTTTATTTTATACTAAGTATTCTACTATTAATCAAGAGAAGTTTTCAAAATGTTTGTGCAATAATCAAAATGTTTTGTGTTTATTTTATACTAAGTATTCTACTATTAATCAAGAGAAGTTTTAAAATGTTTGTGCAATAATCAAAATGTTTTGTGTTTATTTTATACTAAGTATTCTACTATTAATCAAGAGAAGTTTTCAAAATGTTTGTGCAATAATCAAAATGTTTTGTGTTTATTTTATACTAAGTATTCTACTATTAATCAAGAGAAGTTTTCAAAATGTTTGTGCAATAATCAAAATGTTTTGAGTTTATTTTATACTAAGTATTCTACTATTAATCAAGAGAAGTTTTCAAAATGTTTGTGCAATAATCAAAATGTTTTGAGTTTATTTTATACTAAGTATTCTACTATTAATCAAGAGAAGTTTTAAAAATGTTTGTGCAATAATCAAAATGTTTTGTGTTTATTTTATACTAAGTATTCTACTATTAATCAAGAGAAGTTTTCAAAATGTTTGTGCAATAATCAAAATGTTTTGTGTTTATTTTATACTAAGTATTCTACTATTAATCAAGAGAAGTTTTCAAAATGTTTGTGCAATAATCAAAATGTTTTGAGTTTATTTTATACTAAGTATTCTACTATTAATCAAGAGAAGTTTTAAAATGTTTGTGCAATAATCAAAATGTTTTGAGTTTATTTTATACTAAGTATTCTACTATTAATCAAGAGAAGTTTTCAAAATGTTTGTGCAATAATCAAAATGTTTTGAGTTTATTTTATACTAAGTATTCTACTATTAATCAAGAGAAGTTTTCAAAATGTTTGTGCAATAATCAAAATGTTTTGAGTTTATTTTATACTAAGTATTCTACTATTAATCAAGAGAAGTTTTCAAAATGTTTGTGCAATAATCAAAATGTTTTGTGTTTATTTTATACTAAGTATTCTACTATTAATCAAGAGAAGTTTTCAAAATGTTTGTGCAATAATCAAAATGTTTTGAGTTTATTTTATACTAAGTATTCTACTATTAATCAAGAGAAGTTTTCAAAATGTTTGTGCAATAATCAAAATGTTTTGAGTTTATTTTATACTAAGTATTCTACTATTAATCAAGAGAAGTTTTCAAAATGTTTGTGCAATAATCAAAATGTTTTGAGTTTATTTTATACTAAGTATTCTACTATTAATCAAGAGAAGTTTTCAAAATGTTTGTGCAATAATCAAAATGTTTTGAGTTTATTTTATACTAAGTATTCTACTATTAATCAAGAGAAGTTTTCAAAATGTTTGTGCAATAATCAAAATGTTTTGAGTTTATTTTATACTAAGTATTCTACTATTAATCAAGAGAAGTTTTAAAAATGTTTGTGCAATAATCAAAATGTTTTGAGTTTATTTTATACTAAGTATTCTACTATTAATCAAGAGAAGTTTTCAAAATGTTTGTGCAATAATCAAAATGTTTTGTGTTTATTTTATACTAAGTATTCTACTATTAATCAAGAGAAGTTTTCAAAATGTTTGTGCAATAATCAAAATGTTTTGTGTTTATTTTATACTAAGTATTCTACTATTAATCAAGAGAAGTTTTCAAAATGTTTGTGCAATAATCAAAATGTTTTGTGTTTATTTTATACTAAGTATTCTACTATTAATCAAGAGAAGTTTTCAAAATGTTTGTGCAATAATCAAAATGTTTTGTGTTTATTTTATACTAAGTATTCTACTATTAATCAAGAGAAGTTTTCAAAATGTTTGTGCAATAATCAAAATGTTTTGTGTTTATTTTATACTAAGTATTCTACTATTAATCAAGAGAAGTTTTCAAAATGTTTGTGCAATAATCAAAATGTTTTGTGTTTATTTTATACTAAGTATTCTACTATTAATCAAGAGAAGTTTTCAAAATGTTTGTGCAATAATCAAAATGTTTTGTGTTTATTTTATACTAAGTATTCTACTATTAATCAAGAGAAGTTTTCAAAATGTTTGTGCAATAATCAAAATGTTTTGTGTTTATTTTATACTAAGTATTCTACTATTAATCAAGAGAAGTTTTCAAAATGTTTGTGCAATAATCAAAATGTTTTGTGTTTATTTTATACTAAGTATTCTACTATTAATCAAGAGAAGTTTTCAAAATGTTTGTGCAATAATCAAAATGTTTTGTGTTTATTTTATACTAAGTATTCTACTATTAATCAAGAGAAGTTTTAAAATGTTTGTGCAATAATCAAAATGTTTTGAGTTTATTTTATACTAAGTATTCTACTATTAATCAAGAGAAGTTTTCAAAATGTTTGTGCAATAATCAAAATGTTTTGAGTTTATTTTATACTAAGTATTCTACTATTAATCAAGAGAAGTTTTCAAAATGTTTGTGCAATAATCAAAATGTTTTGTGTTTATTTTATACTAAGTATTCTACTATTAATCAAGAGAAGTTTTCAAAATGTTTGTGCAATAATCAAAATGTTTTAGTTTATTTTATACTAAGTATTCTACTATTAATCAAGAGAAGTTTTCAAAATGTTTGTGCAATAATCAAAATGTTTTGTGTTTATTTTATACTAAGTATTCTACTATTAATCAAGAGAAGTTTTCAAAATGTTTGTGCAATAATCAAAATGTTTTGAGTTTATTTTATACTAAGTATTCTACTATTAATCAAGAGAAGTTTTCAAAATGTTTGTGCAATAATCAAAATGTTTTGAGTTTATTTTATACTAAGTATTCTACTATTAATCAAGAGAAGTTTTCAAAATGTATGTGCAATAATCAAAATGTTTTGTGTTTATTTTATAACAAGTATTCTACTATTAATCAAGAGAAGTTTTCAAAATGTTTGTGCAATAATCAAAATGTTTTGAGTTTATTTTATACTAAGTATTCTACTATTAATCAAGAGAAGTTTTAAAATGTTTGTGCAATAATCAAAATGTTTTGTGTTTATTTTATACTAAGTATTCTACTATTAATCAAGAGAAGTTTTCAAAATGTTTGTGCAATAATCAAAATGTTTTGTGTTTATTTTATACTAAGTATTCTACTATTAATCAAGAGAAGTTTTCAAAATGTTTGTGCAATAATCAAAATGTTTTGTGTTTATTTTATACTAAGTATTCTACTATTAATCAAGAGAAGTTTTCAAAATGTTTGTGCAATAATCAAAATGTTTTGTGTTTATTTTATACTAAGTATTCTACTATTAATCAAGAGAAGTTTTCAAAATGTTTGTGCAATAATCAAAATGTTTTGAGTTTATTTTATACTAAGTATTCTACTATTAATCAAGAGAAGTTTTCAAAATGTTTGTGCAATAATCAAAATGTTTTGAGTTTATTTTATACTAAGTATTCTACTATTAATCAAGAGAAGTTTTCAAAATGTTTGTGCAATAATCAAAATGTTTTGAGTTTATTTTATACTAAGTATTCTACTATTAATCAAGAGAAGTTTTCAAAATGTTTGTGCAATAATCAAAATGTTTTGAGTTTATTTTATACTAAGTATTCTACTATTAATCAAGAGAAGTTTTCAAAATGTTTGTGCAATAATCAAAATGTTTTGAGTTTATTTTATACTAAGTATTCTACTATTAATCAAGAGAAGTTTTCAAAATGTTTGTGCAATAATCAAAATGTTTTGTGTTTATTTTATACTAAGTATTCTACTATTAATCAAGAGAAGTTTTCAAAATGTTTGTGCAATAATCAAAATGTTTTGAGTTTATTTTATACTAAGTATTCTACTATTAATCAAGAGAAGTTTTCAAAATGTTTGTGCAATAATCAAAATGTTTTGTGTTTATTTTATACTAAGTATTCTACTATTAATCAAGAGAAGTTTTAAAATGTTTGTGCAATAATCAAAATGTTTTGTGTTTATTTTATACTAAGTATTCTACTATTAATCAAGAGAAGTTTTCAAAATGTTTGTGCAATAATCAAAATGTTTTGTGTTTATTTTATACTAAGTATTCTACTATTAATCAAGAGAAGTTTTCAAAATGTTTGTGCAATAATCAAAATGTTTTGTGTTTATTTTATACTAAGTATTCTACTATTAATCAAGAGAAGTTTTCAAAATGTTTGTGCAATAATCAAAATGTTTTGAGTTTATTTTATACTAAGTATTCTACTATTAATCAAGAGAAGTTTTAAAATGTTTGTGCAATAATCAAAATGTTTTGAGTTTATTTTATACTAAGTATTCTACTATTAATCAAGAGAAGTTTTCAAAATGTTTGTGCAATAATCAAAATGTTTTGTGTTTATTTTATACTAAGTATTCTACTATTAATCAAGAGAAGTTTTCAAAATGTTTGTGCAATAATCAAAATGTTTTAGTTTATTTTATACTAAGTATTCTACTATTAATCAAGAGAAGTTTTCAAAATGTTTGTGCAATAATCAAAATGTTTTGTGTTTATTTTATACTAAGTATTCTACTATTAATCAAGAGAAGTTTTCAAAATGTTTGTGCAATAATCAAAATGTTTTGAGTTTATTTTATACTAAGTATTCTACTATTAATCAAGAGAAGTTTTCAAAATGTTTGTGCAATAATCAAAATGTTTTGAGTTTATTTTATACTAAGTATTCTACTATTAATCAAGAGAAGTTTTCAAAATGTTTGTGCAATAATCAAAATGTTTTGTGTTTATTTTATACTAAGTATTCTACTATTAATCAAGAGAAGTTTTCAAAATGTTTGTGCAATAATCAAAATGTTTTGTGTTTATTTTATACTAAGTATTCTACTATTAATCAAGAGAAGTTTTCAAAATGTTTGTGCAATAATCAAAATGTTTTGAGTTTATTTTATACTAAGTATTCTACTATTAATCAAGAGAAGTTTTCAAAATGTTTGTGCAATAATCAAAATGTTTTGAGTTTATTTTATACTAAGTATTCTACTATTAATCAAGAGAAGTTTTCAAAATGTTTGTGCAATAATCAAAATGTTTTGTGTTTATTTTATACTAAGTATTCTACTATTAATCAAGAGAAGTTTTCAAAATGTTTGTGCAATAATCAAAATGTTTTGTGTTTATTTTATACTAAGTATTCTACTATTAATCAAGAGAAGTTTTCAAAATGTTTGTGCAATAATCAAAATGTTTTGTGTTTATTTTATACTAAGTATTCTACTATTAATCAAGAGAAGTTTTCAAAATGTTTGTGCAATAATCAAAATGTTTTGTGTTTATTTTATACTAAGTATTCTACTATTAATCAAGAGAAGTTTTCAAAATGTTTGTGCAATAATCAAAATGTTTTGAGTTTATTTTATACTAAGTATTCTACTATTAATCAAGAGAAGTTTTCAAAATGTTTGTGCAATAATCAAAATGTTTTGAGTTTATTTTATACTAAGTATTCTACTATTAATCAAGAGAAGTTTTCAAAATGTTTGTGCAATAATCAAAATGTTTTGAGTTTATTTTATACTAAGTATTCTACTATTAATCAAGAGAAGTTTTCAAAATGTTTGTGCAATAATCAAAATGTTTTGAGTTTATTTTATACTAAGTATTCTACTATTAATCAAGAGAAGTTTTCAAAATGTTTGTGCAATAATCAAAATGTTTTGTGTTTATTTTATACTAAGTATTCTACTATTAATCAAGAGAAGTTTTAAAATGTTTGTGCAATAATCAAAATGTTTTGTGTTTATTTTATACTAAGTATTCTACTATTAATCAAGAGAAGTTTTAAAAATGTTTGTGCAATAATCAAAATGTTTTGAGTTTATTTTATACTAAGTATTCTACTATTAATCAAGAGAAGTTTTAAAATGTTTGTGCAATAATCAAAATGTTTTGTGTTTATTTTATACTAAGTATTCTACTATTAATCAAGAGAAGTTTTCAAAATGTTTGTGCAATAATCAAAATGTTTTGAGTTTATTTTATACTAAGTATTCTACTATTAATCAAGAGAAGTTTTCAAAATGTTTGTGCAATAATCAAAATGTTTTGTGTTTATTTTATACTAAGTATTCTACTATTAATCAAGAGAAGTTTTCAAAATGTTTGTGCAATAATCAAAATGTTTTGAGTTTATTTTATACTAAGTATTCTACTATTAATCAAGAGAAGTTTTCAAAATGTTTGTGCAATAATCAAAATGTTTTGAGTTTATTTTATACTAAGTATTCTACTATTAATCAAGAGAAGTTTTCAAAATGTTTGTGCAATAATCAAAATGTTTTGAGTTTATTTTATACTAAGTATTCTACTATTAATCAAGAGAAGTTTTCAAAATGTTTGTGCAATAATCAAAATGTTTTGTGTTTATTTTATACTAAGTATTCTACTATTAATCAAGAGAAGTTTTCAAAATGTTTGTGCAATAATCAAAATGTTTTGTGTTTATTTTATACTAAGTATTCTACTATTAATCAAGAGAAGTTTTCAAAATGTTTGTGCAATAATCAAAATGTTTTGTGTTTATTTTATACTAAGTATTCTACTATTAATCAAGAGAAGTTTTCAAAATGTTTGTGCAATAATCAAAATGTTTTGTGTTTATTTTATACTAAGTATTCTACTATTAATCAAGAGAAGTTTTCAAAATGTTTGTGCAATAATCAAAATGTTTTGAGTTTATTTTATACTAAGTATTCTACTATTAATCAAGAGAAGTTTTCAAAATGTTTGTGCAATAATCAAAATGTTTTGAGTTTATTTTATACTAAGTATTCTACTATTAATCAAGAGAAGTTTTCAAAATGTTTGTGCAATAATCAAAATGTTTTGTGTTTATTTTATACTAAGTATTCTACTATTAATCAAGAGAAGTTTTCAAAATGTTTGTGCAATAATCAAAATGTTTTGAGTTTATTTTATACTAAGTATTCTACTATTAATCAAGAGAAGTTTTCAAAATGTTTGTGCAATAATCAAAATGTTTTGTGTTTATTTTATACTAAGTATTCTACTATTAATCAAGAGAAGTTTTCAAAATGTTTGTGCAATAATCAAAATGTTTTGAGTTTATTTTATACTAAGTATTCTACTATTAATCAAGAGAAGTTTTCAAAATGTTTGTGCAATAATCAAAATGTTTTGAGTTTATTTTATACTAAGTATTCTACTATTAATCAAGAGAAGTTTTCAAAATGTTTGTGCAATAATCAAAATGTTTTGTGTTTATTTTATACTAAGTATTCTACTATTAATCAAGAGAAGTTTTCAAAATGTTTGTGCAATAATCAAAATGTTTTGTGTTTATTTTATACTAAGTATTCTACTATTAATCAAGAGAAGTTTTCAAAATGTTTGTGCAATAATCAAAATGTTTTGAGTTTATTTTATACTAAGTATTCTACTATTAATCAAGAGAAGTTTTCAAAATGTTTGTGCAATAATCAAAATGTTTTGAGTTTATTTTATACTAAGTATTCTACTATTAATCAAGAGAAGTTTTCAAAATGTTTGTGCAATAATCAAAATGTTTTGAGTTTATTTTATACTAAGTATTCTACTATTAATCAAGAGAAGTTTTAAAATGTTTGTGCAATAATCAAAATGTTTTGAGTTTATTTTATACTAAGTATTCTACTATTAATCAAGAGAAGTTTTCAAAATGTTTGTGCAATAATCAAAATGTTTTGTGTTTATTTTATACTAAGTATTCTACTATTAATCAAGAGAAGTTTTCAAAATGTTTGTGCAATAATCAAAATGTTTTGAGTTTATTTTATACTAAGTATTCTACTATTAATCAAGAGAAGTTTTCAAAATGTTTGTGCAATAATCAAAATGTTTTGAGTTTATTTTATACTAAGTATTCTACTATTAATCAAGAGAAGTTTTCAAAATGTTTGTGCAATAATCAAAATGTTTTGAGTTTATTTTATACTAAGTATTCTACTATTAATCAAGAGAAGTTTTCAAAATGTTTGTGCAATAATCAAAATGTTTTGAGTTTATTTTATACTAAGTATTCTACTATTAATCAAGAGAAGTTTTCAAAATGTTTGTGCAATAATCAAAATGTTTTGTGTTTATTTTATACTAAGTATTCTACTATTAATCAAGAGAAGTTTTCAAAATGTTTGTGCAATAATCAAAATGTTTTGTGTTTATTTTATACTAAGTATTCTACTATTAATCAAGAGAAGTTTTCAAAATGTTTGTGCAATAATCAAAATGTTTTGTGTTTATTTTATACTAAGTATTCTACTATTAATCAAGAGAAGTTTTCAAAATGTTTGTGCAATAATCAAAATGTTTTGTGTTTATTTTATACTAAGTATTCTACTATTAATCAAGAGAAGTTTTCAAAATGTTTGTGCAATAATCAAAATGTTTTGTGTTTATTTTATACTAAGTATTCTACTATTAATCAAGAGAAGTTTTCAAAATGTTTGTGCAATAATCAAAATGTTTTGAGTTTATTTTATACTAAGTATTCTACTATTAATCAAGAGAAGTTTTCAAAATGTTTGTGCAATAATCAAAATGTTTTGAGTTTATTTTATACTAAGTATTCTACTATTAATCAAGAGAAGTTTTCAAAATGTTTGTGCAATAATCAAAATGTTTTGTGTTTATTTTATACTAAGTATTCTACTATTAATCAAGAGAAGTTTTCAAAATGTTTGTGCAATAATCAAAATGTTTTGTGTTTATTTTATACTAAGTATTCTACTATTAATCAAGAGAAGTTTTCAAAATGTTTGTGCAATAATCAAAATGTTTTGTGTTTATTTTATACTAAGTATTCTACTATTAATCAAGAGAAGTTTTCAAAATGTTTGTGCAATAATCAAAATGTTTTGTGTTTATTTTATACTAAGTATTCTACTATTAATCAAGAGAAGTTTTCAAAATGTTTGTGCAATAATCAAAATGTTTTGAGTTTATTTTATACTAAGTATTCTACTATTAATCAAGAGAAGTTTTAAAATGTTTGTGCAATAATCAAAATGTTTTGTGTTTATTTTATACTAAGTATTCTACTATTAATCAAGAGAAGTTTTCAAAATGTTTGTGCAATAATCAAAATGTTTTGAGTTTATTTTATACTAAGTATTCTACTATTAATCAAGAGAAGTTTTCAAAATGTTTGTGCAATAATCAAAATGTTTTGAGTTTATTTTATACTAAGTATTCTACTATTAATCAAGAGAAGTTTTCAAAATGTTTGTGCAATAATCAAAATGTTTTGTGTTTATTTTATACTAAGTATTCTACTATTAATCAAGAGAAGTTTTCAAAATGTTTGTGCAATAATCAAAATGTTTTGTGTTTATTTTATACTAAGTATTCTACTATTAATCAAGAGAAGTTTTCAAAATGTTTGTGCAATAATCAAAATGTTTTGAGTTTATTTTATACTAAGTATTCTACTATTAATCAAGAGAAGTTTTCAAAATGTTTGTGCAATAATCAAAATGTTTTGTGTTTATTTTATACTAAGTATTCTACTATTAATCAAGAGAAGTTTTCAAAATGTTTGTGCAATAATCAAAATGTTTTGAGTTTATTTTATACTAAGTATTCTACTATTAATCAAGAGAAGTTTTCAAAATGTTTGTGCAATAATCAAAATGTTTTGTGTTTATTTTATACTAAGTATTCTACTATTAATCAAGAGAAGTTTTCAAAATGTTTGTGCAATAATCAAAATGTTTTGAGTTTATTTTATACTAAGTATTCTACTATTAATCAAGAGAAGTTTTCAAAATGTTTGTGCAATAATCAAAATGTTTTGTGTTTATTTTATACTAAGTATTCTACTATTAATCAAGAGAAGTTTTCAAAATGTTTGTGCAATAATCAAAATGTTTTGAGTTTATTTTATACTAAGTATTCTACTATTAATCAAGAGAAGTTTTCAAAATGTTTGTGCAATAATCAAAATGTTTTGTGTTTATTTTATACTAAGTATTCTACTATTAATCAAGAGAAGTTTTCAAAATGTTTGTGCAATAATCAAAATGTTTTGTGTTTATTTTATACTAAGTATTCTACTATTAATCAAGAGAAGTTTTCAAAATGTTTGTGCAATAATCAAAATGTTTTGTGTTTATTTTATACTAAGTATTCTACTATTAATCAAGAGAAGTTTTCAAAATGTTTGTGCAATAATCAAAATGTTTTGTGTTTATTTTATACTAAGTATTCTACTATTAATCAAGAGAAGTTTTCAAAATGTTTGTGCAATAATCAAAATGTTTTGAGTTTATTTTATACTAAGTATTCTACTATTAATCAAGAGAAGTTTTCAAAATGTTTGTGCAATAATCAAAATGTTTTGAGTTTATTTTATACTAAGTATTCTACTATTAATCAAGAGAAGTTTTCAAAATGTTTGTGCAATAATCAAAATGTTTTGTGTTTATTTTATACTAAGTATTCTACTATTAATCAAGAGAAGTTTTCAAAATGTTTGTGCAATAATCAAAATGTTTTGTGTTTATTTTATACTAAGTATTCTACTATTAATCAAGAGAAGTTTTCAAAATGTTTGTGCAATAATCAAAATGTTTTGAGTTTATTTTATACTAAGTATTCTACTATTAATCAAGAGAAGTTTTCAAAATGTTTGTGCAATAATCAAAATGTTTTGTGTTTATTTTATACTAAGTATTCTACTATTAATCAAGAGAAGTTTTAAAAATGTTTGTGCAATAATCAAAATGTTTTGAGTTTATTTTATACTAAGTATTCTACTATTAATCAAGAGAAGTTTTCAAAATGTTTGTGCAATAATCAAAATGTTTTGAGTTTATTTTATACTAAGTATTCTACTATTAATCAAGAGAAGTTTTCAAAATGTTTGTGCAATAATCAAAATGTTTTGTGTTTATTTTATACTAAGTATTCTACTATTAATCAAGAGAAGTTTTCAAAATGTTTGTGCAATAATCAAAATGTTTTGTGTTTATTTTATACTAAGTATTCTACTATTAATCAAGAGAAGTTTTCAAAATGTTTGTGCAATAATCAAAATGTTTTGAGTTTATTTTATACTAAGTATTCTACTATTAATCAAGAGAAGTTTTCAAAATGTTTGTGCAATAATCAAAATGTTTTGAGTTTATTTTATACTAAGTATTCTACTATTAATCAAGAGAAGTTTTCAAAATGTTTGTGCAATAATCAAAATGTTTTGAGTTTATTTTATACTAAGTATTCTACTATTAATCAAGAGAAGTTTTAAAATGTTTGTGCAATAATCAAAATGTTTTGAGTTTATTTTATACTAAGTATTCTACTATTAATCAAGAGAAGTTTTCAAAATGTTTGTGCAATAATCAAAATGTTTTGTGTTTATTTTATACTAAGTATTCTACTATTAATCAAGAGAAGTTTTCAAAATGTTTGTGCAATAATCAAAATGTTTTGTGTTTATTTTATACTAAGTATTCTACTATTAATCAAGAGAAGTTTTCAAAATGTTTGTGCAATAATCAAAATGTTTTGTGTTTATTTTATACTAAGTATTCTACTATTAATCAAGAGAAGTTTTCAAAATGTTTGTGCAATAATCAAAATGTTTTGAGTTTATTTTATACTAAGTATTCTACTATTAATCAAGAGAAGTTTTCAAAATGTTTGTGCAATAATCAAAATGTTTTGAGTTTATTTTATACTAAGTATTCTACTATTAATCAAGAGAAGTTTTCAAAATGTTTGTGCAATAATCAAAATGTTTTGTGTTTATTTTATACTAAGTATTCTACTATTAATCAAGAGAAGTTTTCAAAATGTTTGTGCAATAATCAAAATGTTTTGAGTTTATTTTATACTAAGTATTCTACTATTAATCAAGAGAAGTTTTCAAAATGTTTGTGCAATAATCAAAATGTTTTGAGTTTATTTTATACTAAGTATTCTACTATTAATCAAGAGAAGTTTTCAAAATGTTTGTGCAATAATCAAAATGTTTTGTGTTTATTTTATACTAAGTATTCTACTATTAATCAAGAGAAGTTTTCAAAATGTTTGTGCAATAATCAAAATGTTTTGTGTTTATTTTATACTAAGTATTCTACTATTAATCAAGAGAAGTTTTCAAAATGTTTGTGCAATAATCAAAATGTTTTGAGTTTATTTTATACTAAGTATTCTACTATTAATCAAGAGAAGTTTTCAAAATGTTTGTGCAATAATCAAAATGTTTTGAGTTTATTTTATACTAAGTATTCTACTATTAATCAAGAGAAGTTTTCAAAATGTTTGTGCAATAATCAAAATGTTTTGAGTTTATTTTATACTAAGTATTCTACTATTAATCAAGAGAAGTTTTCAAAATGTTTGTGCAATAATCAAAATGTTTTGAGTTTATTTTATACTAAGTATTCTACTATTAATCAAGAGAAGTTTTAAAATGTTTGTGCAATAATCAAAATGTTTTGTGTTTATTTTATACTAAGTATTCTACTATTAATCAAGAGAAGTTTTCAAAATGTTTGTGCAATAATCAAAATGTTTTGTGTTTATTTTATACTAAGTATTCTACTATTAATCAAGAGAAGTTTTCAAAATGTTTGTGCAATAATCAAAATTTTTGAGTTTATTTTATACTAAGTATTCTACTATTAATCAAGAGAAGTTTTCAAAATGTTTGTGCAATAATCAAAATGTTTTGAGTTTATTTTATACTAAGTATTCTACTATTAATCAAGAGAAGTTTTCAAAATGTTTGTGCAATAATCAAAATGTTTTGTGTTTATTTTATACTAAGTATTCTACTATTAATCAAGAGAAGTTTTAAAAATGTTTGTGCAATAATCAAAATGTTTTGTGTTTATTTTATACCAAGTATTCTACTATTAATCAAGAGAAGTTTTCGAAATGTTTGTGCAATAATCAAAATGTTTTGAGTTTATTTTATACTAAGTATTCTACTATTAATCAAGAGAAGTTTTAAAATGTTTGTGCAATAATCAAAATGTTTTGAGTTTATTTTATACTAAGTATTCTACTATTAATCAAGAGAAGTTTTCAAAATGTTTGTGCAATAATCAAAATGTTTTGTGTTTATTTTATACTAAGTATTCTACTATTAATGAAGAGAAGTTTTCAAAATGTTTGTGCAATAATCAAAATGTTTTGTGTTTATTTTATACTATGTATTCTACTATTAATCAAGAGAAGTTTTCAAAATGTTTGTGCAATAATCAAAACATGTTTATGTTTATTTTATACTAAGTATTCTACTATTAATCAAGAGAAGTTTTCAAAATGTTTGTGCAATAATCAAAATGTTTTGTGTTTATTTTATACTAAGTATTCTACTATTAATCAAGAGAAGTTTTTAAAATGTTTGTGCAATAATCAAAATGTTTTAGTTTAT
The DNA here is from genome assembly GCF_004210375.1 of Tachypleus tridentatus. NCBI lineage: Eukaryota > Metazoa > Arthropoda > Merostomata > Xiphosura > Limulidae > Tachypleus > Tachypleus tridentatus. The sequence goes on along the minus strand of NC_134835.1, from coordinate 4,671,315 downwards.
TTTATACTAAGTATTCTACTATTAATCAAGAGAAGTTTTCAAAATGTTTGTGCAATAATCAAAATGTTTTGTGTTTATTTTATACTAAGTATTCTACTATTAATCAAGAGAAGTTTTCAAAATGTTTGTGCAATAATCAAAATGTTTTGTGTTTATTTTATACTAAGTATTCTACTATTAATCAAGAGAAGTTTTCAAAATGTTTGTGCAATAATCAAAATGTTTTGTGTTTATTTTATACTAAGTATTCTACTATTAATCAAGAGAAGTTTTCAAAATGTTTGTGCAATAATCAAAATGTTTTGTGTTTATTTTATACTAAGTATTCTACTATTAATCAAGAGAAGTTTTCAAAATGTTTGTGCAATAATCAAAATGTTTTGTGTTTATTTTATACTAAGTATTCTACTATTAATCAAGAGAAGTTTTAAAATGTTTGTGCAATAATCAAAATGTTTTGAGTTTATTTTATACTAAGTATTCTACTATTAATCAAGAGAAGTTTTCAAAATGTTTGTGCAATAATCAAAATGTTTTGAGTTTATTTTATACTAAGTATTCTACTATTAATCAAGAGAAGTTTTCAAAATGTTTGTGCAATAATCAAAATTTTTGTGTTTATTTTATACTAAGTATTCTACTATTAATCAAGAGAAGTTTTCAAAATGTTTGTGCAATAATCAAAATGTTTTGTGTTTATTTTATACTAAGTATTCTACTATTAATCAAGAGAAGTTTTAAAAATGTTTGTGCAATAATCAAAATGTTTTGTGTTTATTTTATACTAAGTATTCTACTATTAATCAAGAGAACTTTTAAAAATGTTTGTGCAATAATCAAAATGTTTTGTGTTTATTTTATACTAAGTATTCTACTAATCAAGAGAAGTTTTCAAAATGTTTGTGCAATAATCAAAATGTTTTGAGTTTATTTTATACTAAGTATTCTACTATTAATCAAGAAAAGTTTTCAAAATGTTTGTGCAATAATCAAAATGTTTTGTGTTTATTTTATACTAAGTATTCTACTATTAATCAAGAGAAGTTTTCAAAATGTTTGTGCAATAATCAAAATGTTTTGAGTTTATTTTATACTAAGTATTCTACTATTAATCAAGAGAAGTTTTAAAAATGTTTGTGCAATAATCAAAATGTTTTGAGTTTATTTTGTACTAAGTATTCTACTATTAATCAAGAGAAGTTTTCAAAATGTTTGTGCAATAATCAAAATGTTTTGTGTTTATTTTATACTAAGTATTCTACTATTAATCAAGAGAAGTTTTAAAAATGTTTGTGCAATAATCAAAATGTTTTTAGTTTATTTTATACTAAGTATTCTACTATTAATCAAGAGAAGTTTATCAAAATGTTTGTGCAATAATCAAAATATTTTGTGTTTATTTTATACTAAGTATTCTACTATTAATCAAGAGAAGTTTTCAAAATGTTTGTGCAATAATCAAAATGTTTTGAGTTTATTTTATACCTAAGTATTCTACTATTAATCAAGAGAAGTTTTAAAATGTTTGTGCAATAATCAAAATGTTTTGTGTTTATTTTATACTAAGTATTCTACTATTAATCAAGAGAAGTTTTCAAAATGTTTGTGCAATAATCAAAATGTTTTGTGTTTATTTTATACTAAGTATTCTACTATTAATCAAGAGAAGTTTTCAAAATGTTTGTGCAATAATCAAAATGTTTTGTGTTTATTTTATACTAAGTATTCTACTATTAATCAAGAGAAGTTTTAAAATGTTTGTGCAATAATCAAAATGTTTTGTGTTTATTTTATACTAAGTATTCTACTATTAATCAAGAGAAGTTTTCAAAATGTTTGTGCAATAATCAAAATGTTTTGAGTTTATTTTATACTAAGTATTCTACTATTAATCAAGAGAAGTTTTCAAAATGTTTGTGCAATAATCAAAATGTTTTGAGTTTATTTGATATACTAAGTATTCTACTATTAATCAAGAGAAGTTTTCAAAATGTTTGTGCAATAATCAAAATGTTTTGTGTTTATTTTATACTAAGTATTCTACTATTAATCAAGAGAAGTTTTCAAAATGTTTGTGCAATAATCAAAATGTTTTGAGTTTATTTTATACTAAGTATTCTACTATTAATCAAGAGAAGTTTTCAAAATGTTTGTGCAATAATCAAAATGTTTTGAGTTTATTTTATACTAAGTATTCTACTATTAATCAAGAGAAGTTTTCAAAATGTTTGTGCAATAATCAAAATGTTTTGTGTTTATTTTATACTAAGTATTCTACTATTAATCAAGAGAAGTTTTCAAAATGTTTGTGCAATAATCAAAATGTTTTGAGTTTATTTTATACTAAGTATTCTACTATTAATCAAGAGAAGTTTTCAAAATGTTTGTGCAATAATCAAAATGTTTTGAGTTTATTTTATACTAAGTATTCTACTATTAATCAAGAGAAGTTTTCAAAATGTTTGTGCAATAATCAAAATGTTTTGTGTTTATTTTATACTAAGTATTCTACTATTAATCAAGAGAAGTTTCAAAATGTTTGTGCAATAATCAAAATGTTTTGTGTTTATTTTATACTAAGTATTCTACTATTAATCAAGAGAAGTTTTCAAAATGTTTGTGCAATAATCAAAATGTTTTGAGTTTATTTTATACTATGTATTCTACTATTAATCAAGAGAAGTTTTCAAAATGTTTGTGCAATAATCAAAATGTTTTGAGTTTATTTTATACCTAAGTATTCTACCATTAATCAAGAGAAGTTTTCAAAATGTTTGTGCAATAATCAAAATGTTTTGTGTTTATTTTATACTAAGTATTCTACTATTAATGAAGAGAAGTTTTCAAAATGTTTGTGCAATAATCAAAATGTTTTGTGTTTATTTTATACTATGTATTCTACCATTAATCAAGAGAAGTTTTCAAAATGTTTGTGTAATAATCAAAACATTTTATGTTTATTTTTTATACTAAGTATTCTACTATTAATCAAGAGAAGTTTTCAAAATGTTTGTGCAATAATCAAAATGTTTTGTGTTTATTTTATACTAAGTATTCTACTATTAATCAAGAGAAGTTTTAAAATGTTTGTGCAATAATCAAAATGTTTTGTGTTTATTTTATACTAAGTATTCTACTATTAATCAAGAGAAGTTTTCAAAATGTTTGTGCAATAATCAAAATGTTTTGTGTTTATTTTATACTAAGTATTCTACTATTAATCAAGAGAAGTTTTCAAAATGTTTGTGCAATAATCAAAATGTTTTGTGTTTATTTTATACTAAGTATTCTACTATTAATCAAGAGAAGTTTTCAAAATGTTTGTGCAATAATCAAAATGTTTTGTGTTTATTTTATACTAAGTATTCTACTATTAATCAAGAGAAGTTTTCAAAATGTTTGTGCAATAATCAAAATGTTTTGTGTTTATTTTATACTAAGTATTCTACTATTAATCAAGAGAAGTTTTCAAAATGTTTGTGCAATAATCAAAATGTTTTGTGTTTTATTTTATACTAAGTATTCTACTATTAATCAAGAGAAGTTTTAAAAATGTTTGTGCAATAATCAAAATGTTTTGAGTTTATTTTATACTAAGTATTCTACTATTAATCAAGAGAAGTTTTCAAAATGTTTGTGCAATAATCAAAATGTTTTGAGTTTATTTTATACTAAGTATTCTACTATTAATCAAGAGAAGTTTTCAAAATGTTTGTGCAATAATCAAAATGTTTTGAGTTTATTTTATACTAAGTATTCTACTATTAATCAAGAGAAGTTTTCAAAATGTTTGTGCAATAATCAAAATGTTTTGTGTTTATTTTATACACTAAGTATTCTACTATTAATCAAGAGAAGTTTTCAAAATGTTTGTGCAATAATCAAAATGTTTTTGAGTTTATTTTATACTAAGTATTCTACTATTAATCAAGAGAAGTTTTCAAAATGTTTGTGCAATAATCAAAATGTTTTGTGTTTATTTTATACTAAGTATTCTACTATTAATCAAGAGAAGTTTTCAAAATGTTTGTGCAATAATCAAAATGTTTTGAGTTTATTTTATACCTAAGTATTCTACTATTAATCAAGAGAAGTTTTCAAAATGTTTGTGCAATAATCAAAATGTTTTGAGTTTATTTTATACTAAGTATTCTACTATTAATCAAGAGAAGTTTTCAAAATGTTTGTGCAATAATCAAAATGTTTTGTGTTTATTTTATACTAAGTATTCTACTATTAATCAAGAGAAGTTTTCAAAATGTTTGTGCAATAATCAAAATGTTTTTAGTTTATTTTATACCTAAGTATTCTACTATTAATCAAGAGAAGTTTTCAAAATGTTTGTGCAATAATCAAAATGTTTTGTGTTTATTTTTTATACTAAGTATTCTACTATTAATCAAGAGAAGTTTTCAAAATGTTTGTGCAATAATCAAAATGTTTTGAGTTTATTTTATACTAAGTATTCTACTATTAATCAAGAGAAGTTTTAAAAATGTTTGTGCAATAATCAAAAAATGTTTTGTAGTTTATTTTATACTAAGTATTCTACTATTAATCAAGAGAAGTTTTCAAAATGTTTGTGCAATAATCAAAATGTTTTGTGTTTATTTTATACCTAAGTATTCTACTATTAATCAAGAGAAGTTTTCAAAAATGTTTGTGCAATAATCAAAATGTTTTGTGTTTATTTTATACTAAGTATTCTACTATTAATCAAGAGAAGTTTTCAAAATGTTTGTGCAATAATCAAAATGTTTTTTGTGTTTATTTTATACTAAGTATTCTACTATTAATCAAGAGAAGTTTTCAAAATGTTTGTGCAATAATCAAAATGTTTTGAGTTTATTTTATACCAAGTATTCTACTATTAATCAAGAGAAGTTTTCAAAATGTTTGTGCAATAATCAAAATGTTTTGTGTTTATTTTATACTAAGTATTCTACTATTAATCAAGAGAAGTTTTCAAAATGTTTGTGCAATAATCAAAATGTTTTGAGTTTATTTTATACTAAGTATATCTACTATTAATCAAGAGAAGTTTTCAAAATGTTTGTGCAATAATCAAAATGTTTTGAGTTTATTTTATACTTAAGTATTCTACTATTAATCAAGAGAAGTTTTCAAATGTTTGTGCAATAATCAAAAATGTTGTGAGTTTATTTTATACTAAGTATTCTACTATTAATCAAGAGAAGTTTTCAAAATGTTTGTGCAATAATCAAAATGTTTTTAGTTTATTTTATACTAAGTATTCTACTATTAATCAAGAGAAGTTTTCAAAATGTTTGTGCAATAATCAAAATGTTTTGTGTTTATTTTATACTAAGTATTCTACTATTAATCAAGAGAAGTTTTCAAAATGTTTGTGCAATAATCAAAATGTTTTGAGTTTATTTTATACTAAGTATTCTACTATTAATCAAGAGAAGTTTTCAAAAATGTTTGTGCAATAATCAAAATGTTTTGAGTTTATTTTATAACTAAGTATTCTACTATTAATCAAGAGAAGTTTTCAAAATGTTTGTGCAATAATCAAAATGTTTTGTGTTTATTTTATACCTAAGTATTCTACTATTAATCAAGAGAAGTTTTCAAAATGTTTGTGCAATAATCAAAATGTTTTGAGTTTATTTTATACTAAGTATTCTACTATTAATCAAGAGAAGTTTTCAAAATGTTTGTGCAATAATCAAAATGTTTTGAGTTTATTTTATAACTAAGTATTCTACTATTAATCAAGAGAAGTTTTCAAAATGTTTGTGCAATAATCAAAATGTTTTGTGTTTATTTTATACCTAAGTATTCTACTATTAATCAAGAGAAGTTTTCAAAATGTTTGTGCAATAATCAAAATGTTTTGTGTTTATTTTATACTAAGTATTCTACTATTAATCAAGAGAAGTTTTCAAAATGTTTGTGCAATAATCAAAACATTTTGTGTTTATTTTATACTAAGTATTCTACTATTAATCAAGAGAAGTTTTCAAAATGTTTGTGCAATAATCAAAATGTTTTGTGTTTATTTTATACTAAGTATTCTACTATTAATCAAGAGAAGTTTTCAAAATGTTTGTGCAATAATCAAAATGTTTTGTGTTTATTTTATACTAAGTATTCTACTATTAATCAAGAGAAGTTTTCAAATATGTTTGTGCAATAATCAAAATGTTTTGTGTTTATTTTATACTAAGTATTCTACTATTAATCAAGAGAAGTTTTCAAAATGTTTGTGCAATAATCAAAATGTTTTGTGTTTATTTTATACTAAGTATTCTACTATTAATCAAGAGAAGTTTTCAAAATGTTTGTGCAATAATCAAAATGTTTTGAGTTTATTTTATACTAAGTATTCTACTATTAATCAAGAGAAGTTTTCAAAATGTTTGTGCAATAATCAAAATGTTTTGTGTTTATTTTATACTAAGTATTCTACTATTAATCAAGAGAAGTTTTCAAAATGTTTGTGCAATAATCAAAATGTTTTGAGTTTATTTTATACTAAGTATTCTACTATTAATCAAGAGAAGTTTTCAAAATGTTTGTGCAATAATCAAAAAATGTTTTGTGTTTATTTTATACTAAGTATCTCTACTATTAATCAAGAGAAGTTTTCAAAATGTTTGTGCAATAATCAAAATGTTTTTTAGTTTATTTTATACTAAGTATTCTACTATTAATCAAGAGAAGTTTTCAAAATGTTTGTGCAATAATCAAAATGTTTTGTGTTTATTTTATACTAAGTATTCTACTATTAATCAAGAGAAGTTTTCAAAATGTTTGTGCAATAATCAAAATGTTTTGAGTTTATTTTATACTCAAGTATTCTACTATTAATCAAGAGAAGTTTTAAAAATGTTTGTGCAATAATCAAAATGTTTTGTGTTTATTTTATACTAAGTATCTCTACTATTAATCAAGAGAAGTTTTCAAAATGTTTGTGCAATAATCAAAATGTTTTGAGTTTATTTTATACTAAGTATTCTACTATTAATCAAGAGAAGTTTTCAAAATGTTTGTGCAATAATCAAAATGTTTTGTGTTTATTTTATACTAAGTATTCTACTATTAATCAAGAGAAGTTTTAAAAATGTTTGTGCAATAATCAAAATGTTTTGTGTTTATTTTATACTAAGTATTCTACTATTAATCAAGAGAAGTTTTAAAAATGTTTGTGCAATAATCAAAATGTTTTGAGTTTATTTTATACTTAAGTATTCTAACTATTAATCAAGAGAAGTTTTCAAAATGTTTGTGCAATAATCAAAATGTTTTTGTGTTTATTTTATACTAAGTATTCTACTATTAATCAAGAGAAGTTTTCAAAATGTTTGTGCAATAATCAAAATGTTTTGAGTTTATTTTGTACTAAGTATTCTTACTATTAATCAAGAGAAGTTTTAAAAATGTTTGTGCAATAATCAAAATGTTTTGTGTTTATTTTAGTACTAAGTATTCTACTATTAATCAAGAGAAGTTTTCAAAATGTTTGTGCAATAATCAAAATGTTTTGTGTTTATTTTATACCAAGTATTCTACTATTAATCAAGAGAAGTTTTCAAAATGTTTGTGCAATAATCAAAAAATGTTTTGAGTTTATTTTATACTATGTATTCTACTATTAATCAAGAGAAGTTTTAAAAATGTTTGTGCAATAATCAAAATGTTTTGAGTTTATTTTATACCTAAGTATTCTACTATTAACTCAAGAGAAGTTTTCAAAATGTTTGTGCAATAATCAAAATGTTTTGTGTTTATTTTATACTAAGTATTCTACTATTAATGAATAGAAGTTTTCAAAATGTTTGTGCAATAATCAAAATGTTTTGTGTTTATTTTATACTATGTATTCTACTATTAATCAAGAGAAGTTTTCAAAATGTTTAAAGTATAATCAAAATGTTTTGTGTTTATTTTATACTAAGTATTCTACTATTAATCAAGAGAAGTTTTTCAAATGTTTGTGTAATAATCAAAATGTTTTGTGTTTATTTTATACTAAGTATTCTACTACAATCAAGAGAAGTTTTCAAAATGTTTGTGCAATAATCAAAATGTTTTGAGTTTATTTTATACTAAGTATTCTACTATTAATCAAGAGAAGTTTTCAAAATGTTTGTGCAATAATCAAAATGTTTTGAGTTTATTTTATACTAAGTATTCTACTATTAATCAAGAGAAGTTTTCAAAATGTTTGTGCAATAATCAAAATGTTTTGTGTTTATTTTATACTAAGTATTCTACTATTAATCAAGAGAAGTTTTCAAAATGTTTGTGCAATAATCAAAATGTTTTGTGTTTATTTTATACTAAGTATTCTACTATTAATCAAGAGAAGTTTTCAAAATGTTTGTGCAATAATCAAAATGTTTTGTGTTTATTTTATACTCAAGTATTCTACTATTAATCAAGAGAAGTTTTTGTAAAATGTTTGTGCAATAATCAAAATGTTTTGTGTTTATTTTATACCTAAGTATTCTACTATTAATCAAGAGAAGTTTTCAAAATGTTTGTGCAATAATCAAAAATGTTTTGAGTTTATTTTATACTAAGTATTCTACTATTAATCAATACGTAAGCAAACGA